>NW_017731465.1:3201472-3205555 GCF_001890085.2 Hipposideros armiger | reverse complement strand
GAGGGCAGTGTCACTGGCCCTCATATGTGGGATCCGAACCGGGGCCCGCTGGCGTCCCAAGCCAGTTCTTAACCATCGCACGACTTGGCCGGTCCTCCATATTTGTCTTTATTATTCTACTCTCATCAACTTTGCCTGCTGAAGAATTAATTTATGACATTACTGAAATGGACATTGTCTGAGAGGTTTTTAGAGAACTAACATTCCATAAGGTATTCCAGGGTGGAATTGGATGTGTTTGGTCTACTTTCCCCTTCTCGGGGACACCTCTAGCTCTCGCTAGGAAGAGGAAGCACCCCACACCCACATGTGTCAGGAATACTCATGCAGGCTGGTGCTCTGTGCTTCTGAGGCCCAAACGGAACCAGCCATAGAAGCCCCAGCACCTTACTGTGACTCGAGTTTAACTCATATCTTCTTCTTCCAATTTGTCATCTTGTTAAGTTCTTCCGATTTAGTAACTCTGTTCCAACTGATGGGCTTTCTTCTTGCTCCTTCTTCCAGATCCTCTATTTTGCTCTTATTCTTTGATCTGGTGCTTGTTTCAAACATTAGTTTTGGTAACTGACCTCTCCTGCCCCCACAATATGCCCGGGGGCACTGTTACAGTGGGCAGGTGACTCTGTCCTTAAGGAGCCACCTCAGTGCATCAGGGAGACCTCAGCCAGCTTCTGGGGTTCTTCAAAGACTTTCTTTTTTTAGAGGAGTTTTCGGGTCACAGCAATATTGAGAGAAAGATACAGAGATTTCCCATATACCTGCTGCCCCCACACATGTATAGCCTCCTCCATTATCAACATTCCTTACCAGGGTGGTACATTTGTTACAATTGATGAACCAATACTGACACATCATTGTCACCAGGAGTCCATTGTTTTTCATTAGTGTTCATTCTTGGTGCTGTACATTCTATGGGTTTGGACAAATGTACTACGACATGTATCAAACAGAATATTGTCACTGCCCTAAAACTCCTCTGTGATCCACCTGTTCATCCCTCTCCCCTCACTAACCCCTGGACACTCCCATATCCATCGTTTTGCCTATTCTAGAATGCCATATAGTCAGAATCATATAGTATGTCTCCTTTTCAGACTGGTTTCTTGCCTTTGGTAATATGCACTTAAATTTTCTCCATGTCTTTTTATGGCTTGATAGCTCATTTCTTTTTAGTGTTGAATAATATGCCATTGTCTGGAAGGACCACGGTTTATTCATCCATTCACCTACTGGAGGACATCTTGGTTGCTTCAAAGTTTTGGCAGTGATGACTAAAGCTGTTATAAACATCTTGTGCAGGGTTTTGTGTGGACATAAGTTTTAAATTCTTTTCAGTAAGTACCAAGGAACATGATTTCTAAATTGTATGGTAAGAGTATGTTTAGCTTTGTAAGACACTGCCAAACTGTCTTCCAAAGTGGCTGTAGCATCTAGCATTCCTACCAGCAATGAATGAGAGTTCCTATTGCTCCACATCCTCACCAGCATTTGGTGTTGTCAGTGTTGTGGATTTTGGCCATTCTACTAGGTTTGTAGTGGTTTTAATTTGCACTTACCTGATAACATATGATGTGGAACATATTTTCATATACTTTTTTTTTTCTCAATACAGGGCTTTTACTGCATCTTTAAAAACATCACAACTAGGTCATAGGAATCATCCCCCCTTTAGGTATGACAGAATGGCTAGAGTCAGCTGGAGTTAAGTATGTACCTTCCCTCAGACCAGGTAAGTACTGATTATACCTCAGCTGATTAGTCTCTTGTTAACTAGCTTCTCCTGAGGTGAATTGAAGCCTTGTTGAGAACAGCGTACTCTGGTGTATTTCAAAGTGGTTCCTTTTCCTCTCTCCTGGCTGGAAGCCGGGAGGTCACTTTTCTCAGGTATTTACTGTGAGAATCTGGCAAACTTCTTAGAGGTAAAACTCAACAAAAGTTTGCCCCTCCCCCCAAGACTGGTTCCCCTGGAGTTTTTAATCCCCAGACTTGTCCACAGTGAGCCTTCTTTAATTCATCAATGACGGTTCAAATTTTCCTACCTCTGCACTTCCACTCCTCAGTTTCTGCTCTGGTAAGTTGTGACTCTCAGTGTTTGCCTGTCTGTCTCTCCAATATTAGCGACGGTGGTTTGCCCCATGTCTTCCCGCTTTCTTATGAATCTGAGAAGAGCTGTTTCTTTTTCAGTCCATTCAGCTTTTTACTTGCTGTTAGGACACAGTGGCAATTTCCAAGTTCCTTACGTGTGAAACTGTGAGGGGGACCAAAGTTTTGCCACCCCAAAATGTACTTTTGAGTATGTTGACTTTAAGCTGGTTATTAAGAAACAAAAGACTCAGAAAGAAACTTGACCTGCCCCCTCACCTGCCTAAAGAAATTAAAATAGAAAAACCCGCTTAAAGAGAAGAAAGCATCACCTTAGCATCATGGCTAAACATGGCAGAAAAGGAGAAATCTAGCGAAGCCTGTTTGCTGCACTCCCCTCTGTGTCCCATTGTTTCTGGGTCGCTCAGCCAGAATTCGTTTACCACAGTTTGCTCTCGTTCTCATCTGCCTGTAAATTGCCTGCTTTCCCTTTGAAATCTCACACACCTGTCTCCTTGTCCTTCATCCAAAATGGCATATTAACCTCAACTGCTCAATGCATCTCAGGTCCCATATCTTATGGCACCCACATATACATTCATAATAAATTTTGGACAATTTCTCTTGTTAATCTGTCCCATGTCAATTTGATTATTAGCCCAAGCAGAAAAACTTACAAAGGTTAGAGGAAAATTATTATTATTGTTTTTGCCCCCACAACTGGAAACCGTTCCCCTGAGTTTCTTGCTCTGGCTGGAGGAATTTATGAATCTCCAGGCTACCTGGATCCCAGGTGAGACACAGCATGTGCTGTAAGTGGTCTTCCATCTTACCAGCCAGGCCAGGAAAAACACTCACATGCAGGAGAGTGTTCCCTGCTCAGAAAATATGGTGGGGTCCTGCTTGAGTTGAGACCTAGGTACCACAGAGACACATAAATACACCGTGTGTGTGGTCCAGGCAGTGAATGCTCACCTGGCCAGTCACCAGTCCTATGAGCCTGGGTAGAGAAACTCACATTCCCAGAGAACACACCTGATCCCTAAGCTTTGTCATCCATATACCCCTTTACTGCCTAGGTCCCTTTAATCTTCCTGAGGTCCCACTGCTTCTGGGCTTCCTGGGTGACATAGTAATTTACTGTTTGGATGTGGGCTCACATGAGCCTCTGTTTAGGGGCCTCCTCTGTTGTCATGAACATGCTGACTGAGAATGTGGGTCCAGTATTTCTGCATATTCTTAGTTTTGTTTTGTTTTTCAAGAAAAATGGACATCTGACTATTTATTATTGTGGTAAACTATATACAACATAAAATGTACTATTTTAATCATTTTAAGTGTACGGTTCAGCGGCAATAAGTACATTTACATCATTGTGCAATCATCATCGCCATTCATCTCCAGAACTTTTTCATCTTCCCAAACTGAAACTCCATGTCCACTCAACACTAACTCCTCATTCCTCCCTTTCCCAGCTCCTGGCAAACATCGTTCTATGTCCTGTCTCTATGAAGTTAGTACTCTAGGTACCTCATATAAGTGGAATTATATCAAATTTGCTCTTTGTGACTGGTTTATTTCACTTAACACAATGTCTTTAAGGTTTATTCATTTTGTATCATGTGTTAGAATTTCCTCCCTTTTAAAGTCTGAATACTGTTCCATGGTCTGTATATACTGCATTTTGTTTATCCATTCATCCCTCATTGAACGTTTGGGTTGTTTCCATCTTTTGGCTATTGTGAATAATGTTGAATGAACATAGGTGTACAGATAGCTGTTTGAATCCTTTTATTCAATTCTTTTAGGTAGATGCTCATAATTGAAATTGCTGAATCATGGTAATTCTATTTTTAATTTTATTATTATTTTTTTGGTACTACTTTCTATGTTGTTTTCCTCAATGGCTACCCATTTTACATTCCCACCAGTAGCGCACAGAGTTTCAATGTCTCCAGACCCTAACCAACACTTATTATTTTCTCTTTCTTTCTCCCTTCC
>NW_017731465.1:3191872-3201444 GCF_001890085.2 Hipposideros armiger | reverse complement strand
GCTCTCTTTGCTTGCTTGCTCACTTTCTTTTTTATAGTAGCTGTCCTGATGGGTGTCAAGTTGCATTTCATTGTGGTTTTGATTTACATTTCCCTAGTGATTAGTGGCATTGTGCATCTTTTCATGTGCTTATTGGTCATTTGTATATATATTTTTTGGAGAAATGTCTATTCAAGTCCTTTGCCCATTTTCTAATAGGATTGTTTGTTTTTGAGTTGGGTCAGAATCTGATTTGTTTAGTGGTTTTACCCAAATGTTAAATATCGATTACTAGGTAAACATTTTTTAAAAGATAGTGAAAAAAATAACAAAGCTGTGGAGGTCAAACAAATCCTATCAAGTGGGTGGCCCTGGCCAAGTGCCACCCCTGCCTTAGATGGGTATAGATGGCTCTAAGAGTATTGTCCAGAAAACAAAGTATGGTGGAAAAGACCAAATGAAGAGCGTTCACTGTTTAACACGCAGTGCTTTTCAAAGTCCCATTTTCTTCCCTTTTATTACCAAAGCCAAATCCATGTGACTTACCTGTGCTCACCATAGCAATGAAAGCAAATGACATATTTGACTTCATTTAAGGGAGGGCCTAACCTGGTGAGGAGTCACAGAAAACTTCCCACTAACTGAATGTGAAGCATTAAAGACCTTTGTCCCATTGTACAACTTTTCACTGAAGAATATTCCTTTGTAAAACATCTGTTGACTCATTCACTGTTTACAGGAGGAAGAAATAGCACATTGATATGAAAATATATTAACTAGATAACTCAAAGAGATGGCAACTGACCTCTATGCTGACCTCTTCTAGTGCTGCTGGAACAAGTGGGCTCAGTGCAAACATCCTGGACTGGAGGTTCCTAGGATTGATCTCTGCCCCGGCTACTATATTCCATTCTGAGCTGTTTCTTCCCTTATAAGATGGGCTTAATAATAACTCCCTGGAGAGAGTTTCGGAAGGAGTAAAAGCTTTCTCTTTTAAAGTGGAAGTGCTTTTTAAATGTAATGTTGTATGCAGTGCTTACCTTTGAACTCTTGTTTTTTCAAGTCCCCCTGGTCTAGGGGACAAGCATGGGAGTGGGTGACGCTTGCCATGGTGTTTGGTCTGGGCTTATTTGAGTGTTATAGCTGAAGTGCCAAGCCCCCTGGACCCTTGCTCTTTGAAGACCAATGACTTTCTTTGTGTGCTGTAATCATTATAGTCCTTGACATTTACTACTTGGCAGCTTGCATGCCACCTCCTGGCTTTCTTGAAAGCCACAGCAATCCCTCTATGACATATCCCTGGCAGAGACACTGCTGTGGTTAGCCAGGGCAGCCCCTACCCTTTGCAACCCACACCATGGCAAGCCCAGTACTTGTTCCTAAAGCTTCTGTCCATGCCAGCTCAGGGCTGAGAGGTATCTCCCCACAAATGAGCACAGTTCTCCAGGCCAAAGTCTCTGAAACTGAAGCAAGTTACAGGCCCTTTAAAGGAAGAAACATTCTCACAAACCCTGACAGTATATTTGAGGACCTCCAGGAATCTTTGGATTCAGCGTAGGGAGCAGTGTTCTAGGATACCCAGTGGCAGAAAACAGGAGGACACGTGACAGACAAAGCTGTGACCCTTAGCTACCCTAGACCCTCTCCTTGCTAGCAGTGTCACCTTGGGCAAGTTTATCGGCATCTCTTCTATAAAATTAGGGTAATAATACCTATCTTATCAATATGATGAGAGGGCTAAAAATGATATCAAACTTAAAGTGCCTGGTATTCAGGAGAAGCTTAACTAAAGTTAGCTCTTCAACAGCTGAGAGGTGGAGGAAAGTACCAGAGACAGGGCCATGAAACATCTGCCAGGTACCAGCCAGAGGGGCAGCCTGCACATGCTTCTTCTGCAAGGAGCCAGGGACCGGGAGGGGTCCAAGCACTGGGCATCCTCATGCCACCCACTGAGTGTCCTGTCCTTAGTGGGTGGTTTCTTGGGATATAGGAAGGTTGTGTCACCTAAAGTCAGTGTCACACAGGCCTGCCCTCTTTCACCACTTCTCCCAGAAGGCTTAGGAGCCTTTGTACAAATACGACTCCTGGGGGTCTGCCTGATAGCCCACTTGTCCCGGAATGGGCAGGAAGATTGGGCACCTCACTGTGTCTTTCTATACAAATGGCCATAGTTGTGATTATTCAGGGCTGAGCCTGTGGAGAAAATTGTACAACTGTGCAAATTAGGGCCATGACAAATTCATGGTTTTCAAAACCAATTAACCCTTAACGATCCTTTTGTCATGGGTCAGCCCCTTCTCCTATTTCCCTCAGCTTAACCCTTTTCCACGAGTCTCCCAGCTTACTTCTGCCCCGCCCTCTCTGTACAGGCAGTGGCCTCCACTTTTCCGGAAAAAGCCAGTCTGCTAGGTATTGAGTTTCCCATTCTCACCCTGTATCTTCAACGTTGTCCACTTTGGCACCAATCCTTCCCTCTCCTTCAGCCTGCAGAGATGAGAGGGATTTCCTTCTTTTCATGAGCAACCCCTCTGTAGTGAACTCCTACTTTTTGCCTCCCCAGTGTCCCTTCTGTCCAAGACACTAAAATTGCCTCTTTGGAACCATCCTCTTCCATTCTTAGTCCATATGGTTGAGTTAATATTCACCTCACCCCAACTCCTGCTCCAGAGGTAGATGTGTAACCAGTTTGGTGCCAAACAAAGCACCCATCTCCCTGGTCACCGATACTGGGTCAGAAAGGACACATAACTGAAACCTGCACCAATCAGAGTCAATTTCAGAGACTCTAGGCATAGCCATTGAGATATAATCTCATTATTTTACTGACACTGTGGGCCTTAGGAACATATAATGATGAAGATAGCGGCCATCGTATCTACTACCACATGAGTGCAGACTACCCAAAAAGTGAAGGGGGGAGAGAGAGAGAGAGAGAGAGAGAGAAGACCCTGCCAACATTTTGTTAAGTCTTTGGAGGCAGCCATGCCTGGATTTTCTTCAACTAATATAACTAGGAGAGAACAATATCTGTGTCTGTGTTGTCCATTCCTAGCACTTAGGACAATGCCTACCTAGCACAAAATAAGTGCTCAATAAATGTTTACTAACTGATCCTACCAGTGACTAGTGTTGACGATCCCATCTCTTCACCTTACCTCCATTTTTGTTCCTCTATCATTTTCTTTCCTTTGTTTTAAGCAGATAGCATATCTGTTCAAGTCCCCTTAGTTCTAAAAATAGAACCAAGCACATAACAGCAAAACAAAAATCTTCCTTCATCATGGCATTTCTTTCTAGCATCCTGACCTACTTTCTCATCTCAGCTGAGCTTTCCAAAAGCATATTCTTAACTCATTGCAACCTGGCTTCTGTCCCAACTCTTTCAGCATTGTCACAGTTGTTCCCAACATCACTGACATGAAAACACATAGTCAACACTCTCTGTCAGTCACTCTTATTACTATTTGAACAAGTGATTGATCCCCCTTCTTCCTAGGAGGCAGGATGTCCCTCAAAATCTCCCAGACTCTACCCTCTGCATTTCAGCCCATGCCTCTTCCTTTTGCCAGAAAATTCTGTTTGAATTCTAGCCTTCCATTAAATACCGAGAGAGCATTTGCAATTCTTTTCTTACATTAGAACTGCAACAGTACAACACTCTCTCTCCTTGGCCTTGGGAATTTGCCCATGGTGGCAAAGTAGATCAGGCTTCTGTGATCCCGTGTGTCCAGCACCGACACAAATGTCACATTTTGAACTTCAGAGTTATCCAAGAGGAGAACGGTAGTTGTGGCCCCAGAGTACCCAAGGCTGGTACTCTTAGCTCAATAATTTTCAGAGGCTAGTCTCCTAGGCCAGCCCTTTAGGTATTGAACTGGGAGTATTCCTTGCAACCTCCAGGATGAGGTTAGAGATAAATTTCACTTTATCTAAGCTAGTGTACTGTTACCAAAGGCCATTTCAGGATGGGACTATGAAAGGAGGTGCCTTGTCACACTAATCCACAAGCCCTCTGGGGATTAATCCTGGCTGGCTCTGATGACCTGACAAGTAGTGGAAGATTCCAGGCATCTAAACAGAAAATTACAACTTCACCCATATAACAAGGGAATGTACAGAAATAACCCAAATCATTTAATTCATAGAAGCTTAAGAGATAAATGACCTCTGCTCTTTCTGCTAGCTTTGGAAAACAACAGTCATCCAGTGCCTACATTCATTTCATTTATCCATTCCATAAATATTTGGCAAGCACCTACTGCCTACAAGGAGTTTATTATCCATGTAGGAACAAAAATCATGCAGATAAATAGCTTTAATAAAATATGACATTAAATTTCAAATGGCTTTTCTTCTGTGAAAAGGCTGTAAGGAGCCTTAAAAGTAAGAGTTAAGTCAAGAAGTATGAAGTACTCGTTTAATCTAGTAAAATACCAGGCCATCCCAGTTAGAGATGGCTAAACTTGGCTCCCTATCAGAGCCCAAGGCAGTAGCAGCCTGAGGTGGACTCTGGGACTGGGATTTCTAACAGTGTCCCTTGGTGATTCTGCCTTGCCCCTAGGTTTGAACATCATTGATACATTCCATCCTTCACCTGTAGAACTGGACTTCCCACCTCAGTGTCATTTGATCTCACTGAAAGTAGTCATCTCTTAATTACCTAACTGCACTCTCTCTGGTTCTCTTCTCTCTTTTTGGTTTTTTTCAATCTCTTTCCCTGCTCACTTCTTTTTCACCAGCTGTGTATTATTTTTCTATGGCTGTTGTAACCACAACCTTAGTGACTTGAAGTAACCCAAATATATTACTTTACAGCTCTATAGGTTAGAAGTCCAGCACCGGTCTCACTGGGTTAAAATTGAAGTGTCAGCAGGGCTGGGTTTCTTTCTGGAGACTCTAGAGAAGGATCCATTTCCTTGCCTTTTCCAGATGCTAGAGGCTCATGGGCTTTATTCGTCTGTCCATCTTCAAAGCCAGTAATGGCTGGTGGAGCCTTTCTCACATTGCATTATTCTGACCACACTTCTGTAGTCACATCTCTTTCTCTGACTCTCCTCTACTTTGTTTCTCTTCCACTTTTAAGGATTCTTCTGTTCCTCTATCTTCAAAGGCAGCAACATGGGGCTCAGTCCTTCTCATGCTGCACTTTTAAAGACTTTTATGATTACATTGGGCCCACTTGGGTAATCCATTATCTCTCCCTATTTAAGGTCAGCTGGTGAACAACCTTACTTCCATCTGCAACCTTCATTCCCCTTTGCTATGGAGCCTAATCTCTTCACAGGCTCTGGGGATTTGGAGTGGATGTCTTTGGGAGGCATTATTCTGCCGCTGCAGGCCCCTTTATCATTGTTCTTCTCTAGCCCTCCCTTTGCAAACTGAGGACAAACAGCTGATGTGAGTGAAGATGGACAGGAGACAAAATGGTGAGCTGGATGCCCTCTTTAAAGGGGCAGCAGTTGATCAGGCTTGGCCATTGTTATGAGAATGTGGGCTCAGCATTGCCAGATATTCTAATTTTTTCAGAAAAGCCAGAATCCTAGATTTTCTTTCTTTGTGATAGCTCCCAACTTTTAAGGGCAATGAATTTAAATGAATGGCAAAGTTGGCAATGCATTTAAATATTTAAAAGCATTATGCAAGCCAAATCAAACACATCTACTGCTGTATTTGGCTTTGAGCTGCCCATCTCTAACTTCTGCTCTGTACATTCCCCTGGAAATGATCTCTACGCCTAAGGATTCAACTATCCCCTGTACTCCGCATGATGACTCCCAAACTTGGACGTCCATCCAGACCTCTCTGATGAGCTGAGAACAGCATCTCCAACCACATTCTTCACAGACTCACCAACTCAGATATCCCTGCACAAATCTGCTTCTCAAGCCTCAAACCTGGGAGTCCATCACTTTCTAATCCAGTGGTCACCAAGTCCTGCAGTCTTCCCTCTTCTTTGCACTTCACTTGGGACGTTGATTGCCTCTTTAGTGGGTTAATATAACACTCTTTTTACTCGTCTCTTAGGATTCATTCTTCTTCTTGATTCCAGCCTAAGCTCTGAAGTGCAATTTACAATAGATCACATTGTCTTTTTCTTCTACTTAACATCCTTCAGTGGTTTCCCATAACCTTCAGGGTGAAGTCCAATGATTGTAGTATGGCATTCCATGCCTCTCATGATGCGACTTCACATGACCTCTCCAATGTCATTTTTTACCACTTTCCCACTGCTATCTGCTATTCCAGTATTATAGAACATTAAGTGCAGTTTCTTGTACACATGATGTGGTGTAACACTTGTTCCCTTTGGCTAGAATGCCTTTCCCCATTGATATATAATACCTAGAGGCCTACTCATTCTTCTATCAAAACCTCAGAGCTTTCTCATGCTGTGAGATGTTCCTGACTCTCAGCTCCTTTTCTCGGCTCTTCTTTCCAGCTATCATTATGCTTTACTTATTCATTTTCTTACTGCAACTGTCTCATGTGACTTTAATCTCTCGTTCATATATATATCCCCCATCTTTTTGTCTTATCATCTTTGTATCACGAGTACATAACAGAGCGCCCTCACAACCGATATGCCTAATAATATTTCTGAATGAACAAATGAATGAATGAAGAAGCAATGCTAGACAGATGGCATCTGTCCTATTTATGATCAAAATTACCCCAAGGAGTTGTAATTCTTTGATGAGTTTCTCATTCCTCTCTTCAAATAAATTTCTATCTTCTGCCAGCTGCAGAAGCTCTTTGAATGGTTTAAAATGCAGAATTCAAAATTGGCTGCCAAAGTAATGCCACTTCATTTCCTTTCTAGAATAACGAGATTTTTCACATAACCCACACGAAAAAGCAATCTTTGGCTAATGTTTCACAAAAAGGGGGATTTTCAGGGGGAAAAGGGGTTAACTAGGGTGGGTTTTAGCTTTGTTCACTGCCATGGGGTTCCCTACGTGTTCCCATCTAGGTGCAAAGACTTTTGTGTCTAGATACACAGGGGAAGGCCACTCTAGGTCAGGCATTTAATCCCATGGTGACGCCACCTCAGGAAGTGCCAGGACCCTGTGAATCTTGCAGGCTCCTGCAGTATAGTCATAGATCTGGGCAAGGACCACAGTTTACAAGGCATTTATCTCTCAGACAGAGAGCAGATTAGTCATCTTTCTAAAAATGGAAGGAACAGGCACAAAGGGGCACTTGTCTTCACAGGGAGCTGGGCCAGCAAAGCCCACAGATGGGCTGGAAGAATTAGGCTAAATTGGCCTCAAGGGCAGTCCCATGGTCATTCTCAATATGCCAAACTGTAGTAGGGCAGATGCCAGGGTCATAGGAAAAAAACCCAAGCTCCTGGTTTTTTTGGATCATGGGCCCATTCTTTGGACCATTGGCCAAGGAATGCATGTGATGTTTAATAGCTGGAAAAGGCAAGGAAATAAATTCTCCTCTAGAGCCCTCAGAAGGAAGCACAGTGGGACCTGCATGTAGACCTGCATTGAGTCTACATCATCCACACTTTCATTAAGACACCCGAGTCTGCTCTAATGCTACTCCTTATTTCTTCATCTCACCAGATAGCCTGTAAGTGCTGGCAGGCAGGGACTGGGACGTATGACCCTTTGAATCAAATTAACAGTGCTGTCAAATAATGTGTGTTGATTGATTGCCCAAATGTTGGCCTGAGAATACTGTGGACACATTGGCCCAGCACCATGGAGGTTCCCCCAGCCCACTTTCTGTAGACATATTATTTCAGGTAGAGAATCAGGTGGAGGGGTGAACTCTCAGACTGAATATATATATATATATATATATATATATATATATATATATATATATATAGATTTTATTGGGGAATTGGGGGAGGGGAACAGACAAGTTGCTGTCATTTTGTTCTTCAGTCTAGTTGTGGAGGACGTTGCTTCACTGGCCCAAGNTTTATTGGGGAATTGGGGGAGGGGAACAGACAAGTTGCTGTCATTTTGTTCTTCAGTCTAGTTGTGGAGGACGTTGCTTCACTGGCCCAAGTTGGTATTATCATTGTGCTCTTCCCGGGTGATGCAGATCAGTCGCCACCAGACAGCCACTCACAGTAGCTCTTGGCAGCTCACACTGGTTGCCGGCCACTTGCGTTGGCTGCCAGCCACACACGGTAGCTTATGGCAACCCACTGCAGCAGGGGCTGCAGCCTATGCCTCGCCTGCGACTCACAGCAGCCCAGCTCCAGGTCGAGCTGTTGTTCAGCATCTTAGCTGTGGAGGGCAGCGTCACTGGCCCTCATATGTGGGATCCAAACTGGGGCCTGCTGCTCAGAGCTGGCATCCTAAGCCAGCTCTTAACCAATGTGCCACTCGGCCGGCCCAACAGACTGAATATTTTTTAAATAAACTGCTTGATTTATCGGTATGGATTATTCATTAAATTGAATATCAGCATAAAAACTATTTCTTCCTTTAGCCAGAGAGTAGGCAATTGGGAGAGAGGGAAACTGGATTGATAAGGGATAAAGTTAAGGAGCTTCATACATATTCTCTACCCCAAGTGGAGTGTGAAATAAATTTTGTGACTCTATTACATTTATATTGCTATTTGCGGGTTTTTCTATTTTTGATACTATCTTATACTACCTCATGTTATTTACTCTTTTTTCATCCTAATTTTTGATGGTTAATAACACTATCTTTAGTTCTTATATTTGTACCTTTGTGTAACTTCAAATTTTATACTCAAATCCCTCTTTCTTGTTCCAACAACTTTCAAGGATGTCTCTGAGTTCCTGTTTTGTAAGATAAGAACACTCTTCCATCCACCAGTCTTCTAATTTCTGTCATTTGGATAATTAATGTTTCTCTTCTGTTCGGCAACCATATTCAAGATTTATTTTACATTATATGTAGGTTGGTTCTAAAAGGCTGAGAATCAAAACTAAATTTATGCTACTTTGTGAAATACTTTTCATTGCAGAACCACATGTCAAGTTCATGACTATTGTACCTTGCAGAGTGCATTAGTACCCACCTGCTGCTGTAACAAATTACTATGAACTTAGTGCCTACTACTCAACACACTTGCTTAGTGACCTACTAAAACAACACAAATCCTATGGTCTGGGGAATCAGAAGCCTTCCATGGGTTTCACTGAGCTAAAATTAGGTGTCAGCTGGGCTGCTTCCTCCTGAGGGCTCTAGGGGAGAGTTTATTTTCTTGTGTTTTCCTTGGCCCATGCTCCCTTTTTCCGTTTTCAAAGCCAGTAACATTGCATTTCCTTGATCCTTCATCTTCACATTTCTGTCTGAGCATAGCCTGAAAAAGTTCTCTGTTACTAGTGACTTGTGTGATTACATTGGGCCTACCTGGATAATCCAGGGTAACTTCCCTGTCTCAAGTTCCTAATCTTAATCACATCTGCAAAAATCTGTTCTGCCATGTAAAGTAACATATACACAGGCTCCAAGGATGAGAGCATGGACAGCTTTTAGAAGTCATTATTCTGCCTACCATAGAAAATAAAAGGTCTCTACTGCTGAGAAAAAAAAAATGGATTCTAACTCTCATTCTCCTTCATTCCACAAAACCCGCAGCACATTTTTTTT
>NW_017731465.1:3067735-3191392 GCF_001890085.2 Hipposideros armiger | reverse complement strand
CATCTTAGCTGTGGAGGGCAGTGTCACTGGCCCTCATATGTGGGATCCGAACCGGGGCCCTCTGGCATCCCAAGCGAGTTCTTAACCATCGTGCCACTCGGCCGGCCCCCGCAGTACATTTTAATGTGCTTCACTTTTGGACTGCAATTTTCTTTAGGTTTTTTGTTATTTTTAGTGGTCTTTGTTATTCTTTCTTGTTTATTAAAAGTATATTTTCCTTTCACCAAATTCTTAATATCTTTGTGCTTTATACTTCCATCCTATGTTTCACTAGGATCCATCTTAGTCTTTTTTTTTTTTTTTAAGCTAATTTTTTTGGAGGTCTCCGAATTCTTCTTCTAGTTTGGACCACTTCCTGTCTAGGTCTGCTGCTCTTGTTTTCACCTGGGATTTCTTGTCCTCAAATTCTTGTTTGATCTCACTATTTCTTACATTCCACATATTCCACATCTTCATATTTGTTTCCACTCCAACCCTCAAGCAATGTCCCATGAAGTTCCCTGAATTCTTATATGTGAAAATTTTCTCTCCCAGTCTTTTACATTATTTTGCCATCTTTTGTATTCACTTACATTACCATGATTCTGATTCCCGATATAATTGGGCTTTCTATAAAAGTAAATTTTGGGATTTATATTTTTCTATGAATTATTCATATTCTTTTTTCTAACTTTTAGTTGGGATGTCTTTTGTTAGAGCTATCTTTATGTCATATAGTGGAGATAAATTTTTTGTTAATGTATATTGAAAAATTATTTTACAGAATGTTATTTATTTTAAAATTTTGTTTGTGGAGCTTTTCCCTTTATACATTTTAAAAAATATATTTTTATTGGGGAATTGGGGGATGGGAACAGTGCTGGGGAAGTGGGGGAAGAACAGACAAGTTGCTGTCAGTTTTGTTCTTCAGTCTAGTTGTGGAGGACGTTGCTTCACTGGCCCAAGTTGGCACCATCATTGCACTCTTCCCAGGCGAGACAGATCAGTCGCCGGCTTCTGGACGGCCACTCACTTTGACTGCTGGCTGCTCACGCTGGCTGCTGGCTACACACGGTAGCCCATGGCAACCCACCTCCACAGGGGCTGCAGCCTACACTGCCACCGGTGACTCATGGCAGCCCAGCTCCAGGTTGAGCTGTTGTTCAGCATCTTAGCTATAGAGGGCAGTGTCACTGGCCCTCATATGTGGGATCCGAACTGGGGCCCTTTGGTGTCGGAAGCCAGTTCTTAACCATCGTGCCACTCGGCCGGCCCTCCCTTTTATACATTTTAAATTTGTGTTTTAAATTTGTAGTATTCAGCCTTTTCCTTTATTGCTTCTGGGTTTGGAGTTTTGCGTTTTACTTAGAAGACATATATTCAAAGTTATAAAGATGTTATTCTGATTTTTTCTAATAAATGTGTACTTTTGTTGTTTATATTTTATTTTTAATCCATCTGGAATTTGTTTTTATGTTTGTTATAATTTGTTAAATTTTCAAATGGATAACCACCTGTCTCAATACTATTTATATATTATTTTTCCTACCACTACTTAGAAATGCAATCTGTATTGGATTATAAACTATATATTTTTGGGACATTTCTGAACTGTTGTTTTCTATTGATCTATTTGTCTGCCCCTTACCGGTACTATATTGTTTTGTTTTTGTTTGTTTGTTTTTGGGGGGGGGGGTTGGGGAGAATGTTTCCAGCTTTACTGAGACAAAATTAACATATAATATTGTGTAAGTTTAAGAAGTACAACGTGTTGATT
This sequence comes from Hipposideros armiger, assembly GCF_001890085.2. NCBI lineage: Eukaryota > Metazoa > Chordata > Mammalia > Chiroptera > Hipposideridae > Hipposideros > Hipposideros armiger. The sequence goes on along the minus strand of NW_017731465.1, from coordinate 3,189,636 downwards.
TCATACATTTATGTATAGCAAAATGATTACCATCATGTAATCACCATTTCTCTTTTGTGATGACAACATTTGAGACTATGCTCTTAAAAACTTTCAAGCATACAATACAGAAATATTAACTATAATCATCATGCATAGATTCCCAGAACTTATTTACCCTTTGGCCAGCATCTCCCCATTTCACCACCGCCAGCCCTGAATAACTATCATTCTACTCTCTGTTTCTTAAAAAAGTTGGCTTTTTAAAATTCCACATATAACTAATATCATACAGTATTTATCTTTCAATGTCTGACTTATTTCAACCTAAGTGCCCCTCAATGGATAAATGGATAAAGAAGATGTGATACACACACACACACACACACACACACACACACACAGATATTATTCAGCCATTAAAAAGAATGAAATCTTGCCATTTGCGACAACATGGATGGATCTTGAATACCATATTATTTTAATTACAATAGTTTTATAGAGTCTTTAGACATACAGGACAACTTACCTGTCCTTGTTATTTTACCAAATCATCTTGTATAATTTTACTTTTATATTCTTTCATGAAATCTTGAAAATAATGTTAATAAACTCCATAAAAATTCTCTAGGATTTTAATTGGAAAACATTGAATTTATAGATTGATTTGAAGAGACTCTTTACAATATTGACTCTTGTTAAAGAAAAAAAATATTGTGACACTTGTTAAACTGGTAAGGAAGGCTTTATTCAGAATTACTGTATTGCGATAGGTCTTAAGACTTAACACAACAGGGGAGAGAGATTGGGTTCAAAACTGAATACAACAAAGACTAGTGGGTATTTATAGTCGATGAGCAGAGTGGTGGTGGGGGGAGGTGTTGGTGGATGAAAAATTACTAACAGGCGACATGAAGGGTAGGAAGACTCTTGATAAACTGACTTAACAGTCTTCTTGCTGAAGGAAGGCCATGGCGATCAGATATTAAGGGTGGCGGATTCTCGTTAAACTAAGTTTACAGAATTCTTTTAAAACTGGGCTTGGCTGGCCAAAGACAGGGCCCAAGGATGAGGCCTAGTAGAAAAGAGGGCTCAGGGGAACTTATCTAAAGTTTAGTCAGAGAGAGTCTTTGTCACTCTTTCCATCTGGGACAGGGGTTGGCAAACTTTTGAGACACTTTTGAGACGGAAGAGCCACCAGGAGTCAGCAAACTGCAGCTCGCGAGTGTGTGGCTCTGAAGTAAAATTGAAAATGAAAATAAAACTATCATAGTTTCATTTATAAAATTTTTACAGGATATTATTCTCATAATGGTGATTATGTAAAAATATATTTATGGCTCTCGAATAATTTTTAAATTGTTGTGAGGGACAGAATTGGCTCTTCCAGGGGTCGGCAAACTTTTGAGACGGACTGTACCCAAAGAGCCCCATGTGGCTCACGAGCTGCTGTTTGCCGACCCCTGATCTAGAGACATAATGGTTCTTTATATTATTCAATTTATAACCTACATTCTTCTATAAAGATTTACCATTTTCTTTAACCAGTTCTTATTTTGTTTTTGTTACATTTTCTTTAGTAGGATATAGTTTTTGTTAATATTGTGAATGGGATTTTAAAAATTACATTTCCTATTATTATAAGTGTTTATTTGAATCATATGGGGAAACTGTTGATTTTTGTAGGTTGATTCTGTGTTTATCCATCTTACTCTGCTGTTTTATTAAATCCAGTCATTTTTCATTTATTGTCTTAGCTTTTCAATGTAGACACATTTTGCCCCTTTAGTGCCAATATTTAAACCTGTTTATTTTTCTGATGTTATTGCATTGATTAAAGTCTCAAGAAAGTCTCAAGAAAAGGTTAAATACTAATGGTGTCTTGTTCTTCACTTAAATGCAAATGCTTCTAATATTTACTGTGAAGTCAATGCTTATGATAGGTTTCTTGAAGACTACCACTATCATGTTTCTAAAGCATTCTTCTATTTATAATTTACTAAGTTATTTTTAAATTTTTAAAATTAGGAATGAATGCTATTGTAGTTAGTTACAATACAGTAACAAAACAATTGATTTAGTAAGATAGAACCACCTTTGAATAATTGGAGGAAAATCTATTTCATTGTTTTTCAAAGTGTAGTAAGAAATGGCTTGTGGCTTCAAAGGGAAGATCTATGAAATAATGTTATTCATAATCATTTCACAAAATTTTTTAATTTATTTCTGGTGACTGCATACTAATATATTTGCTCATTTCTTTGTTCATTATTGCTTCTTGTATCCTACTCTTTCTCATGGGATCACTTTTTTTCTCACTGAAGTACGTTTACAAAATGTTTCTCTTAGTAAGGGGCTGACTTTGAAAATGTGTTCTGTGCTTCCTTCACTCTTGAAAGAGCTTGACTTGAAATGGAATTGTAGGTCGACAGATAGTTATTCTCAGCTCTTGAAAATATTATTCTGTGATCTGCCAACATCTATGTTTGTTGCTAAAAAAGTCTAATTGTCATCCTTTCTGGCAACTTTTTTCTTTCTGGTTGCTCTGAAGATTTCTTTATGTTCTTTGATGCTCTACAGTTTCTCTCTGCTGTATCTAATGTACATTTGCTTTTATTTACCGTTCCGTGGTATTGCTGTGCTTTTCAATCTGAAAACTCATGTTTCTTTAATTCTGGAAAATTTTAGGTCATTGTTGCTCTGAAAATTGAATATCTGCTCTCTCTGATATATTTTGGATCTCCTCATTTTATCTTATAAGTCTCAAAGTTTTATAGGTCTTTCATCTCTCTGTGCCACATTCTGAGTTATGTATTCAGTTCTGCTTTCTAATTTTTAAATTCTCTCTTCATCTCTGTACAGGTTACTACGCAATAAGACTTGCCAGATGGGCAGGGGTGTTGGGAAGTGGGTAAAAAAGGTGAAGGGATTAAAAAAAACACAGTCTTGGTTCTCTCCTCAATGACTATATATTTAGTTTCTAGAATTTTCATTTGGTTCTTCTTCCAATCTTTCCATATTCCTAAAATTTAATTTTTGAGGATGGATTACTTAATTATCTGATTCTTATAGTGCCAGTTTCTAATTTTGTTGTATTTGCCAACTCTGCCTCATGGCAGTTGATTTTCTCATGTACTTTGTAATTTTTTGATATCGTTTTTAGAGTTGTTTTTTTTTCTCCAGGGAGAATATTTGGTTGGTGTGTGTGCATGGGGGGGTCACCATTATATGGTTTTGCATTTATATGTGACAAAGGAGTTTAGTCCTGGACAAGTTTCGCTCCTAATTCCTCTGCTTGAATTTCCTTACCACACATTGTGATCTCACATTTGTGTGAGTTTCAGACTTGGAGACGTGATTTCTCAAGCTGTCTTGTTTTAAATCTTCACATTCTCCCCTCCCCAGCCCAAATGACAAGCTTATTTTCTCTTATTGGCCAGAGATAGAGGTTGGAGTTTTTCTAGTACCCTTTTCATTAATATTCAGTCTTTAGGATCTAGGTTTAATGCAGAAGTATCTGCTGTTCTCCTTGTATAGACCTAAGGCCACATCTCCTCTCCCCACATCAGTGGGCAATAAAACTCCAAAGGCCAGTCCCTAGGGCCTCTAGCTAGTCCCGTCTTCCCGTGTGAGGCTCCAAGCTCCAGAGCTCCGGCTCCTGCTTGCCCTGTGGCTTTGAGCTCTCCCTTCATTTCTAGCACCTGAGTATTTCCTTAATTTTCTTCTGAAATCATCTGATATTTTGCACTATTGTTCTATTTTGCTCAACATTTCTATTGTTTATTGACTAAAAGAGGCATTTTCACATTGGCTCAGTCCCAAAGTGTCATTTCACAGATTTAATATGTACATTCAGTGAAGATTTTCCCAGAAAATCTTCATGATAGTCTTTTTTTTTTCACTAGTTTATATGGAATATTTAAGACATACAAAAATGTATAAAAAATATAATGAACCCCCAAGTGTGTGTCATCTAGCTTAAGAAAGGAAACACTGCTAACACAATCTAAGTCCCCTGTGTTTCCCTCCTGAGTTTCATTTCTATTCTTTGTCTCATCCCTATCCCAGAGATAATCATTATCCTGGACTTGGTGTTTATCATTTTTATGCACTCTTTTAATTTTATAAATAATAATATTAGCCAAATGAGCACTTACAATGTTTCAGGAACTCTTCCAAGGACTTTGAAAGTGCTAAATTTTCATAAAATTTTCTAAGAGATAGGTAATGTTATTTTAATTAATATTATCCCTATTTTACTGATGAGGAAACTAAATCCCAGATGGGTTAGGTAACTCTCCCAGACACTCAGTTGGTATGAGTGTGTAATTTGTACATAATTGGTTACTCTGGCTTCATAATCTTTGCTATTCACCACTGTGCTGAGATATATAGACACATAAAACTTGGGGTAAAATGTATCATACTTAGCGTTCTCTGCAATTGCCTTTTTACCCCCACTCAGTTTATGCCTCTGAGGTTTATTCATGTTGATGTTTATAGCTCTAATTCATTTTCTTTTCTGCATGGAAACATGTGAATTTATCTCTGTTTGTTTATTCATTCTCATTTTGTTAGATACTCAGAATGCTTTAACACTTTTTGTTATTACAAGTAATTATTCAATGAATATTTTTATACATATCCCCCAATGGACAAATGAGTTTTTCTAGGCTGTATTGTTATGAGTAGAACTGAGGTCACTAGGCATGTACAGAGGCAATTTTACTAGATTTTTCCAGATTTTCCTTCCATAATGGTTTACATTTCCAAAACCAGCATATAAGAGTTTTGATTGCTCTACATCTTTGCCACAATTATATTTTCAGGCTGTCTAGTTTTTGCTTAGCTGATGTGGACTCGTACACAATAGAACCTTATTGTGGCTTTAACCATTATGTTCTTTATGAGAGCATGCCTGCTCCAGTTATCTACTGTTGCATAACAAATTACCCCAAACTTTAGCCTCTAAAAACAACCTAATAAACAAGTTTATTAAATTCAGAGATTTCATAGATCACAAATTCAAACAGGTAAGAGCAGAAATGTCTTGATTCTGTACCACATGTCAGGGGCCTCAGCTGAGAACCCTAAACAGCTGGCAGTAACCCCATGGAGGGGGCTGGTATCGTCTGCAGGCATCTTAACTCACATGTCTGGTGGTTGATGCTAGCTATTGGCTCAGATCTCAGGTGAAGAAATTGACTCAAATATCTAAACCTGGCCTCTCCATGAGGCCCGAGCTTCCTCACAGCATGGCACTTCAGGATAGTTGAACTTTTTACATGGTGACTCAGGCCTCCAAATTAGAGTTTCTTAGTAAACAAAGTTGAAGCTCTATTGCCTTTCACGACCTAACCATAGAAGTCACACTGTCACTTCTACTGCATTATATTGGTTAGAAACAAGTCATTGAAGTTAGTACTGGTTCAAAAGGAGGGGACATAGACCTCACTTCTCAATGGGGGGAATGTGAAAGAATTTGTGAATATGTTTATAACTACTGAATATACCACAAACATTCTTTGGTCATTTTCTCTAAAATAACATTCAGTTAACAGGGTGTAATTTGTTTTGAGTAACACTTTATATTAATTACATGTTATTGTTAAATATCACATTTTCTTGAGTTATATTAATGTCTCCAAATAGTTTTTATTACAGATAAAAGTAATGATGAAAATAACAAAATAAATACTTTACCTCACAGTAATTTAAAAATCTTAAATATTGGATTGTCGGAAAAGTCATGATGCATTTTTGCCATGAAAAGCATAGAAAAAAATACGTCATGACTTCCAACAGCCCAATAGTAAAGTAGATTCCGGTGAGAATATTGATTGCAAATCTATGTATTGGGACAAATAAATCTCTGAGTTTGGTGATTTCCCACAAGCCAACGAAAAATACAGAGGAGGAGAAGGAAGAGCCAAAAATTTTTGAAAGTAGGATTTTCCCGTAGCCCGTGATGTTGTTTATTAGGATAATTTCTTAATAAGTGGTATGGTACCAGTGAAGTTTTTATACCCCTCACTCTGGTAAACTCATAAAGTTTTTCCAGAACACACAAAATAATTGTTTTCCATACAAAATTGTTGGGTTTTATTGTTGACATGGAAGAGATTTTAGTGAACATTAATTTTTTTCCCCTCTCTGACGAGCACATCTTTCTTTGGAGAACTACCCTTTCCCCAATCCATGTCATTTCAGCGAGGCTATCAATCATGTATATTCCTTTGTCCAGACACAGAAGTCAGCTCTGATCCAGGCTAGACCATCAGATCGAGTCCCCTTTGAGATTGATACAGTACACGACAGACCTCCTTTTCCTTTACCTGGGACCATAAACTCTTTTGAAATTTCAAGCCTGGACTGGCTGGTGGTTTTAGTGTCTGCCCCATGGAGAGTACCTCTTAAGCATGAAGTCAATTCTGAGGACAGCAGGGCCAGGAGGTGGAGAAAGAGACTGAGTTAGATCTCATTGTGACAGAAGTCCACCCTCGGACTTCCTGGTTATGTGAGTTCACCGCTTCCTTTTTTTTGCTAAAGCTACTTTGCTTATATGGTCTGTCACTTGCGAATGAGAGAGTCCTGCCTACTATCAATTCCAAAAATACAAAAGCAAGATTGAAAGTCTTCCTCCTTACAGCAAGTATTGGTACTGTAGTCACAGCAGTAAAAAGTGTGCAAAACCAGCCCCAAGTAAATGACAAGGGTGTATGGTGGAAAAGTAAAAAAAAAAAAAAAATAATAAAAATAAAAATCAGTTGCATACAATCTAGAAAAATGTAAGTAAGATCACTGATGAGCCGATTCCACATTGGGTTTTAGGTGTTGAGTATATGTGAGGAGAAATGCTCAGCAGTATCTTATTCTTTTCATCACATGGAAGAAAAGTTTTGTTTGGTTATTGATTATTTTCTGAGCCATGGTATAGTCAGGAATGAGGTTATCCAGAGATCAGTAAGCAACAAAGAAGGACATTGCTACTTCAATGAAAGAGCCATTTTGGGAATACCAGTACCTACATCATTTATTCAGAGAATGATCTGCATTTACCTCAGTATGTGCTGTCTGTCCTTGACTTAGTATTCCAGAAAATAGTGAATATTAAATAACAAGTTCATTGTAGTCATTGAGTATGAGTTTTTAGCATACTGTGTAAAGAAATGGCAGGGAAGACAATAGTCTTTTTTCCCACATGACATTGGCCTGGCTTTAAAAGAGGAGGGTGTTCATGAACTTGGGAAATGAGGAATGGGATGAAAACATTTCTGCATGGTAATGATGCTAATGAGGACATTTCAGTAATATCTGGTGGCTTGCTCAAAAGCATTATCAGTGACAGAGTATCTCATTTTCAATTTTAAAAGAGAGGGATCAGGATATCTTAAGAAGACTTAACTGGTGAAGATTGTTTAATTGTTAAGAGTAAGCCTCATAATATTTGATGATTTTTTTAAAAGGAAAATGCTTTGTTTTTGAGCATATTTGTTTTTGATTAATTACTCTATCATTTAAAAATGCAAGCAATTTGGCAAAGTACAGAGAAGAAATTATACAATAACCTCAAATCCCATACCATCAGTAACATTATTCCAGGCTTCTCTCTGGGCACATATAGAGACAGAGGCTAGAGAGAGAGAAAGGTGTATAACAAGATGGCATTAATTTTATGAAAATAATATACTTTTTCATAGAATATTTTTAATTTAATTTTACTTATAAAATTCAATTTACCAAAGGAAATTGAAATGAAAATAAATGTTATTGAATTTAACACAAGAAAAAGAAATTGAAGTGAAAATGAAAACTGCTGATAAATGTTCCTTCCCACAAAAGAATCGCAAAATTATTTTAAAAATCATTGAGCAGAGTCATTGTATTTAACCACATGTACTAATTTTAGATTGTTAGTTGACTTCCTGCCATAAAAGGTAAGGAAATGACCAATCTCATCTCCCTTTCATACCTCCCAATTTGGTTAGTTATCTTATTTTAATTTTGCCAAGGTTTAAAACATTTACAACCTATGTAATTTTACTAACCATTGTCACCCCAATAAATTTTAATTTAAAAAAGTATTTACATTTGGTTCTATAATTGTAATTATGATAGTTGTTTATGATTTAGTATGACAGACTGATTCAGTGTTCACAATGGGCTTCTTATCACTGCTTTTCCATTACGAAGTTCGTTTTTTTTTATTCAAACATCCAGTTGGATGTGAAGGGTGCATAGGTTTTCTATTTTTTTCTTTTGGTTGTTCAAAGGCACCTGTCTTGTGACTTCAAATTAAATGCAACTTGGCTGGGTATAACACACTTGGCTCATACTTTCTTTCCCCTAGAACTTTATAGCCATTGCTTAATTATCTTTTGGCACTGAGTATTATTTTGAAGATATCTGAGGCTAGCCCGATTCTGTCTCCACCTTGGAGTGACTTGACCTTTATGCATAAAGTTTTAATCCTTAAAGTTCAAAATCTTCACCAGGATATGGCTTGGCTTAGTGTTGAAAACTTTAGGTCATTTTTTCCTGAAAAATAGTATAGTCTTTCAATACATAAGTTCAGTTTTTTTTCTTCATTTTAGCAAAATGTTTCTGTATGATATATTTGAGTACTTTTTCTATTTTATTAGTTTCTTAACTCAGGGATGACAGTAGAGGATCATCTTTGTTCTCAATATCCATTACCATCTCTGAATTTTCTTTAATCTCTTTATCTTTTTCTTCTGCATACATTGCAATGATTTCATTTTAACAAATAAATTTTTTCTATGTTAGTATGTCTGTGGCTTTGAACCCCACTGACCACCATGCATTTCCATTGTTTCTGTCCTGTGGAGATGTTTGGTCTTCAGTGTAATGTGTGTCCTTAAAAATATTTTAAAATATATTCTGTCATTTCTGTGTGTTTGAGAGGGAGGGTGGGGAAAGGAAAGGAGGGTTTGTGTGTCTTCGGTGTTCCAGCCTATGTCTATCTCATTTCTTATTCCTAATGATGTTTATTTTAGGGTTTTTCCCTTTTTTCTTTCCTTCAGACTTCCAAGAAGCTATTTCTTCTTTTTGGGACCATTTTTCTTCTTCTTAAAATATGTTTTTAGAAGTTCCTTTTTTTTTTTAAAGATTTTTATTGGGGAATTGGGGGGATGGGAACAGCGCTGGGGAACTGGGGGAAGGGGAACAGACAAGTTGCTGTCCTTTTGTTCTTCAGTCTAGTTGTGGAGGACGTTGCTTCACTGGCCCAAGTTGGCACCATCATTGCACTCTTCCCGGGTGAGGCAGATCAGTTGCTGGCTTCTGGACAGCCGCTCACGGCAGCTGCTGGCTGCTCACGCTGATTGCTGGCTACACACGGTAGCCCATGGCAACTCACTGCCACAGGGGCTGCAGCCTACGCAGTCGCCGGCGACTCACAGCAGCCCAGCTCCAGGTTGAGCTGTTGTTTGGCATCTTAGCTGTAGAGGGCAGTGTCACTGGCCCTCATATGTGGGATCCGAACCGGGGCTCTCTGGCGTCCCAAGCCAGTTCTTAACCATTGTGCCACATGGCTGGCCCCAGATTTTTCTTTTTTAAAGGTTTTCATTAAAATATAGCTAACATACAATATTATGTTAGTTTCAGGGTACACCATAGTTATTCAACATTTATATACCTAAAGTGATCACCATGATAAATTCAGCCACCATCTGACACTGTACTATACTATTACAATATTATTGACTATAATCTTTCATATTTTTCTCTTTTGAATATTAATTCTGAGAGATTTCCTAGACCATGTCTTCTAGATCACTACTATAACTACATCTATTCTAAAATTTATTTTCTTTTAATAATTGTTTTTTTAAAATCATCTTTATAGGTATAATATACTCATTTTAGGTATACAGTTCAATGAGCTCTGACAAATGTATACAACCAAAACACTTTGTAGATGCACTCACATTGCTGCTTGTATTAGTAGCTTATTCCTTTTTATTCCATTGTATGGCTGTACCACCATTTGTTGATTCATTCACCTGCTGTTGGACATTTGGGTTGTTTTCAGTTTGGGACTGTTGTAAAGATGCTGTGAACATTCGTGTCTGTGCGGACATGTTTTCATTATCGTGGGTAAATGCCTAGAAGTAGAATGGCAGGCATGTGATAAGTGAATGACTAACTTTATAGCAGACTGCCAAAATGTTTTCCCAAGAGATTGTGCCATTTTACATTCCCACTAGCAAGGCATGACAGTTCCAGATGCTCCACATCCTCACCAACACTTGGCATTATCAGTGTTTTTAATTTTAATCATTCTGTTGGTGTGGTCATACCTAATGGCAGTTTTGATTTGCAATTTGCTGATGAATAGTGATGCTCAGTATCTTTCAAGGTGCACAGAATGGATACTGCTCCTTAATTAAGTTCTGTGGCAACGTCCTTGAGTACCCAGTGCATGCTCAGCACTATGATTCAGGAACATCGCAGTTTAAGCCTTTGTTCTCTTTGAATTGTGGAAAGATTGTCTCTATTCCCATCTTTCGGGTAATCATATTTTCCACCTAAAATGACATTAAGAAGTGCGGTAGTCAGAATAATGTTTTCCTCCATGATGTCTGTGTCTGAATCTCCAGAAACTATAGATGTGTCAAGTTATATGGCAAATGAGGAATTAAGGTTGCAGGTGGAATTAGGATTGCTGATCTTAAAATGGGGAGAGTACCCCGGATTGCCCAGGTGGGCTCAATTGACAAGGGTCTTTAAAAGTGGGAGAGGGATAGAAGAGGCATCAGAGGGAAGCAGCATGAGGACTCAGCCCAGTGTTACCGACTTTGAAGATGGAGAAATGGGGTCCCGATTCAAGGACAGCAAGCAGGCCAGGCCGACACCTGACTTTAACCCAGTGAGACTCAACTTCAGATGTCAGACTTCCAGAGCTGTAAGATAATACATCTGTATTGTTGTAAGCCACAACGTTGTGGTAATTTGTTATAGTAGTAATGGAAAACTAACACATTAATCATTTGCTGAGAGCATTACTACCCCTGAATAATTAGATGACAAACCAACTGGGGTTTCATCGTCAAGCCTTTATCCCCATTCCCACTTTCCTTTTGGACACTATTAACATCACCATTAAGATATGGGTAGGGACTTTAGTCTGTTGTGCTCAATTTTATGTTGTATTAGCAGAGCTTCGAGAGGACGGCTTAATGCCATGGGTAATCTGACCAGGAGGTAGGAGTGCTTTCAGTTACCCATGCTTTCCCCAACTCTCAGTGATGACTATTTTGTTTTCTATTTGCATTCCAGGAAAGAACAGAAATAAAGTAGCAGGTGCATTGAGGCTTGAGACCACACTGACATCCTTTTTTTTTTTTTCTACACTGACATCCTTTTTTTTTTCCTTATGGTAAATTAGTTCAGTTTTGGCTAACTATAAAGCATTTGAAGGAATACCAATGCAAGCGTTTCACCATGAAAATAGTGTGCACAACGGGAGTACACTCAGTGGGTGTACTCGTTTGTTAGAGCAGCCATAACAAACTACCACTGGGTGGCTTAAACAACAGAAATTGATTTTCTCACAGTTTTGGAGGCTGGAACTCCAAGATCAAGGTGTCATCAAGGTTGGCTTCTTTTGAGGACTCTCTCCTGGGCTCATAGATGGCCGTCTTACTCTTACATCTTCCTGCTGTCTTCTCTCGCTGTGTGTATGCTCTGTCCTAATCTCCTCTTACAAGAACAGCAGTTGTATTTGTATTAGGCCCATCCATATGACCTCATTTGACCTTAATTATTCTCTTTAAAGGTCCTAACTTCAAACAGTCATATTCTGAGGTACTGGGGCTTAGGACTTCAACATATGATTTTTGGTGGTACACAATTCAGCCCTTATCAGAGGACATAAGGTTATTAAATAAGATTTTTAGGACATATTCAGGAAAGCTAACATAAAAATATTTAACTTCACATGCCATATTTGTGCATAAGAAAAAAATTAAATGGAGTTCAAATGATGATAGTTCTGCAGTAAAGATATGCCCAGATTTTTATAATTAGTTATATAAGGAAATGAGCAAACTGGAATTTATATTAAGCTCTAACAATGATAAAATGAAGCAAGCACAGGAATAAAAATAGTAAACACCATGTTTTAAAATGCATCAATATTTATAAATGTTTGCAGTGACAATCATAGCAATAAAAATGGTAAGCTATTAAAATAATTATCTAAAAAATTATTTCTTGAGGAGAAGGACAGTTGTAGGAACACACACTAATCAACCTGGCTAAAACTGGAAGAGGAAATGTGAAGCTCAAAGGCATTTTTGGAGAAAAAAGTATAAAATTCACAGTTCATTTTTACAATATAAGGATGAGGTCCCTTGCAGTGTCAGTCCTTAAAAGATTAATATTTTCAACATTATCTTAAGATCAATTTGGACTATAAGCATGAGGAAGAATAAGGAACACTTTGTAGAATCTAATTTCTTAGTAAGCACCCGGTTGGGGTAGACTGGTAGAATTCCTCCCTCTCTTGCTCTGTCCCAGCACCAAAACACCAATCCAAACACAAAAACTTGGACTCTAGAAGCATCTGTAGTATCCACAGAAAATAAGTCAGAAAGGAAGGGCACCAAATAGAATTCAAGACTCAAAAACTTGTTTTATCCTTTGAAGATACTTTAATTTTACAGTTATTGTTTAATTAAAAAAACACAGTTGTTTTCAGCATTTCCTAGCTACAGTAGTGTGTAGGAAATTCCATTCTAAACAAAGAAGTAATTAATGAAATAACAATACACCTTAACATTTTACATTGATAGGTTACAAGTTACAAGGTGCTTTCATATACATTATTCCATTTGATTCTTACAACAAGCAGAAAATACAGTCAGTGGGAAAGAAAAATGATGTTGTTTTCAGGCTTACAATGAGTATTTTCAGGCCAATGGGCAGTTAATACAAGAACATATCAAAAACATGACAGCAATACCCACAAGCCACAATATCTTTTTTTTTTTGGTAGGGTGATAGTTTGATATCAATTAGATAGTTAGCATCAGAACAGACATAAGGTTCTCATGATATTCAAATAATTGTAAGAACACTATAAGAGATAAGAAAAAAGATGCCCTAAAACATCACCTTAACAAGATTTATTTCAAAGCATGTTATTCCTTCAAAACGTCAAATAACACAACATGTGAAAGTTAGAAGGGACCTTAGAAACTGCCTAATGGATACGGATAGAGAACTGAGGCCAAGATCAAGCTAGAGCGACAGACCAGGCCTGAAACTCAGATGACTTGACTTTCAGCTTAGGGCTCCTTCCTCTACAATGCCATCTCATTATTTACTGAACAAAAACGTCATTTCTTCTGTTTCAAATAATGTACTCTGAGGTTAAATACTGATTCATGCCACTTATTTCTTATTCAAGTTTTTATATTGTTCCTGGCTAAACTGTGGCAGAAACTGAGAATTTTGTATAATTTTAAGATATTCTAATTCAGTGTACTTGATTCGTTGGAAATAGACTTCCTGGATATATTTAAAAGCTTGCTCATGTCCTTTAAATAGAGAGTAAAATGGAGTGGCTAAATAGCCCTCAACACCAATGTACTGCTGAGTGGTCACCTACCCAGACAGATTCGACAGCAAGTTGTGCTGAAACAGTAGTAATTTCATTTTTAAAAAAATTAGAATTCATAAAAATCTTTTAATTGCTGAAAACAAAAATGTAATAATCAAATTGTCATCCCCATGATTTATTAAAATAATTTTACAATAATATACAACAAAGCTACCATAGGATTTGTAGCACACATATAGAATATAATGATTAGCATGTGTTTGGGTCTAAGTGAAATACAAAAAACTAATTAAAATATTTTGTACAAATGACGTTTTAAATTTATTATGATGATATATTTTTGTTACATCAAACTCACTACAGAAAAGTAGTTCATATTTTTCTTGCACATTTTAAATATAGGTGGACCAAAAGCTGAAATGAGTATCAGCTTATAAATGACAGAACCATGCAGGAACACGTGACAACCAAAAGATGTACAGATTGATGCAGAAAATATCTTGGATTGGCTTTTTCAACGTCTTCAAAGGTTTTATAAGGATGTGGTAGAGATGAAAAGAAGTGGTCAGTGACCTACCTGCACTGATAAGGAAGCAAATAGAATGCTTATATATATTAAGATCAGTTTGATTAAAAAACAACTCATCTTATATGCATGTAAATTGATAATAAAAAATGAACATAGTTTACTTTCAACTATTTTGGTGTGTTATTATAAGATAGGTCACTGACACACAGAGAAAAAAAACCAGTTGGAAAAATTTAAAAGCAAAAAAAATACTTAAAAAACTGAGTTAAGCCATGGATTCTCAACAAACACTGAACTAAATGTGCAAAAGTGCTTGAAATTTCCACATGACCACAAAGTTAAGTCAGTTGGCAAAAAGTATATTAAAAAAAAACTAAACTCCAATGCTAAAATTGTATACGCATGATCACACATTCTATTAACTGAAAGAAATGAGGCTGGAAGTTATTACATGTCTAAAAATATCACACCTCAAAATTAAAATATAATTGTGGCAGTTTTAGAAAGTTTGTCCCTTTCTTCATTGATGAGACATAGGATGAAAGTGAAATTGCAATAGTACCTCTACCTCAGGCTGACAAATATAATTCACCAGAATAATTACCTGGCAACATCTTCCTTTGTTCTTAACTGTGACAAACAGAGCAAAGCAAAACAAACAAAAAAACCTCATTTAAGTAAGAATTTGTCTATCTTGTTTACAAGAATCAAGCCATTTGTTTGATTTAGCAAAGTATCCACATTAATATTCTTTTTAGTTCTTTTCCTTTATGAAATTTACAATGAGACTTATTTGAAAAACTTAAAAGATTTGTCACTTTCATTAGTCATATTCTATTAAAATACTGGTTAAAACCTTTATGGAAGAGTCAAGGTGTAGAAATCTCCGAACTCTTCTCTAATACCTCCAGCAATGCTGGTACCAAGTGAGACAGTGTGGGTGATAATGAACCGTATCATTATTTTTTTCCTGTGAATGAGACACATTTGTCACACTGCACACAGGCTGGTCACTTAATTACTCAAGGGGAGGATAATATAAAGAGTGAAGGGAAATGGAACCCCTGATCTACAGAAATCCAAACTGCTGATCTAGCTACTCTATAATAGTCTATTCAAATTTATTGCCAGAACAGTGAGTTCTAAGGAAGTTATTGTTTTAATTTGTGTACATTTCCCTGGTGATAAAACATTCTAGCCTCAAAAATTCTTAAGAGTTCTGGCAAAACTGAGTCTGAGCTACTCAAAGTAAAAATAATTATTAGAAAGTATATCTTCAAGCCATTGGCCAACACAAATATTGGCAAGAACTACTAAAAGCAAAACTTACCCTTCTGTTCAAATACCACATAGCCATAACACTGCCCATTTGAAACACCAATAAAATAAGATGGAGCACGGTTTGGAGAAACGCTAATGAAAATGAAAAAGGAAGAAATGGATGTAGGTGGAGAGGAGAAAGACAAACCAAAGAGAAGCAGGAAAGTTCTAGTCCTGTGTTATGGCACAGACAATGCTTGCTTAGCGGTGCCTTGTTGCAAAGGTGGACGCAGAGCGCACACACAGATGATGGCAATAAAGACTTCACTCAGTCGCTGGAATGAAGGAACTAGGGAACTGCTTCAACAAGGACGGTCTCAGCTCCACCTTCTCTCTCAACAGAGTGCAAAGACTGAGCCTGAGCTCCGATGTCATCTCCTTGCTCACCTCTAAAACTCACTAAATTCTTTTGAACATTTTTCTGTTATAGAGACACGGATTTCTTCTTCTTCATAGTCATCAAAGTTGCTGGTATCTCCAGAACCTCTGAACTTTGGTATGAATGGAGCTTCAACCTACAATTGCGAAAAAGAGAGAAGTAAGTGTGATACTGTGATTTATAATAAGAAATACTTTTGATCTTCATCCAGAGTTCCTGAAAATGCTTGGGGTTTCCTAAGTGTAGAGAGTGGTAAAGGTGTCTTTTGTTATGTTAATAAGGTAGCTTTTGGAAAGACCCCGGGTAATCTAAGGATGGGGGCTGGTTGCCAGGGGTACTAACTTTGTGATTAGAGGACTAAAACCTTCAGCCCCGCCCCCTGACCTTCAGCAAAGGGAGACACGGGCTGGGGATTAAGTTCAATCACCAAGGGCCAATGATTTAATCAATCACGCCTGCTGTCATGCCACCTCCATAAAATCCCAAAAGGACGGGGTTGGAGAGCTTCAGCTTTGGTGAACAAGCGGGGAATTGGGGAGAGTGGCAGGCTCAGAGAGAGCAGGGAGCTCTGAGCCCCTTCCTACATGCCTTGTCCGATGGCTCTCTCATCTGGCTGTTCCTGAGTTATAGCCTCTCATAATAAACTGGTAATGTAGTAAGTAAAGTTTCTCAGGCTTGAGCACATTAATCTAACCCCAAGAGGGGTTTGTGGGAACCTTCAACCTAAAGCACTGGTGACTAACTGGACTTGTGATTGGTGTCTGACATGGTGGTGGTGGTGGTGGTTGGGAGGGGAGGAGTGGAGGGGGGTGTCCTGTAGCACTGAGCCCTTACCCTGTGGGGTCTGACAATATCTCCAGGTTGATAATGTAAGTATTGAGTTAATTGCTTGGTGGTATGAAAAAAAGCACACACATTGGAACAAGGAAAAACAAATGCCTGAGAGTTTCCTAGCACTAAGGAAAACAAGCTCCTGCTATTACTACTTGGTAGGTAGCATCTTTAAATGCCTCTAAGTCCCTAAAAGATAACAGCATTAGAAAAAGCAGCAAACAGAAGGTTTGCTATTATTCTCAACATTTTAATTCAAGGAATAATACAGAACAACACAATACTTAAGAGATTTCTAAGATAGTTAACTGTTGGCATCAAAATGCTGGCACTGAAGGTTATAAAACTCCAATTTTTCCTTTATCAGTTCTTTATTTCTTAAAGCCTTTATTTTTCTACCCCCTTTTCCTTTATTCCTTTCTCCTGAGGTTACAGATAATTCTTAGACTTACTTTTAACCTCCTTCCTTTTTAAATTCCCAAGTTTATTTTGTTTAAAATATCAGACTATCAAAACTTTCTGGGAAGTTGGAAAAACCATATCTCTTTTAGAATTATAGAATTATTAAAATCTGAACATTTTTCTCTTGGGGTTCTAAAAGTAAAATGTTTTTCCATTATTTAAAATAAGGTCTTTATAAAATTGTGTGCTGTCTTGACTATGTTTGAGGAAAAGATTTTAAATGCTGAAAAAATAATACGACAATTTGCACAGCATTGATACTGTTTACAAATAATTACGCACACAGCTATGTCATGTATTCCTCAATATAACAATGTCAGAGAGCCAGGGCAGGCACCCTTATTCCCATTTTACAGATTATAAAACAGAAAGTTGACCAAATTCACATGACGAGTCAGTGGCTGAAGCAGGTCTCAACTTCATGACTTCCACTACGGGTCCAGAGTTCTTTCTAATATCCGCACCAGTAGTCTCCAAAGTATTTTGATTTATATGACTTTTAATAAAACATTGCATATACATCACCAATATATGTACAGTTATTTATTTATGAATTATTTATATGCATGACTATACTAAGACATACATACAAACAAGACATTTAAAAAGAATAAGGTAACGAGAAAGTAGGAATGGAAAATCTAATATCGTCTTCTTGGTTGCTAGCTAGTTGCCTTGCACGAGCTGCTTTAGGGAATGGACTGCTGTTTGCACCAACGAGGATAATGAACTAAGGAGACAGTTGCCTCATGTCTAGTCAGGAAGCAATTTAGGGTCACGTGATTGGTACCATCATCTCAAGAGAATGGCTGTCCAGTCTGAGTTGTCCAGGCTATTTTCTTGTTTCTTGTCTTTCTGCTAGATGTCTTTGGCTAGTTCACTGTTCACGAGCACTTGGTCAGAGAGTTAAAAAAGACTATGAAACTATTCAAATATATTATTATAATTTTTGAACTGCTGTGCATAGTTATAATTGAGACAATGTTAAAACAAATGGCTACGTTAAAGTACTGCGTTATTTCTATTTGTAAATTATCCTGGGATTCCCCAATTCCATTTCTATTGATAATCAAGGTTTGCTGTCGATCAATTTACCCAAAACTATAACCTGTTTGCTACTTTATGGCAGATAAGTTGTTTACTACCTGGGATAAGTCAAGCCCTTTGGAAAGCACATGAACTCTAAATGAGCAGTAGCAGCTTAGTTCTATACCATTTTAAGAATAATTATTAAAAATACAATACATGATGTGCATAGATTAGTAAATGTTTGCTAAGTAACAGCAGAAATTTTTATTTCTAAATATAATATGAAAATATTCAAAATATAGATCTTTAAAATACTAAAACAATGAACAAACCTTAAGCAAATCTAATACTACAAGTACATACAAATGTAGTGTTAATAACAATAAATATAACAATAAAGATAATATAAACAGTGATAATACAAAGGGATATGGATGATTTTATAGGAAAATATACATTTCTAAAACTGGCTTAAGAAAAGGCAAAAACTTGAAGAGACCAAGAATTAGTTTGTTAAAACTTCCAAGGAATAAATACAAGATGATTCCTATATTCCTTTTATCTCCTAAATAATAAAAAATATGGAAATTTTCCAGATTCATTTTATGAATCCACATAATCTCAACTCCAAAAAAAAATAGACTATGTGTGAATAAAACTTATGACTATGGAAGTAAAAAATCATAAATAAAATTTTAGCAAATTGATTTCAGGCAGATATTAATAATAACCCATAACTAAATGGTGTTCACCTCAGGAATGTGAGGCTATCTCACCAACATACTTTATCATAGTACCTTGTTAAAGAAGATAAAATACAATACACTAGGAATCAAGAATATTTCCTGAACCTGATCAAGAACACTTATCCAAGACAAAGAGCTAACTTCATATTTGATGGAAAGACATTCCCATTCCAAACGAGAACACAACAAGAAGCTCAATAGCTCCACTGTTTTAAACCACTATTCTAGGCATTCTAGAATAGATAATAAAACAAAAGAGAAATAAAATATAAAAATATTGATAAACAAGAGGCAAATGATACCTCTGCTCCCTGCAATTATCTGTCAATAAAACCCAAGGGAATCACTGAAAAATCTATGGAATTCAATAAAAGAATTGACTAAGGTGGCTAATTACAATAGAAACATAGAAATCATATGTTTTCCCCTGTATTCTACTGTAATGGGAAAACAAAGACATTCATAATAGCAACCAAAATATAAATTTAAGGAATACCTTTAAGAAAGAAATTGGATTTGCATGGGGGAGGTGTTTCTAAAACTTTACTGAATGGGAGAAAATATTTGAATAAATGTAGAAACATTACATGTTCACGATGAAGAATTCTCAAGATTTTTGTTCTCTTCTAGTTAATATACTGTAATCCCAATTAAGAGTCCCAAATACAATATAAATATTTAGAAAGACCAATAAAATGGGGGAGTTATTGTTTAATTGATACAGAGTTTCAGCTTTGCAAGATGGAAAGTTCTGGAGATGGATGGTGGTGATGGCTGCACAACAATATGAATATACTTAATACCACTGACCTGTACACTTACAAATGATTGAAACAGTAAATTTGATGTGTATTTCACGACAATAAAAAAGCTGGAAAAATATTGAATTATGAAATTCTTTTTCATGAATATTTATAAGAATTCCACATATTAAATACAAGTATTTTGAAACTGAAAAAAAACCCCACATTGTAAAGCTACATAGAATGGTATATTGTACAGTACAAGAATAGACAAAAAGAACTCATAAGAAATAAAGTTCTGAAACAGACTGAAGTATATAATAATATTAATAACATTGGAATTTCAAATATGAGGCCAAATAAACATTATTCAACAAATGCTGAGAGGACAATTGGCTCATTATTAGACGACGACAACAAAAAGAAGTACTAAAAGAAAATATACATTAAATAAGTCACTGAAACAGAATTGTGTAGGAGGTTGTTAATTGTAATATTAATGGTCTGAAGCCTGATTATGACTATATAAAACATAATTCAACCTCAAAAATAGAGCCTGGACTAATCTATGTAATCTTTCTCCCCAGACTACTCTTCCTTTTGCATTCTCTACCTTAATCCAAATTTTAAGGATCAGGAAACTAATGCTTTAGAGATTTTAAATATTTTGCTCAGTACCACACTGCTAATGGTTGGTTGAGCTGGGATTCAGGCCAATGTCTACCTAACCCCAGAGTTCATGCTCTTTGCTGCCCTTTGAGGCAGACTTCCTTCTCCAAAAATGCTCAAAGCACAAGTTAAGCACACGATATGTTAAAATCTATAAAAATCTTATGAAACAATGTATTGTTCAGTGGTTTGGGGCTTCATTTTAATAACCTTGTTAAAAGGTCTTTAAAGGGGTAATGTGATCCTGGAATTAGAAATTTAAAGAACTTGGAATCAAATATAGGTGTCACTTAGCAGCTATATGATTATGTTTAAAGTAGTTAACCTTTCGGAGCTGATTTTCTTACCAGTAAAATGGGGAAAATGGTACCACCTATTCCATAGGATTACTTCAAAGATTAAAATGAGAAGTTACAGAGAGTTTCTTTTAATTAATTATAAAGTACTATACTGAGCTAGAAAATTTAGAAAAAATATGAAACTAGACATACTGGTGATCACATTGTAAGATATATAAACATAGAAGCACTATGTTATACACCTGAAACTAAGATATTATGGTATGTCAGCTATACTTTAATAAAAAATAAATAACTAAAATTAAAATAAATAACAATAGAAAATAATATGAAATGTTTATGAGATCTAAAATCTATTTTAAACTGTGAAGGACTTTGTTCATGAATACATAACATATCCAGTTGAGATAACGATGCTAACAGCTATTTCGTGAATTTAATGGTTAGAGAGTTTCTGAGACCCTCTTATGAAATGCAGAAGGTGTGCTACACTCACACTGTTTTGGGCTTGCTAAATTTTCTATTTGCTGCATTTAAAAAAAATTTAATGTTTTGTTTTTATAATCTTTTATAAAATATATAAATTCAAAAAACTGCGATTAATACTTAATTAGAGCATTTACATTTTTTTCCCCTAAGGAAATTCAATCATGTGGCTGCACAGCATTCTTAAAAATGGCAAGTCTGAAACATTATAAGTTTTGGTTTTATAAAAAAATTAATTATATTCAAGATGAAAATACTTTATTAATACAAATTATCTTTAACCAGGTATTTAAGAAGCAAAGAGAGAGATAAAGGTAATTCAGCACAGTAAAGTCTTTCCTTGAATGTTTCAATTTATTACAAAGATGAAGTGATAAAGGCTGAAAAATATCTGATGAATTTAGCAATTAAATGTTATTAAATCTGCCTGTGTGCCACTTCTGGGTTGGAGACTATATTTGTCTCCAAAGACATAATGTCTTTTGAATGTGGCTTCATGTCAGTTTTGAAATGCAAACCCTTAGGACATTGTCTAATGTACAATTACCAGGGTATTGTGAAGAGTTCGAGGCATGAGGAAGAAAAATTTAACAAGGAAAACATTTCAGATTGATGGTCATAACGGAATATATACTTTCTCTTTTATCAAGGAGAAAACTAATTTTTAAGTTGTGGGATATAAAGATCCTTTAAGTTTTGCATAGGATTGATTTAGAAAGTAAAAAAAAAATTAAAACCATGTGCTAAATTGAAAATATTTTCACTACATATATTATTTATTTGTATTTCTATTTTTTAATAATTTTTTATTTCTCAATTGCAGTTGGCATGCAATACTATATTAGTTTCAAGGTGTACAACATAGTGATTAGACATTTATATAACTTATGAAGTGATCACCCTGATAAACCTCATATCCATATGACACCATACACAGTTATTACAATATTATTGACTATATCCTCTATGTTATACTTTACACCCCATGAATGTTTTGGAGCTACAAATTTGTACTTCTTAATTCCTTCCCCTTTTCACCTATCCCCAAACCCCCTCCTATCTGGCAATCATCAAACTGTTCTCTGCATCTATGAGTTTGTTTCTGTTTTGTTTAAATACCAACTTAAAAAAAAGCTTTGAAAATTAAAGAAAGAAAAGACTCACCTTCCTCTGGTAAATAGCAATCCAATCTGTTGTGGCAAACCACTTGTGGGTTTTTATATCACTCACGCCATTCTTTAGATTTCCAAACCGCTTTGTCAAATCCACCTGCAGCAGGTTCCTTAGGAGGTCCTTGAGATCTGAACTGAAGTGCGATGGGAATCGAACCTGCACAGACACACCACGTGGTAAAACACATTCCAAGATTCATGATATTTCTGTTTTGATTTCAGAAAGGTTTTTTTTTTTATTTTTATGGTCATAAGTTATTATATAAACAAAAACATGTAGTGATGACCTTCCAATACTTTTAACTACACATTTCAGTCCCCATAGTAATCTTAAAGAAGATAATTATTTGGATGAATGAACTAAAACTGTTCTCTGAGGGCCTTGTTTTGGTCATTGTTATTAACCTCTTTAATAACATGCACTTCTTTCCAGAAAAATGTGCATAACATACTTTCCCAGTGATGTCAAAAGTTTAACCCATTTTTAAGAGAGACCCTTTGGCTCCCTCATTATAAACCTCCATCTTAGAGATACACAAATTTAAACTTTTAATTTAAATAGAAAAAGCAGCATATAAAGTTATCAGTATGCACATTTTGAAAAGAGATTATAAACAGGAAGTCTAAAAATGATTATAAAAACCCACACTGCCTTTCACAGCATATGAAACTATTTTTCATTTATTAATGGGTGATTTTAAAGCATAATTCTGCTGGTATGCAACAGTGTAAAAATGATTTAGATTGGTTTAAAAGCATTTTCCACCTACTAAATTACGAAGACTTTACAATTAGTTGACCGGCCTTTAGCCTTAAAAACAAACAAAAAACCGAAAATAACTACAGATGTTATATATTAGGCAATCAATAAAATAATGTATCATTCACAGGAGATCTAAGTTTTTTTATTTTTTTTAATTTTGTTTAAACACATTCTTCTCCTCTAACTCTCTACTCCAACTGACTCCCAGTTCTCACTCTTTTATTAATATGGGCACTGAAGTGATGTAGTACTTAAATGGGTACTACTAAGCGATGATAGTAACAGAAATAGCTGCATCTATTCCTCCTTACTCCTTTCCTTCATTACTACCACCTCTCCACTATCCTTTACAACTTGTTGCTCTCTTCCTCGTTACACATGCAGGTATGTGTGTACATGTATCTAAGTATGTAGCATATATTTGCATGTACACACACATGCACTTTCATTGTAATCCCATTGTCCTACTATGCACAACTTGGTCCCATTTCATATTCTCACCCCCACTAAACATAAATGCTATTTTCTGGGTTATCATGGCCTCAACTTCAAACTAACTAGAGACCTCTGTTGAAAATGCTTTAAAGGGTTAACAGCCCTGTTTCTGAACTCCTTGCATTCTTACTTCAGCTCTCTACAAGTGCCGCCATCACCTTCTAACTTGAATAGTGCATCATTACATTAGCTCAGTTGATCTTCACAATGCATTCATTCATTTAACTATTTGTGTATACTGTAGTATTTGTGCATGTGTGTCTCCCCCAAACTGTGAACTCCTGGAGGGAAGGAACTGGGCCATTTTTGTGTTTTTACTCCCAGAATTTACTACATCATTTCAAATAATGTAGTTACTTATTGAGTATCTACTATGTACCAGGCACTGTTCTAGGTGCTGGATATACAGCAGTGAGCAAAAACAAAGTCTCTGATTTCATGGAACTTACATCCTATTTAGATGTGACATACTCAGTGAATATGGTATTAAATCTGTTCTAAAGATGGAGAAATTAAGATTCAGAGACATTATATAGCTTACCAAATCATTAGACTATAAAGGGCAGAGCTCGGACTAGATGTGTAGCCTTATGATTCCTAGCTTCATGAATTTTGCTCATCACACTGTCTTCAAACATATAGAACTCCTTAATTTATACTCTGACATCTAAAAATCTCAACGTACTTGATGTATACACTCATGTTCTCAAAGTAGAGTTAAATCATTAGCATGCAAAGCTAGATTCTATGGCAATGTGAGATTCATAACCACAATCTTTTGACTGCCACCCTCATGCTGTTCTGTGAATAAACGTTTCTCAAAGTGTGGTCCTGGGACCCACTTCCATTGGAATGAACTGGGAGAGTACAGGATAAAAACGCAGATTCCTGGGACTGAGTTCAGATGATGGGGACATTGAATCTGAAAATCGGAGCTTCTGTCTCCAAGTGATTCATATGTACATGAAAGCTGGAGAAGCATTATTTGCAACTCTATTCATTTCTTTATGCAGAAATTCTTTTTTCTGCTAGTGATAGATAAAAAAAAATTTAATGTAAATAAACTAAAACCATTGTCACACCAGAGGAAAGCTAACATTTGTGGCAAGCAACCAATGACTATTTGAAGGTTGAATAACTAATAAATGACCAGGATTTGAAGTCAACTCATGAATGAGCAACTAGAAGCCCATTTTTGCAAAGCCTGCATTATCACATTATAGAGGTTTTATGTTTGTAAAAAAAAAAAAATGTGAACTACCACCTTCTCTAGGTTTTACTTCTGACACAATGGCTGATTTGAAGTTAGGCACCGTGCCCAACAGTTTATATGCACTGGCTCATAAAATCCAAAACACAACACTGAGGTTAAGTATGATCCCCATTTTTAAAGGTGATGCAATTGAGTTCTACAGAGATTAGGTAATTTTCCTAAGACTACAGAGCTAATAAGTGGTAGAGCTGTAATTCAAAAGCAGGTACTTGGACTCCAGGGTATAAACTTTTAATTATTCTATACTATTTCCAATGATTCAATAATCTGAGGATAGTTATTGTCAGGAACTTTATAAAAGACTGAAATTTTCATCTTAAAATATTTGCAGCACATTTTCTAATTTATCCTCATTGGAGTAAAAACTAGGGAAAATAGGATATTAAAAAGGCACGCTGTCTACTTGAAAAAATATGAAGTTTATCTATACAGTGGCTATATTATTTGTTTAGATTCCAAAGAAATCACTTATCTGAAGTAGACCTATCTTGGTTTAGAATAGAGAATGTGTGAACTATTCAAGGTAAAGTGTCAGTTACTCTCCCCTTCATGGTGTTCAGAAAGGCGGGCAGTAATGTACTACATGTAAATCATCTTCTGAATTCAGGTAATTTATCTGTAACAAATGAGAAATATGCATACCTAAATAAAGTAGTTTTTTATTTTGGAATACAGATAAAATGATGGTCTTGAATTAGTTAATGTGTGTGCCTATCTGTTTAATCTTCAGAACAGTGATGCTCAAATGGGGAATAGTAGTGGGGGGCTGTGATGGTAGATATCAGAATCACTTGGGAACCTTTACAAATTAAAAACATCCTCCTCATGTCCACATCACACCCTCTTCTTCCCCAGAGATTCTGATAGGTAGCCCACACTCTCATAGTAAGCCATGCAAATGATGGGAATCTGTCATAGCCTTAAAGCATATTGGGGGAGAAATAATGGGAAGTATTGTGAAAGCATTTTTTTCCATGACTGTTCTCCAATGTAATCAGAAATATAATCTCTTTGTTCACTGAACTTTTCAAAGAGCTATGTTGATTCATCAAACTGAAACTAGCAAAAAAAACCCAGAAAATAATTTAAACAAAATTATGTGTTATATTTTCAAGAGTAATGCAGCCATGTGGAGTTGCTGTGAAAACCAGAACTGATTCTTGTTATAAAGTATATGACACGGAGGCATGAAATTTAAAGACTATATTCAGAAACACAGCATAAGTATTTCTGGGATAAGGCATAGTTAATGCAGGAATTATAAGACTTTTCTATCAACTATGCATTTCTAAACCTGAACCTTAATATTGCATGAATAATTTGACATTTAAATAACACCGCCTCTGTTTTTTAAAGGCAAAATATGTGTAGGAGAGAATCTAACAAGCTGATTGATCATCTTTCTGTGAATTTAAAAATACCAGCTTGAGTTAAAATATTGTAATAGAGAAAGTACTTAATAATCTGATGTTCAAATATATGTATTTTAGCGAATTATTCACTTCATTAAATACACTTTAGTTTAACTTTGATAAGGCATCAATACCTATAATCTTTATAACATGGTTTCAGGATGGAAAATACAATTAACATAAAATAAAGCAGGAAATAATACATGTTTTAAAAAATTAGAAAAACAATTGTGAATAAAAAGTATAGTCTCTTAAATGATGTATTGTATCATTAAAATCATTACAAATTTTAAATATAAATATAGGATCCATAACTAATTCAAAATTGGACTTTTAATGACTAAGTTAAAACAGTTTAAAAACAAGTTAGTCTCCTATTTGGCTTTTAGCTACTAAGCAGAGAGACAATAATATTTTTGTAATGTGGAGAGCCATATCTTCTAGTTTGAATTTGAGTGTTGAAGCAGATGGTTTTACTGGGAAAAAATGAATACTATTTTCTGTTCATGTAATACAAATCCTAGAGATCATGAATTACAATATTCTGCTTTCATGAGTTCTATTTCATTTTATTTTTTTGAATTTTTATGAGTTTATTTAAATCAAACTGATAACATATGCAGGGTGGGTGCAAGATCTCAAATGCTCCCTTTTGAGTTCTACTTTAAATGGGCAAAGGAAACAAGGAATGAAAATAACTTTATATTTATTATATGGGAAGAGATAACCTGGCACCTTTAGTTACCCTATGGCACCCTAACATATTTCTAAATAAATGAAGAAAAAAAATCAGATACTGTGATATAAAATTTTATGTTGCTACTCGTATAAGGTGACTAAGATTTTAAATTGCTATGATTTTAGAATGTATGCAGATCTAAATTTTAAGCTAATATTGGTTCCTAAATGTTAAAGTTTGATATGAAATAAAAACTTATTCATAAAAAGCTGAAGAAAATTTACACAATGTAGAATGACTGGCAAGCTGAGGCCAGTTCATAGAGATAAAGATATACTCATTTTAGCTAAAGCAATTTTTCTAAGTAAATGAAATTTAGTTGTGACAGCATCCTTGTCAGATAATTTGATTCCTTTTATGAAGTTAAGCACAAATAAAAGCAATATAGTAAAGATTCAGGAAATTTGTAATTATCAGCAATTAAATTATTTGGAAGTATTATGATTTCTGCATTCTTAGTCTTTGTATTGGTAAAATATGCTTCTCCTATTCAATGCTTTTAAGTATTTTAGTTCTCTCATCATCCTTTGGTTCTTATTCTCCCTTGAAATTTTACATAATCCCTTCTCAAATGCTTAAAAAATAAATCACTGCCTTGTTTGTTAATTTTCTTGATGTTTTCTTTTGTTCATCTACAAAGTTCTTTTACTGTGACTGACTTCAATATTCTGCTGAGTGAAAACAATTACAAACATAAAAAACCTGAAGCTGAGAGATCTACAAAAGTCACAAGGGCAGCAGTGATACTTGAGTAAAATAAATATAAATACTTCATTCTGCCTTTCTGTATTACCTCAGAGTAAATCTTTCAATACCTAGCTTTAGTTTACTTATCTGTCAGAGGTATTTATTTTTTACAAAACTTTCCAAAATAAAATACAGTTAAATATAACTGAAAATCTTGAGATCCCTGGAGACGGCATATGCACTATGACATATGGGACATACTGTGTTGAGATGCAGATTTTAGGTGGTTGGATAGACTCATTTTTTCGGTATCTTATTCTCACAGCCCAGCTATGCAGCATCCATGATTTAAATTTGGGTCTTGTAAAAAAGATAACTTACTAGATTATGGAGATGCAGGTTACCTTTTGAATATCCAACATTGTAAATTTTAAGTTTCATTGATGCTGAAGATCAGCTTTCACACTAAATGGAGACTGTGAGCCTGGCCGAGATACAAGGAAATAAAGATTTTCCTTTATCTCCTTCCAGATTCTTTAGGTTGGTTAGGCTATTCTCTACCTTTAAAGGCCACACAATATAAAACGAGACAAAACAAAAAAGCAAATAAATAGAATAGTAAATCTACTCATGTTTAAGAAAAATTAATGTTAATCCCATATTTGCAAAACATCAGTTGCATTTAAGGTTTTTAAGTTTTGTTTCTATAGTTCCATGTTACCCACTAGGATTGCCATACATGTTAATATGTGGAATAGTTGACCCTCACTTTTCAATGAAGTGTAAACTTTATGCTGATGAACCTGCCTGTTTTGTTTTGTTAGGTGCCTGCAACTTACTTTCTTCTAATGATATCTGTACTTGTTGGACTATTAAATTACAATGCTCTTGGCTTTGTTTTGGTCCTGTTTTACTATTTTGACCTTAAACCAAGTCCAAGTACCAATGTTGGCTATTGCAAGGGATTCTGTTTATTCTTTCAACATACAACCCTAGGGAACAGAAGGGATATTTTCATTTTAAGTTATGTTGTCAAAGTCAGTAGGTGCATTGTCTCTAGGGCTGTGAACCTGTAAGTTCAAGTTAATGATTAGGTGACAAGTTGACATTGAGAATGTCCTTTCCCTGATCAAAAATGAATAAAGACTTTTTAAACAAACAAACAAACAAACAAACAAAAAAGTTCAATGGCAATTACAATCAACATGAACAATTGTTTATATAATGTCTATGGATTTCTATCTCAAAAATATCTTTTTTTTTGTGACTATTACAAAAGTTTATTTAACAAAAAAGTTCAACATGAAAATGTACATGACCTGATTTTTATATTGTAGTAAAACAGCAGCTGTGGTGAGGGGACATGTGGAAGCAGTTAATTTCTTTGGCGAACAAAGCCATTCTTTATACTCGTTACAAGGCTTCTAACAGGATGATACTAGTTCCTCAAATTACCACCATTCCAATGTTGTTCTGTTGCCCACTAGTTGCCACTTCCACACATTCATCTATCACAAGGTTCATAAGGGATCAAATCCCCACAATATTCCTTGGACATGTCTGCCACCATTTAACTTCAACGACAACTTCTTGTCCGTAAATTTTTTCAACTCGGGAGGGTGAGCTTTGCTCATGGTGCCTACTCATTAAGCTCAAAGAAGCCTTCAAATGGAATTCCTCAAAAATATCTTTTATATTTGCTTTCAATTTTGTGGTGTTTGACATAGTTTAAACAAGAAGTCTCTCATGGGAAAGCAAGGGCATATAAAAAAAGCCCCTAAAACATCTCTCCAAGGAGATGTCCATGTGAAATAATGAACAATTTTTATTAATTTAAAGGAATACTAAGAATTAGGGCTATGATTTTCTATTTTGCAAATGATAAAAATACTAAAAATTACCGTATTTGCCGGCGTATAAGACGATTTTTTGGCGCTGAAAAATATGCCTCCAAGTGGGGGGTCGTCTTATACGCCAGGTACACTTCAGATAGACTGCCCATAGTGCTTGCCCCGTGCCATAGTGGCCTCCCGATGCCCGCCCACTTCATTCCACATACCGTTCAGGCATCAGCAGTGCTGCTGGGTGTATGCTCGGCTGTTATGCGAGTTTGCTGTTATGCGATTTTACCACACTTGCAAAATCGCACACAGCCGACCATATAACAAACTCTGTATTTTGAATGGAAATGTTAGGGGGTCGTCTTATACGCCGAGTCGTCTTATACGCCGGCAAATACGGTAAAAACGTTTTATGTTGCTAATCTGTTTGTAAAACTGTCCTTTTTTCTAAGCGATTTCGAAGATTTAACACTTATCCTATCTTTAATGAATACTAGATAACAAGGGCAGCAACTATGGATATTCCCATTTTTTCCCAACTTAGGGTAATATTTTGATAATATCAAATGGTTTCAATCTACAAAGCTTAAAATTCATGCATAGAAATAATGAATAATAGAATAACAAAACATATTGCTTACCTTTCCAGAAACAATCTTTTCATAAATCTGAATTGGTTGGTCTGCAAAGAATGGGGGGTAGCCAGCTGCCATTTCATAGATTAACACTCCTAATGCCCACCAATCCACTGCCTTATTGTAGCCCTAAGAAAACCAACACCAAATGCAAACTATCAATTCACTCAGAAGAGAATGAAGTCATAGCTAGCGTCAAAATGATCTTCAAGCATATGAAAAAAATTTAAAAGCAGTTACTGAGCAGCTATTGAAGATGGAATAAACAATGAACAAAATGTATAAGGTCACGTTTAAACTGAACGAAAGGGAGACTTTCCAAATATTGGAAGTGGATATTAGAAAATATGATTAAATCTCCTTCCTAAAATCATTAAAAATATTATAGACAACAACATATCCCCTATTTAATTGGGATAATTTAGTTGTCGCTCAACAATAGGAAGGAGTTGGACCAAATTATCTCTTAAAGCCCATTCCAGCCCAATTCTTATATCAGAATTTTCCAGAGAATACTTAGGAATGTCAAAAGTTTTGAAACAAACCAGTAGACATTGGACTTCATAATAAACAGTGTGGCTGACTGCAAAATACTCTATATTGTTGGATTTTAGGAGGGTAAATATACTAAGTGTAATCTTATCCACTTCACAGGATCTTATGAAAGATAAAAGTTTAATTTGGAATCTAATAAATGTAAATATTTAAATATACTTCACTTTAGCTATCTACTGTTTGCTTCTCATCTCTAAAAGGTATACAGAAAAGGTAATTAATTCATGAGGTTTTGCAAGAACTATATCAAATGAAAGGAAATAGCATGTATAAAAAGTGCATTGTGAACCAAATGTCCAATGCTAAGGTTATTTTTAATTGGGTTGCTTTTTCATATTAAATTTACTAAAATTAAGATGCAGGAGTATTTACAGAAAATAAGAATAAAATGTTAATGTGTTCACATAAAGTCTGTTAGCAACTATGATCAGTGTCAATTGGCAGAAAAAGATTATGAAAAAAGAAAAAAAATTAAAAATAACTTGATTATGGAGAGCAAGGAGCTGAGTTCAATGAGCCAGATATTTGGTTTGCCTGCAAATGTATCCTCTGATTACCTTCACCACTCTCTACATGCCAATTCTTTTGTCAAAATTCTAGTTTTACAAACTAGTTTTCAAATTATTAGCTAAAAGACAATACTACAATATAGAGATTTTCTTTTCCTTTTTCCTGCTTCTGTATGTTTTTTAAAAAGGAGGGTCAGCAGGTATAATAGAAATAGCACTTTGTTTTGCTAATAGAAATGGGCATCAACTTGTTTAACTCTTAATTTAACTCATTAGTACTATCACTCATTACAATATTTTTGTTATAATTAAAGCATGTAATGTTGAACCAGGTCCTTTTACTAAACTTTGATTTCTGTGTTTTAGATTGTGTGCTAATGTTCATAATAAATGTGCCAGATGTTTTTAATACTCTAGGTATAGAGAATGAAAACAAATCAATAAGAAAAACTAAGTTACAATAGATAAATGGGCAAAGAACATGAAATAATTCACACACACACACACACACACACACACACACACACACACACACAAAGAAATACCAAATGGCTATAAGGACTAAAAATCTAATCAAAGACAGGAGACTTAAAATATCATTTATTACCTCTTAAATTAGTAATGATTTTAAAAATAAGAACACCCTAGAGAGAGAGTGGTGAAACAGGCACTCTCATATACTCTGGTGGGAGCGTAAAACATTAGGATCTTTTTGGAAAGCACCTGGCAATATATATATATCGAGAGCCTTAAGAATGTTTACACTCTTTGACCCACTAATTCTACTTCTAGGAATTTATCCTAAAAAAAATAACTTGTAATGCAGAAAAAGCTTTATGCACAAAGACATTTATCACAGCTATTTATAATAGGAAAAAAAGGAAATGACCTGAATATTCAGCAATAGAAAATGACAAAATATTTTGTGGTTATATTTGCAAGTAAGTCATCAGAGTGATATTTGCATGCTTGTCATTCACATGAAAACTGCTGACAATAAAACTGTACATTCGCTATATCTCAACTATGATAACATGCATAGCAAAAATATATTAAAGTGTTTTTTTAAAAAAAGGTTGCCTCTGGGTGGTAAGATTATAGTTTTCTTATTGTTTTTTTATATTTTTCTGTTGTTTCCAAATTTTGTATGATGAACATTTATTTTTACAATATAGATACACTTTTAAAGTTTTCGCCCTTACTCTATCATATTATTTAAGTGTAGTTAAGGAAAAAATGTGTTTTTTTCAATGATATTTAGATTACAAACAACTATAAAGTTAAAGATTTAAATTATGAAAGATAATGAGAGAAAGCTGAGAGAAATCTTTTATTTTCTCTAATACTTCTATAGGTTAGACAAATTTCCACTATTCAGGGGTAGGTATTCAGTTTGTAAATACTGAGGCACATGTCTCACCCCTTCTCTTTCCTTGCTCCTGTTTGTGCACAGTTATTATTAATTTCTCCTTTGCAGCTTTCTCCAGCAAGGGATGGCAGTGGAAAAGAAAACGGAAGTTAAACCATCCTCTTAGATATGATTACAATTTTCTCTCTCCACATTATCACTGTTTGGAGAAGTAGGACTGTCTCCAGTAAGACTATAAGTATTCAAGTATTCAATTGCTGTAATATTCCTATTTTTAGACTAACATTGAAAAAAATTAATTCACATATATTTCTTTCATGTAAGTGATAAAGTTGAAACAAAGGAGGAATGGACAGCTAGTACATATTATCTTTAGATTAGCCTCTTGGTGTAACCCAGAGCAAACCTTCCCCGCCCTCCTGTTATTGGGAAAAATTGTGAAAAGGCTATGCTTTGGGCTGGCTTCAAAACATGGACCTAGGTCAGATTTATTCACATTATTTCTCCTAGATTCAGAATTAAAACTGACAGGGTTTACTGGATTAGTAGCAGACTCTATTTTTTGGTAATTATGCACAGATTCATAATTTAGATTCAATGAAAATGTAACAGATTAATAAACTGTTTTTATAAAAGTCTACACCAATGCATGCCTTATATTTCTACTTCTTCCATAGTGACAGTACAGATATACCTTGCTGAGGATTATTTCTGGAGCCAAATATTCTGGAGTGCCACATAATGTCCAAGTTCTGCCTTTAACTCTTTTGGCAAAACCAAAGTCTGTGACCTGTAAAAGAAAAAAAAAATACTTGTGAACATTTACTATTTCACAATAAATATACTTATTGTACTTAAGTTGAAAGTTTAAAAAAAGGGTTAAAATTAGAAGCAGAAAAAAAATTAAGTCAACGTAATTGAGACTAATTTAGGAGCGCCACTATTTAGTGAATGTAGGTTAACACAACCCATGCTATATAACCTTTCCCTGACCCAAGCAAAGAAGCAAATGAACCCCAAAATAGTTTTAATAAAAATGAAGCAGTGCTAGAAGTGTTCCTTTAGTCGAACAAATCCTCTGCCATTAATTACATCATAAGTGCCAAAGCATTGTAGAGAAAATCTCCTGATAACTGTGTAAAAAGAGATGCTCCCCTGCAATTAATAGTGGAAATGGAAAGAAAACACTGCCCCCAGTCAGTCCAGTATTGGTAGCCAGAGCTCCTTTGGCAGCTGCATTGTAGTGATAAAAAGTATGGACTCTGGAAACAGACTACCTGGGCTCCATTCCGACTCTGCCTGTGTGACCTTGCTCAGCCTTAAAATGAGGATAACCAACAGGACTTACACTTCTTAGGGTTATCAGGGTTAAAAGAGATGATACATGTAAAACACTTGAAATAATGCCTGGCACTAAATGTGTGCTCACAGATTTAGCTATTACTATTTCTTCAGGCAGGAGGCTGTGCTCAGTTTACAGCTACAAATTGCAGGAGATATAAACAGGGTCTATCCTTGATGGGACTTTTTGTTCTCTGTAATAGCAGCAGAACTATAAGCTCAGTTTAAACTATTAGGAAGAAGGAATTGTCTCCATCAAAGAAAAAAAATTCCAGTATTAGTAGTTGTGAAATACATACACCTTCTTACCTAGTATTTTCTCAAATACATCATATATCATGTGTTCAGGTCATACCTGGATATAACCTTGGTGGTCAATTAAGAGATTTTCAGGTTTTAGATCTCTGTAGATGAGGTCTAGTGAATGAAGGTACTCGAATGTCAGCACTATCTGAGCTGCATAGAACCGTGCATGGGGTTCACTATAAAGGAACAAAACATGGATTTCTGTAAAATGGGTTAACACATAGTAATTAGTAGATTATATAAAAAATTAACATGGGATTAAGGTATTTTGAAAGTAAAAAGTGCTTTTTCTTTGAAACGTGTAATGAATCTTGTTCGTTTCCAAATATTTATTACATTTCTAAATTGTCTTCAAATAATGGTTTGATATGCTTAGTAGGCAGCATATATTGAGGAAAAATATCTCTCAAATTGTCACATTTTAAATTATTATTGGTCACAGTAGAAGATATTGATGTCTTTACGATTATGTCTGACCTTGAGGATGATTGAAAAGCAAACGTGCTAATTAGATTGTCGATCAGAGCCATTGCTACTGTTGACAGGTTCCAGCTACATTTCTCATAAATTTCAAGTACTTAAAGAATTTTACTACACAGAAGCTCTTTAACTGCAGATTAATCTGCAGATTAATGCCATTTACCCAGACCATTCCTATTATAAAACTGATATATGCTCACTATAGAAAAAAATATAAAATATTAATGAAGAATAAGACATACCCATAATCCCATCCAGAAACCATAAATACAATCCTGGTGTCTGAATTTCTAAATCTTCTAGTGTGCATATTTACACAGACACATAAACATGGGTATAATCTGTATATTTGTATAAATACACACAGTTCTTGCATGCATAAGTTAGATCAACTGATAGGGTAGTGTAGTTTTGATGCCGCATTCTGAGTATTACTCCAAAAGAATGTACTGACTTTTTAGTTTGAGTTTCTATTTCATCTTCTAGTGTATACACTGAATTCTGCTAATCTGCCTGACAAATTGCAATGACTTTCAGATTTGTGTCCTCAGTGAAAAACTTATCTATGAATAGAATTTCCCTCAAGATGGTTGGCACGAGTTTGATCTGGTAGCACCAGAAATAGAGATTCCAAAAACAGATGAGATGCCAAAAAAATGTATACACATGATTTGTATTCCTCTTTTGTTATCGGTATCTATTGAGTATTACAATTTTAATACAGTTCTTTCCTTTCTTAAAATATGTGTACTTTTTTTGGCACCTTCTGTATACACTGCTCCTTTTGCTTGTCACTATATTTCCTAGCTCCTAGCCTGATACACATCAGGGGCTCAGTAAATATTCATTGAATGAATAAACATGTAAGTAAAAATACATGTGGGGGGGTCAATATTTTATGTTTTTTGAATTCTGGCCCCACCCCAACATTGTAACAATCTACATCCTATGTCGTATAGCAAGGAATGAGGATAAAGCTGTAAAGGGAGATTGGAAGACTCATCCCGGTCATTTATCCCTAACCTTGGAAACATTTGACTTGGGAGGTCCCCTCCTATTTTCTCCAGGCATCTGTAAATATGAA
This sequence comes from Hipposideros armiger, assembly GCF_001890085.2. Classification (NCBI taxonomy): domain Eukaryota; kingdom Metazoa; phylum Chordata; class Mammalia; order Chiroptera; family Hipposideridae; genus Hipposideros; species Hipposideros armiger. The sequence continues at coordinate 3,153,915 of NW_017731465.1, read as the reverse complement.
ATGCACTTCTCATATTATAAGTGAATATAAATTTATCATCATAAATATAAGATAAACTCAGAATCTTATATTTATTTCCACACACTGGTGTTTGATTGGAGGAACACAAACATTACATAGATCTGTAATCAAATTGTTGAAAGGTGAAAACAAAATATGCTGTAGGAAGATTTAATGCTGTAGCAGCTTAAAGTCTAGACAGATGCTGTTTAAGTCAAGAATCATAATGTCTCCAATGATTCTGATTAGAGCCATGCTCAACAATAACTCAGTAGTCTCGCTGCCTCAAAGTTCCTAAGATGTGAGTTAGCAGCCTTTCCAGTGTGTATGTAGTATGTGTGAAAGGTTAGAAAAGATGGTGTCTCAGTGTGAATTATATCAATCACCTTGCTTTCCTCCAAACACCAAGTCAAATATTTAAGAAATAAAAGTGCAGGGAGTTGAAAAGGAAAGAAGTTGTAATTATAGGAAACAGACAAAATATTTTTTAAAGGCAGGTGAAGGTATGTTTCTTCAGTGTAAAACTGAATTATTATAGGGCAATATGAGGATTCTGGGTCTGCTTGGACAAGGACTGGTAGGGGAAAGGACAACATGAGGTGAAAGAAAACCACTGAAGATAAACAAAAGTTACTTTGCATTAGCACAGTGCTTGACACATATTAGGTGCTCTACACATATGAGGTCAACAAATGAATTTTGGCTCAGAATCTAATATATCTCTAATGTTGGCCTATTACTGAATATAATCTCATGATAATCCAAGTCTCTCATCATCTTTTTATGAGTCTAATTACCATCATCAGTCCTGTTTGAACTCATACTTATGTGTTAATTGTACCTATATATAATGTACTGAATGAAGCCGGACCTGCTCTGGTTTCGACTTCATTCTATTAGTAATTATTCATGAACAGTAGTAGTTTATAAACTATTGCACACATGTAAAGATAACAGAATCTATAACCTATCTTAATAACTGTGTGACCTTATTAGTAATAACCTAATGATAAGGTAAAAACTTTTTAAATCATGTATATATTTTCAAACATCAACATAGCAACAACTTTAAGGAGAATTAAATTTGCAAAACAACCTTTCATAATCTCATCACTATGATACCATGATTGTCTTTTCTATATATTCCTTTTTAATTTTCATCCTTACACAAACCACTTCCCTGGAGTTGCATAATTAATGTTTGTTCAATAAATACTGGTATGTTTAAATTCAATTAATGTTGGCATTTTCTGGAAATTCTTCAAATAATAGATCCTCACAGTATCTACCAATGGTAGAATATTAACATTGGTATCATGATGCTTTTATTTAATCTTTAAAACTCAATATGGTGTGGTCTCTTATTAATGTTTCCACGTAATTCCTCATATAGCTAAAATATTACTAAATTAACATAAATTTTTAGCATTGAAAATAACTTAAAAATTTGGTTTAAAACAAGCACATAGTAACATTTAAGGAGAGTAAAGCATTAGTTACCTGAACCTTCCAATTCTTCTTAGATGTGAAAACATTTCACCCCCAGGGACATATTCCATAACCATGTATAAATTAGAATTATCCTATGAAAATATAAAAAGGATAAATAAATCAAAATTATGAAACCAAGATTATTTCTTAAGAAAATATTTTAAGATAACACCTTCAGTTAGAAAAAGACAAATTTAAAAATCCATCAGACAGATTACTAACATTGGGAAATAGAGAATAAATAGAAATTGAGCTAACTTTTCTGCACTGGGGCACTTACTTTTTCCCTTAGAATTCTCACTACAATTTAGTTTGGGACTTTTGCCATTTCTCCTCTTGCAGGGAACACAACTCTTGAAAATTAAACACTGTGGCAATAAATTAACGCGACTGTGTATACAAAGGAATAACAAGGTTAAAAAACTATTTGAAAAAGTAAGAATATTTACATTTTATGTGCTAAATTAGGTCAGAGAAATGAATGATTTTTAACATCATCAGGAATTCAAAAAGGTCTTTATTTGATTTAAAGAATATAGGAGGAAAAAGAAAAAAAGATTAAAATGTTTCGTATGAATCAATATTTCAGAGACATTCCAAGTATCATTCCAAAGAAGTGAACAGCTGCCAAGTTAAAGAATAAATCTTGTGTGTATGTTTATGAGACAGTTGAGCAGAGGGTCAAAGATTGTTCTACCTCACATAAATGAAAAGACTAGAGCACAAATTACTAAGTGAAAATAGATGGTAAGATTGTGGCAGAAAATGTTCAAAACAAAAAGAAACTATGTAGGTGTATTAATTTGTATGAATGTAAGAATTGCTTAGTAAGATATCACTGTAGATTTTGATAAAATAATTGATTTCATAGTACCATCTCATGAAAAATTACACATTACCTTTAACAAATTACCCAGGGAAAACCAAAACCTTTTCACATGTTACCTAAGTTTATAAGTACAATAAGATTTAATTACATAAAACCAAAATATATTACATTTTTTGTTTATTCATATTCTCCAGTTTTATCATCTGGTTTAGAACCATATTATAACTTTAGAGTTTAAAAAAAATATGAGATTAAAACTATTTTATTTGGATATTACTAAAATTTACCTTAAAAGAATACTCCAGTCGAACAAGAAAAGGAAAATTCACTGCTTGTAATATTCTTTTCTCATTCAAAGTATGCTCTATTTGCTTCAGTTTAACAACCTGTAATTGAAAAATATATTAAACGTATTTCAACGGAATTTAAAAGTTAGTGTAACTTACAAGAAAAAAGTTAAATGTTTTCCATATAATAATGAATTTGGGTAAATTTTGGAGTTGGACAAGGATGATAATAATTACCGCCAACTAAGCTTATCAGATTCAAATGAAAAACTTAACAGAGGATTTAAAACTTGGTCTTAAGATGGTCACCTATGATTTTCAGTAAAGAAGCAAAAGGTAAGAAGAATTGGACTCATAATAAATTACTTAAAAATTAATATGTGAAAATACTTAGTTCCTAATGACTTCTAGTCCACTAAGGAGCAGGCACAAATCACTGCAATAAATCTGTATTGATTTAAATCTTCAGAAGATCAGTAATGAAATTAAGGATTGAGGAAAAGCCAATAATTAAAAAACAATGGGTAAAAAAGAACAATTTATTCATTTCATAAGACATGAATAAATACAAGAACAAATCCTAAAAATTCAATTTTCACAGCCACAAAAGAGGACACACAAAATATTGGTATAAAATGACTATGTTTATAATAAATAAGTCATTTAGGATTAACTGGGCTTCCTCTAGATTTTCTACTCAATCAGGTACATAGCAGGGGAAAGCAACTTATCCTGACTTCATGGAGACTGTTTTTCTGTCCCACATGTTATTCCATTTTTAATTTAAGAAAAGGTGATCTTAGGGAGATGTAAATAATTGTCTTGTATGTGAGTAAATCTCTAGAAGGTGACATTCTTTCTTGATAGAGGCTTACTGTCAGTGCGGGGTAGTCACGGAATTGAAGAAGTTGAATATGAACAAGAAAAGATAATTAAAGATACCATCCAGTAATTAGTATATAAAATTATAATATAAAAATAATGTTGAGCAAAGCATAATTAAGAGTCAGAATATCTGTGTTCTAATCTAGGCGTCTATTCATATTCAACCAGTTTTGTGGCTGTGGAGGTGTTATTTCAACCCTAGGATTTCAGTTGGTTTTTGTTTTTTCTTTATCTGTAACATGAAGTGGTTGAATCACTACTGACCATATTCTAACTAGTTACAGAACCAATTAGTCAATACATACCACAATAAATTATATAACATTACATGGATAATTACTATTGGTTTGTGTTTGCTTTTTTTAATGGCTTATTTTCTTAGCAGTTTCGGGTTCACAGTAGAATTGAACAGAAGGTACAGAGATTTCCCATATACCTCCCTCCCCCACACATGCACAATTTCCCCCATTATCAACATTCCCCACCAGAGTGATAACATTCATTACAATCAATGGACCTACACTGACACATCATTGTTATCTGGAGTCCATAGGTTACATTAGGGCTTACTCTTGGTGCTGTACATTCTATGGGTTGGGACACTTGTGTAATGACATGTAGCCACCATTATAATATGTATAGAGAGTAGTCACACTGCTCTAAAACCCTCGGTGCTCCGCCTATTCATCCTTCCCTCCCCACTAAACCCAGGCAATCATTGATCTTTCCACTACCTCCATAGGTTTCTCCTTTTCCAGAATGTCATATTGGAATTGTACACTATGCAGCCTTTTCAGATTGGCTTCTTTCACTGAATAGTATGTATTTGCCTGCATGCTGCATAAAATCTATTTGGAAGGATGATGCGTGAATATGTGAACAGCAATATATGAACAATTGCCAAGTGAGGGTTATGATGTCATAAGCATTCAGGGGAGAAAATGTTTACATTAGGCCTATCTAGTACATAATCTTTCTGAGTCCTAGGTTCTTCATCTATAAAATGCTGATAACAATAATAACACCTACTTTAAAAGTGACTGTGTGGCCTAACGCATGTCAAGTGATTACAGAGTGCCTGGCACAAAGTAAAGGTTAAACAGGTCAATTATTATTATAATCTATTTTAAAAGGTGAGAGCTCAGCTGGGTCTTAAAGATGGGCAGATAACAAAGGTTAGAAAAAGATGGGGGAGACAGTGCAGTCAGGGCTAATATCCAGAACCATTGCCTGAAGGGAAAAAATATACAAAGGTAAGTTTGAGTGCTAGTTCCAGTCGGCTATAGCTTAGAACAGTGGTTCTCAAATTTTGGTAATGAAGTATTGCTAAATGGTACAGAAAAATTAACAAGTACCCCTGGGGGGTTTAGTCCATGTTCTATTTTCAAAATTCATATAAAATTTATATTTACTTATTAATATTTCTGTTGGTTGAAATATATTAAAAGCACTTATAAATGATTACTTAGCAGCTCTTTTGTAGTCAAACACTTCACTTGAAGAGTTATTAATAAGGAAGACAGACCATATATCATCACATACACTCCTGTGCCTCCCAGCATAGCACTATATAGTTCTGTGGGTCAGGTTTCAAACAGAGAAGTAGAGTTTAGAGGACATGTAGGGGAATAGTGTGAATAAGACTACAGTGGAGTTTGGAAGAAAATTATGAAGGGTTTGAACCAGGCTGCAGAGTTCTGGCTTCATTTAATAATACAGATCAGGAAGCTTTTTGAGTGAGTGAGTGAGATGATATGATATGGTAAGAAGACTTTGTTGGTCACGAGGAAAGTGAATTAGTAGAAGGTGAAAACTCTGGGGTTGTGAAAATCAATTAAGATGTTACTGTGAAAGCCCAGTTAATGTTAGTGAGGGACCAATCAGTTGGTGGTAGAAAGGATCTTAGGGATAACAAATACATTTGAAAGGAAAAATTCACAAGGAGCATAGATGCAGAAATCAGGCAAACCTAGGTCAAATTCTTAATTCATCTTACTAGCTGTTTGATATTGAAAAATTTACTTAGAGAGGTTATTGGCTTAAAAGGGAGGTTAATATCATACAAAGTTGTCATGAAGATTCACTGATACAGTCAATATAAAGTGCCTAGCCATGCTTGACACCTAATATGGAACAAAGAAATGTGATTTCTCTAATTTCTGTACTGATTGTCTTCCCCTAGACCCATACACCCTAAGATCGGAGATGCCAAAAAGAGTTTATGAAAGATTTGTGACTTTATTAACATAAAAGAAGGTTATTATGGAGTGTTATTTTATTACCTAGCTTTAGCAAATTAACGTAAACTTGAAAAAAATCAGAATATAAAGTCTTTGTCCTAAACATGAATGAAGCCAGAACACTGCCATAGAGAAATGACTAAAAATGGCAGCCATTATTCTAGGAAAGACTCTTTCACCATGATTTATCCCCCAGGTAGCTTTCACAGTAAGTTACTTAACAAGTCACTGTCTTACCAAAAAAAGGAATTAAAAAATTCTTCACTAAATATCTTAAAGCATAAAAACTGTTTTGTTTTTTGTTTTAAAGCAGAGGTTGGGCTGGAGCCTCAGACTAGTCTAACGCTGTGCTGTCCAAAATGGTAGCCACTAGCCACATGTGGTTATTTAACACTGGAAATGTGGTGAACCGAAATGGAGATACACTGTAAGGGTAATATTCACAGACTTGGTGTGAAAAATAAAATGTAAAATATCTCAGTAATTTTTATATTAATTACATATTGCAATAATAATATTTTGGATACACTGGGCTAAATAGAATCTATTAATATTTTCAACTGTTTTCTTTTACTTTTTCAAAATGAGGCTACTAGAAAATTTTAATTTACATATGTGGCTCATGTTATATTAGACAGCATTAGTCTACCCACTATCTGTAACCCTGTTTCCTCTACATTTTCTTATCTAATATATCCCAGTAAGCCAAAATGTCATTCCTGGGAACACAATATCTATAATATATCAAGATTTGCCATTTTTCTTTAATTATAAGTGATTACTAAGAAAAAAGAAGCTTAATATTTAAAACATGAATAATTGATATATCCTGATTCTTTAGATATACCACTATGTGATACTTAAAAATTATTTTTAATTTTTTTGATATAATTGACATAGAACATTAGTAGTAAGTGTATAACATAATGATTTGATATTTTTTATACTATGTAGGTTTTCAAACTTTAAATCCATCATGTTAAACAAGAGGGCTTCTACTCAATTAAAATAAGTCATAAAATAAAATCACTAAGTTTCTGTTACTTCAATCTAAGGATCAAGTAATTTATTCCTGCATTTTTCCATAAGGCAGGATGTAGTAGAGATACCTGTTCTTTACATGTTGAATTCAACATTTTGTTAGTAAACATACACATACCTATTATGTATAAATAATTATAGAAATAATGTACTTCTATATGCTAAAAGCATAACAATGGATCATATATTGATAAGAATGCAAATTAAATGCAACAATAACATTATTGAAGGTGTCAATGGGTTAAATCATTATATTGTACCTGTTTAATAATCTAGCTGATAAAAGTGAAGTTTCCCCTTGAAGTAAATAACAGCAAAAACACTAACCTTCTGCTTATCTAAGATCTTCATGGCATAATACTGTTCTGTGGCTTTATGTTTCACCAACATGACTCTTCCAAATGAACCTGTTCCAAGGGTTTTTTTCCTTTCAAAATCCTCCAGGCCTGCATTGTTCTACAGGTACATAAAAAATAAAATAAACTTTAAAATTAGAAATTCTTATAAGAAGACTATGCTAACTGTAATAGATTTAATGATAATCAGAATAGATATTTGTAACTATCCATTTAAAAACAATACGAAGACTAATGAGATTCCAAGTTATTGGTTCTGTTGTTCCCTTTGAATAAGAAAGGATTTAATATTTGAGAAGATAATTGTATTGCCAAACAAAGCATAATAGCAATGGGAGGGGCGGAAATAAGAGCCTCTGCTGAAATAGTAAAGGTCATATTCAAATATGAGTTCCTAGCATTGGACTTCTAATAAATTGGTTTCATATTTCAACAACTACAAACTGACCAGAAGTAGACTGACACAAACAATCACAAAAGCCATACAGTCTCAGTGCACTTGGAAATAACTGTAATGAATACATAAGCTGAAGGATCAGAGTCCTTCCACTCGAGTCACCTCTGAAGAAAGCACTGTGTAACTTCATTTCTCTCTTTATATGAGCTATAGAGCTAGGTAATAACAGTGCGAGAGATCCTAATGGCTTTTTCTTTCTGATGTTATAATAACCCAGCATTACCTAAAACAGTAATAAGGAAAAAGAAGAGTTCCTCATTCCCACAAAGATAACCAAGAGTCAGAGTCCTAGAACAATAATCAGTCTCTTTTTCTCCTTGAATAGATGCTTTGTTATGAGCAAACATCTTTGTTTGGCTCTGACTATAGCATAGAAGCAAAGAATTGGAAGCATCAATCTATTGAATTTGCTGCTGCCACAACAAAATGAAAATTACTAGGAACAAATTATGTGCTAAATAGCAATAAGTAGTAATTGCTGACCCATTTCTTTAATAGGTTTTCATTACAAAAATCTCAATGAAAATCTTAGAAAAAAATATTTCCAAGGGCCAGTCTGTGCAGTGTTCAGCTTGAGGAAAATGTGATGCAGAATGATACAATGATTCTTGCATAAGTGAGGAATCTGGAGGGCTATCAGATGTCCGCTGTAGTTGATTTCATCTCTGTGGCAAATTAAACTGTTTGCCTTTTGAGACACAGCTTATCTTCATGTTGAATTGTTACAGACAGAGGGACCAACTCAATAAGTTTCTATTTATAAAACTTGTTTTCACCATAATTTAATTTCAAATGTCCAATAACTTTAAATTGTCATGAGAGTCTATGTCAATAAAGAAAGAAAAAATCCTTCTAATCTGATTGAATTAATTATTTAACTTTATGAATTAATATTTAATTTTTGGTTATATCAACATAGATGTATTAAAATGTTCAATAAAGTTCCCAACTAAATAATGGAAACAAACTTCATTAATAGACAAAAGAATATTTGCTAGTCATTGCTTTTCATACAAATATGCCATCATCCTGACCTCCATTAATGATTTTTATATTAGATAATATCTAACTTTTTGTAATCAGTAGAGTGATTTTAAATTATAGGTCATGCTCTAAATCTTGGTAATGATGGTATTTTCATAAAACATAACATTTACTCTAAATTAAATATTTTCTAATGAAAAAATAGTTGAGGCATAATATTTGTACTAAGAGAAAGGTTTTCAACATTTGATCTGTTAAAGTTTGTTAATTATTTATAACTTCAAAAGGAGATTTTTTTGGTAAGTATAGATGGCTCTTTTTATATAGAGTTTATATCTCAATTAAGATCTAAAGCACTTAAATTATATACAACTTATCCCATCAAAATGAAAGGATCCCTAGGTTTGGTATGTTATCAACGGCCAAGCAAGTATTTGTGATTAAGAATTTGAAACTGGCCAACAGGATCCCTATTTTCATAATTAATAAAAATAATAAATATGCTAGCAAAGGCATAAATAGAAATTACTCTAATATTAGAAAGTATGAAGAGTCTGTAGCAACTTGGAGTTAGTATCAAAATTTATAATCAGGTACATATTAAAAATTAGTTCCTTCTCCAATTTTGGCATACAGAAAATAATTAATAAATCAAAACATAATATTATGACAAAAATTCCCATGTTAAGCTTACATTAATGTCACTTGAAAATTAAAGTTTCTGAAAGTAGTAATATTTAGGCAAGAATCGTGATTTTACTTAAAACAGGATTTTTAAATTATAGAAAAAATTAAATATTCCTTACCTGGGCAGGATTTTCCCATTTTTTTAAAAAGTCTTCTTTGGCTTTGGCTAGAAACTCTTTCACTAAAAATACATAAAAAAAAAATTGTCTTGTAAGAAATTTGTATTATATATAAATACACTTGCTTTAAAAATGAACTTATGTCAACTATGGTTGTCATAAAACGTGTATTCACAACCATGATACACTAGAGAGCTATTTAGTTTCTCTAAACAGGAAGCAAACATTTTCTCAAATTTCTAAAAATTTCTAATATCTTTCTATATGAAGATCACTGTAATAATTTCAAATCTAATAATAAAAATACTGTTTTTGAAAACATGTGAAAGTAATATAAAAAAGTTAAAAATTAGTCTAGGGCAAAATACTGATGGTAAATAAATCAGCAGTGATAGTTTAAAGGCACAACAGAGCCTTTAAACCTAAGAACTGAAAACAGCTGGAGAATGTGAACTTTTTGTGGAGTTTAAAAAATTATTGGTTTTGATGAAGGGCTATTTTCAGGTATAAGGATTTATGTTATTAGATTTGTGTTTTCTCTACTAAAAGGTTAAGAGAGAAAAGAAAAACACAAACAAACCACAGACTAAAACATAAAAAATACCCACAAAGATCTGAAAACAACAGAAAAAAAACCCACTGAGCTTAAAAATCTCATTCTAAATTTGGAGCAAAACCAAATGTCTGAATCACTAATTTCAAATGTACAGTGAAGTAAAACAATTCAAAACCTGATGTTTATGTAGTGATCAATAATAGCCATGTTATTTTATAGACCTGTGGTTTGAAGTTTTAGATTTGTAAATAATGAATCATTTAAAATGATTCTTCTTTTTTCATTGTCTTTCCTCAAAGATATTATCAATGATTTCTGTTTACAAACAACTTTGGTGATTAAAAACAAATAGACAAAAATTCCAAAGAGATAAAATTAACAATATGTATATTTCTGTTCCTATAGTTAAGGATGAGAGCAAAACCAGACTATAAGAGAGATAATTATTTTAGTCTTTTTGTTCAGAAAGTTCTCAATATTTCTCTGATATCTGAATCTATAAATAAAGAAGAAAATAGCAGAAAATAGGATTTAAATAATGTTCAAATAGTAAAAGGCTAGATGAACATGGAGCGGTGGGTACACTGGTGTTTATTCCCGAAATACAAATGATAATGATGGTGGTGATGATGATGATAATAAAAAGACAAAAGTGGAAGTGAGGGACTGAGAAATTCTTTAATGAGGTCATTTAATAATGTAGTGGTATTAAAGTGAGGCATTTTAAAACACACCTTATTTCGCCTTTTACCCCACTAAGTAGTTTGGCAAAACACTTCTACGAACCAAAAAGGCTGTTGGCATTCTAAATTTTTTGAGATTTCAAAATAGTGATGACAAGCACCAAGAGCAGACATTAGTTTTTAAGTAACATAAGAGTGTGCATTTCTGAAGACATTATTTTACTACTTTAAACTGTCATTTGTATTTTGCAGTTAAAATACCTATTTTAGAAAGTTTGAGAAAAATACTTTTTAAACTTAGAATTTTCCCATTGTATGAAAATCTCAGCCACCAAAACAATGAATCAAATAATTACACCTAATTATGCATACATGGTCTAATTTCTCCCAGAGGGAGATTTGGGCATAGAAAACTCTTACATTTCCTTTGAGTTTAGGATGGTTTAAGTCGTCCTACTTCTAAAAGCTAACAGACTAGCTACAATCGAAGAAAAGTTGTTTTATAAGCAAGACTTTTTTTTTTTTTTGCATGGAGCAGACATATCTCCACATGGCACTGACTTGGAAATGATAGTTAAAAAAATTAAAAATATAATTTATTGCTAAATGCAACTGTGTTTTTTAAGAGACAACTTGTGATTCCCAAAGTATACCTCTGATTTCTTCTGAAAAATCTATTTTATCTTCTATTTATTGAACTCACACATTAAGTTGCAGTATAAACTCTCCAGATGCCTGCCTGAGTAGAGATAATTTGTAGACAAGGAACAGAATCAGAGAAAGAATTTTTAAAAAATCCCTAACATCCTGTGTCAGCTTCTGCCACTTTCTGCTAAGTGGATCTGGAGTTTAAGAAAACATAACTGGTCAAAGGAAGGGCTGGCAGTATCTGCCAAAGGTAGTAAATTGATAGAAAATTTCTTTTACCTACTTGGTGAACGAGCTAGGGGAAAAACTTCAGGTGCTACTTAATTTTATTCACTAGCAGGATATTCAGGAAATTCTTTGAAATAGTCTCTATTCTCATCAGTATTTTGGGTTGACTGTCAAGTAGCACTAGAAAGTAAACAACACTCCTCATAAATGTCTTACATAAAATTATCAGAAATAGGTATGAATCAAAGATCTTAAATTTGATGAATTATTTCAATTAATCGATTCCTTTTTGGAGTAAAGAACAAGCATTAACTATAATGTGATTAAAAAGTTCCATGAAGAAACCTGTTCCTGAAGCACTTTTTGTCATATATGAATATATATATATATATACATATATATACATATATATATATATACAGACATAAAATCTCTAGTTCATATGTGCATTATTTAGATGCAAAGATGAACATAGTTAACTCTTTGTAAAAATATTAGTTAACCAAAATATACATCTTATATAGACAACAAAAATAACATATTTCACAATACGCTGAATTATGAATAACTCTAAAACAATAGGCAATCCAGAACCACATGTATTTGTTTTGAATTTTATTATTTTTATACAGTGGTGAATTTAACTTTCTAAATGCTTTTCTCTGGTTGTTTCAAATTTATATCCTCTGACATAAGGTGTTAGCAGCTAATTAATAAAGTAAGGTGGTGAGACAGCCAAACACTGCAGCACATATAATCCAAAGTTCCCTATAAAGCATATGCTTAAAGTTGTCAATATTTTTGTTTTCTTCTTGTGTTCTAATATTTACACCATATCTATATTTAACTATTTAAATGACTGCGATATCCTGAAATAGCCACAGATTTTGGACCTTGGCACATGTGAGCTAGAAGGTTGGCTCTTAACACTTGTAGCTACATGATCATGGGTACCGATCTACAAAGCACCTAACTGATTAGTACCTCTCCTTAGGAAAACATATCTCAAAGAAAGATTTTTCTGCAAATATATTTTGTTCTGTAGTGATCAATAAAGGGGCAAACCAGGTACTACAAAAATGAGGACACACCAAATATTAATTCAATTTCTTTTCAGGTGTATACATTTCAATTATATTTATTTTCCAAATAAATTTATTTTTCAGATTGCATTATTTAAAGAGCCTATCGCATTGCATTCTAAATAAATGAGCCTACCAAAGTAATCTATATGTTCACTCAGGGTTGGTTTTATAGGAAGGTTTACCCACAATCACAAGATGAAGAAAGAATATACAAAGTGACAATTTTTACGCATTTCCAGAAGTACATAAAAAAACCAATTCTTATCACCCTCAAAATATGTTTGAATATATCATATTTATATATAGAACATAATTTAAAAATTAGATTACATAGTTCATTTTAAAAATTAGGAAAAGTTATTAGAAATTCAAGTATGGCACATCCTTATTTTACGTTATTCAGATAATTCTACAATGAATAAGAATGCTTCATTAATTATATTTAGTAAATTTATTTATTATGCATTTTTGGATTCTATGTTAGATAAAGTACATTATTATTTATTGTAAAAGCAGCGTGTTGTTAGTTATAGTATGCCATTATCCAATGTTTTTTAAAAACAGGTTATCATTCATATTTTGTAAGAATTTAGAAATTATTACTATACAGATTACAGCTACTCCAGATGTTGGGTTCTCCAGTCTCTTTGTAATGAGGTAAATGTCATCGCCATCTTCTACATCTCTTTACAATAAAAACAAGACATTACTTAACCTTTAAAATGGATGTCAGAAAAATAGAAGAGAAACAAACAAAAAAATAGAACAAAGTAGAATATAAACTTTCTAGGATAAATACCCAATTAAAATATTAGCTGTTTTATTCAAAATTTACAACAGTATATTTTCTTTCAAAAGCCATTCATTAACCATTCATTAGGTTATCTAATGTAAGTGGTGTGTATTAATCTGTCTTCCGCCAACCTGTACAACTCCCACTGCTTCTTTTTTTTTCTCACACTGCTTCTTAGAGCTATATTTGTTATTTCTAAAATATCACCCAAGAAACTGCAATATAAATCATTTCTATAGATAAAACTCAACATAAAACTAAACAAACTATTCCCCTCAACTAAAATGTTTTATTAAGTCAATATACTTTATAAAAATATAACTATGAGGTGCAAACAACTTGCAAACAACCAAATAAAAAGTTTGAAGGTAACATTTTTTTTTTTAATTAAAAAGTAGTTGCCTACCAGATACTTCTGAAGAGGAGCAAGCTTGTATCCAAAAAATAAATTAAACAATGATTAAATGACACTCATATAAACAACAGAGTAGCATGAAATCATCTATACACATTTTCCCAGAATATTATAATACAGATATAGAACAATAATGTAGAAACTCAATTATTTGACTGAACATATCCAGATAGGACATTTTAAAATTAAGTGGTAAAGAAATAAAATTAATAATTACTGTTTAGTCCCAAAATCAATATCATTCTAATTCTCCTTAAAACAACAAAAACTTTAACTCCTCATTGTAATACTGCTAATAATACGAAGTAGCATATACTGAAACAAACATCCTATAACTATTGCAATACCGTCTCCAGGCTTTTATTTAATCTAAACCCTACTGTAGGAAAAGACATTCGGAATTATAAGGCTTTGTTAACTCTCTTCTGAAAGACATTAGTGTCGTTCAGGCATTTTATTTGGTGCCGGTGTACTAATCTTTTCAACATTGATTGAGCACTGTTCAGTGGTGCCAGAAACAGAGCTAGACTCTGGGAACACTACAAACAATGAACACATCTCCACTAATAAAAAGATGAGAAGCTAATGGGGAGATAGGTGAACCATAATACTGGAATGTGACAAAGACTACAGCTAAGGAAATTATAATGTGTTATGCAAGCTTGAAAGAGGCAATTCTTGGGTAGTAAGGTGAGGCATAATAGAGGATACAGCATTTGTGCTAAATCTTGAAGGATAGAGTTCCTTTGGCTGATAAGAGTTGAAGAAGAAGGCATGCTAGGCTGGGATGATCTTATATAAAAGGCATGGAGGAAGTAGCATGGCATATCCAGGAAGTGACAACTGACCTGTAACAGCTGCAGCGCAGCCTATAAATGTACAGCAGCAGTGGGAGGTGACGTGTATAGGCAAAAAGGTGCCCAACCACAAAGGTAATTGTTACCATGTCAGTGTGTGGGAAGGAATGGGAATACACTGAGTTACCCACAACTGCTAGACTCTCTTCCGGGAAATTGGGGGTAAAATCACTTGCTAAGGAAGAGGGCAGCCAGATTAAGCCAGGAGGGATTACAGTGGGGGGTAGAGGCCTGAATATTTTAAATCTTAATGGCTATCTATGTAGTGAAAGAGCAAGTATTGGGCACTAAAGCAATTACTATTGTATGTTTCTTTATAGTATCTTTTTATTGTAATAATATATATTTTTTTACTGAACAGATTATTATTCATGGGCCCCCTAGACATTTTGTGATTAAATTATTTTCATCCTTTACCTTCATAAAAACATTATTTAAGAATTATTTAGTGTGTATCAGAAAGCACAAAACAGGGTGGAAACTGAGAAAAGGTACCTATGAAATGACCAAGTTCTATAAACAAGTAACAGAACAGTGCAATGCCTTCCAAAGCCTCTGGAGAGTGTGTATCTTGTAGAGTGTAACAGTTGTCTTCTGCCACCCCTACTTTAAACACCTCCCCTTCAGAGCTCTATATTTGTTATTTCTAAGAATACCCCCCACACACATGCTATACTACAAATATTTTCAATAAACTAAATACAAAACATTCTAGCTACCACAAAATACCTCATAAAACCCAATTTATAGCAATCAAAGTAACAGAGTTATTCTGTAAAAAGTGGTTTCCTACCAGAAGCTTCTGATGAATTGCATGCTTGATCAAAAAGAATAAATTAAACAGATAAATAACACATAACAGACCCACAAGTTATCCATCCATATATGTTCATTAGTATATTTACACATAGAAATAGAATAAAAAATGCTTGAGCATACAAATACATGTGTTTTATATAAGGATCACAACACATTTTTTTTTAAACCAACAAAACCCTATTCTAGAAATGTGTGAATGAAACATCATATTCTATCCCTTTAATGTGAAGAGCAATTGTGTTCACTTTGCTGAAGGGACAGTTTATTTGCTTCACCATATTCAAACATGTGCATTCAAAGCAAATTCATTTAACCTTAAAAATAATAGTGGCTACAAAAACCAACTTTAATTATTACAATTGTGTTTGTGTAGTTCAGTGGATGGGACCATGTCTACTTTTGTTTTTTAAGATATCAATTAGTTGTGCACAAAGTCACATACAAATGAGTGTTTGGAAATTTCACAGACAATAAAAGCTACATTTCCAATTGTGATGTTTGTTTTACTCTTCTTTCTTCTCCTATGCTTTTTTATTAGTTAATTCTTTTTTATTTCTTTTTTTTTAGCTGAGCCATCCTGCCACCTGTTGGCAGCTCAGCTTGGGTCAGGAATCGAACCAGCGACCCTGTTGCTCAGAGCTCGCACTCTTGAGTGAGCTCTTAACCAACTGAGCCACTTGGCCGGCCCCTATTAGTTAATTCTTTTATTGAGTGTTTTTGTTTTGTTTGTTTTTTAAGCTGAGCTATCCTGCCACCTGTTGGCAGCTCAGCAGCTGCTCAGCTCGGGCTGGGAATCGAACTGCTGTTGCTCAGAGCTCAAACTCTTGAGCGAGCTCTTAACCAACTGAGCCACTCGGCCAGCCCCTATTAGTTAATTCTTTATAGTTTATATAGTTTAATAGTTTACAAGTGAACACTATAATTGACCTTCACTGAACTGTAAATAACTATAACAACTTTTGGTGAACATATATTTAAATGATCAAATTATAAAAATGATCAAATTAACTTGACTAGTACTTGTATGGACAGATGGGTACATCATGAACACACGTAGTGTACTATTTATTCACAACTAATCACATTACATGCTATCTCTCCCAACTTGCTCTCTGTCTAGGGAGGCTGTGGGTTTTCTACGCTGTTCAAGCCATGTTTGATTGGAGAAGTTCCTTATAGGATTTTGTAATAAAATTTAAACTAAATTTATAGTCATAAAACTAATGATCCAGGCAATCTTTGAAATGCATTTCACTTCCTTAATTGTTCACTGAGGCTTTTTCTCAGAGTAATATTACATGTACCATAATCATGCTAAAGATTTTCCATTTGGTTCTAAATTCAAATATTCTGTCTTGCTGACAGACAGTATAGAGCGAGGAGTGGATCCCTAGATGATAGAGTATGCATATTTCCAACTTAATTAGATAGTAATAAGTGGGTCAATTAATGGTTATGCCAATTTATATTGCCACCATATCTTTGATGCTCCATATCCTCAAAAAAAATGTTACTGTAACTTTTTAAATTTTGCTAACCTAATAGATATTAAATCATATCTTCTTGTTAAAAGATTATGTAAATATCTCTCAGATGAATTCTATAGTTTTCCCTTAAAGGTCTTACTACCCTTTTATTAGATTTATCTATCAGGTACTTTAAAACTTTGGTTGCTAATGTACAAGGGAGATTTTTAAAAGATTACTGTTTGTGTTTGCTGCTGATGTATAGCACATAATTGATGTTTGTATATTGATCTTATTATATCTGACAATCTTGCCAGTTTCTGCTATTAATTCTAAAACAACACTGGCAGAGTCTCTTGAATTTTCTATGTAGACAACCACATATCATCAAAAACCACATATCAACAAAATAATGACAATTTTGTTTCCTCCCATCTTTTTCTTGTCTTACTGTGCAGATTGTAGCTAATAGTGCAATACAGAAACAGACAATGAGCATCCTTTTCCTATTCCTAACTTGAGAGAAAATGTTTCTAATTTTCTTTTCCCATACTTTATTTGTAAAGCTATACCAGGCTCAAATAAATTTAAGAATACTTCCTCTTTTTTAATTCTTTGGGAGATTTTGTACAAGATTGAAATGTTTGTTCTTTGAATATTTCCTAGAATTTGATTGTAAAATGGTCCATCCTAATTTCGTTAAGTTTAAGGATTTTAACTGATTAAATCTTAAATAGGTATAGCTCTAATCAGTTATTTTAAGTCTTTTCATGAACTAACCTTTGGCTCTGATGTGTCTTTATTTTCTTTTTCACTGGCTTTTGCTCATGACTTTTTTCTTTTGAGGTTGTGCTTTGTAAGTTTACTTGAATATTTACATCATCAATGTCTTTCTCCTTTCCTAATATAAGCTTTAAAAAATTTGTCTCTAAATCCACTTAAGGTACACCCCACAAGTTTTGTTATATATTGAGTTTTAAATTTATATTAATTTTTGTCCTGTGAGTCATCTGAATTTTTAAATCCCCAGATATAAATTTATGTGTTTAGTCTTTTATTGTTGATTAAATTAATTGTTTTGTGGTCAGACACCATAGCTATATTAATTTTTCAAAATATTTTGAATATGTTCAGTATTATCAATTTTGTAAGTATTCTGTATTTCTGTGTATTCTTTAATTATGGAATGATATTTTATATATATATATATATATATATATAAATCTTACATAATTTTTCCTTCTAAATGGGTCAATCTTGTGTTATATATTTTGAGGCTCTGTTAGAGGTGCATACAATTTTTCCTCATATTTTATGACTATTTTAAATGGTAGTCTGTATGTGACAACTCTACACTGACATTTTTGTAAGGGTCTAATCCTGTTGTAACTGTTGAATATTATTTATAGATGTGTGTGTGTGTGTGTGTGTGTGTGTGTGTGTGTGTGTGTGTGTGTTGATTTTGGATTGTGACCTCAAAGTTCAGTGGGGCTTTATTGAGCAACCTGCAGAGCTGGACTAGAGGATATGGTTTGTGTTAGCTTCTGCCTGGCATCCAGTGGATGTTACTAGTCTGGGACTGTTACAATAATGCATTTCATCTTATTCATGATTCTTAGACCACACAATTAATACAGATTAAAACCTGAACTCTACTGGAGAAGAAGCAATTGATTACAAACTCCCAGGAGAGGCATCCCACACACACATGCATGCATATCGCTCTGCTGTCCCCTGGAACCCAAGCCAAGAGATAGAAACTTCCTTATTCTCTCCCTTTGTCAGTGAAGAGGTTTTAATTTCTAATCTATTCTCTCACTGAGGTTATGATATTTTGAAGATCTTGGCTTTATATAGGAGTCTAAAAAATCCCACATTGCATAGATCAAAGAAATTGTCTTCTGTCTCTGTGAAGCCATTTAAAACCAAAGTCCTTTGGTTACCTCAGGGTAGTCAAAGTATTCTCCCTGTTACAGCTGTAGTTTTCATTTACCATATCACTTTTGCACACTGGGGGTTTCTAGCATATTTTTGTAAGTTCAGGTATTCATTTAAAGGCATCCTTGCTATATTTTATTCAGCATTTCTAGGTGCTGTTGGATCTTCATTAATTTTTGCTCTAGAAGGATTTTCAAGTTATCTAGTCTCCAAGTTTTGGATTTTTTTTTCTGTATAAGACAAACTACATGTTAAGTTGTAAGATGCAAAAAGGCCTGAATGTTCGTGAAATTCATTTTTTTAACCCTTGAGTTCAAAACTTCCATCAGGATATATTTAGCTGATGATGTCTTTTGTTAATCTTTGTCAAAACATAATGAGCTCTTTCAAACTACAGATTCAAATTTTTCTTCAACTAAGGCATTTTTGGTTCATATATATTTTTTATTATTGCTTCTGTTTTGTTAGTCATTATCTGTTCTTTGGGGATGCTATTCATTCAATTTGTAGAGTAGTCTACTTGAATCTAACATAGTTTTACCTCATAATTTCGATCCTGTCCATTTTCCCTACATTCTGGTAAGTTTTTATCAAGCTAGTTCTTCACATCATTACTTTCCTGCAGTGATTATTTTGATCTTTACTGCTTTTAATGCAGCTTTATATTCTGCAAATTCCAGATTTATTTTCTTAAAACCTTCTATTATACCTTTATTGCTTCTTTTCTATTTCTGACACTTAACCAGCTGTCTTTTTTTCATTCTAGTCTCATTTTATCTTATGTTTCATGTCTTATATCCTGAATTCCATGTACACTTGAAAATTGTAAGAATTCAACAAAGATGCTATATATAATTTCTTATTTTTAAACCCTCCCCCACAAATATTTTCTAAACATCAGTTCACTCTTTTCCTCCTGGAGGCTGCAATTTAATCCTTTAATTATATACAATCTCCTTTATAGGCTCCGTGTTGTTGCTTTCCTTGCTTACTCATTCAGGAACCTTGAGAAGCCTTTCAGAACTTTACAATGGCCCCCAAATAAGGTGGATCCTCTCACCTCTTATTTAGGTGTGTTGGAATCAAATTCTCAGATATTTAGTTGATACACATTTACATTATCAGTTAAATAATCCAGTGACTTTCAGAAATGGGAATGAAGCCAGGACTATACTGTTCCTTGCTAGTGGTGGTATCCGCCATATCAGGGACGAGCCCTCATATCTGGAAGAAGAAAAGCCACTGTTTCTACTTCGAATACACTATCAAATTTTTGGTTGTTCCACTATAACTGTTTTAAATGAAAGTAATCAGCATATTGGCTATGCCACTCATTTTCCCAACAGTCTTTTTATAGGCCTCAGCCCTCCAAGTTAGTGAGGGTGAAACTACTATTTATTTCTTGCCCATGAAGGCAAGCTACTCAAAGTAAAAGGTTCAGTTAGTTAAACTTGGGTGTCTGATCCTCAATCTGATGCTGTACATTTCTGGGCAAGTACCCTTCCTTAATTGCAGAACTGATACATTGTTTTCCCAGGTTTCTTTTGTTTGTTTGTTCTTTTATCTTCAATCAAGATCTAGGACGGAGAATTTAAGTGCTTGTGCTCAAATCCGTAAATGTCCTGTACTTCATAAAGGTTAACGCTTTCTTCTTTGGAGATTTGCTTTCAACTACAGGTGGACAAATCAGAGTCCTCACCTGGGATGCTGATAAAATGATGCTAGTTATGTTCCGATAAGCATATAAAAAATAAAAATGAAAAAACATGACAATATTTTTCATTGCTAATGTAAGAAAAGTGTTCAAGTAAGTAAAAAATGGATAATTTCTGTTCATTCATTCATTCTACAAAAATTTATGACTTCATTACTGTTTAGGGCACTGGGATAACTATTGGAAACACAGAGATGGCCACAGCATTCCGTGACTTAAGGAGTTTAAAGGTTGGAGATGGAAACTGCCATGCTAATATATAATTTCAATATGATACAAATAATTGTTATAGTTTATAAGCCTGCTTTGAGAGTAGAGGGGAATCCCCTAGCTCTACAGAGTCAATGATGAAGGCACTAAAAGTACAGGTGTTTTTCAGAATTGTTATGGTAAGATATAAATATAGAAATGTAGCAAGAAAAAATATGTAATCTAGTATGGATAGATCAGAATTTTATGTGAGATGTAAATAAAGCCAGAAAGGTAAGTCATTGATCTTACATGCCCTACTAAGGGGTTGACCTTTATCTGAGAGACCATAGCAGTGACTTAAAGTTTTCATGTTGGGTTAAGAAATAGGTATATCTGCTTTTTAAAAATGGCAGCATGGAAAGTGGTCTGGAAAACTAAAAGCTGAGAGACACGTGAGGCAGTTACTGCAATATAATTAAGAAGATACAGAATATCTGATCTAAAAGCATTCCTAGTGTCAGTGAGACTGGAGAAAATTGAGTGATTTCTGCGACATTGCTGATGTAGAATCAATAGAAAATAATGACTTGCGTGCATGTTTGAGGGTTAAGAAACAAATTAGGAATGACTACAAAGTTTCTGTTTTAAGTTCCTGCATGGCCAGTGGGATCATTAACAGAAATCTGAATCAATGAAAAAGGAGTAGATTCGGGATGGAAAGAGAGTTCTCTTTTGAACTAAATGTTCAGGTAACAACTAAAGATATGGGCATGGATGAGATCATTCAGAGAGAATGTAGTATTAAAAGAGGACCAAAGATAGGTTCCTAGAGAAAGCTAATATGTAATAGGCAGGAAGAAGAAAAGGAATAGCTTTTTAACTAGAAGAGTGTCACATTTAGATAAATACCACAAGTAGAGCTATAGACTAAGATACAAAGGTCTAGCATTTGCTTATTTTTACAAATAAAACACATTTCACTTGTAATTTTCCACATTTAAAATGGCTAAGGCATTTAACCATTTATAACAAGAGTAGAAATTGAACAATCCTGAAAATGTCAGAGTGTCTAGTTGTGACTACTATGATTCCTATGGTAGAAAAGGCTACAGGGGCATGCCAAAATGATTAAGTATATAAAATATTATCTGACTAATCCATAGCTTTCTTGAAAGAAAAATAAAGCAACAGAACATCAGTAACAATTTTCTTCAAGTAAAATGAACACATCCAATTGTAATACCTCTAGAACACCACAGTGGTTACCTAAAGATTCTGTTATATACTGAACTTTCAGAGAGAAAACACACATTGGCTGCATTCAGAGCAATCTAATATTTTAAGTACGATTACCAGGTATATTCAGTTTTGATATACATAAGAAATTCTAAGGAATGTTACCATTGATTTGGTAATATCAGCCCAAATTTAAAACACTGGATTGGAACTATCTATTTGATAATAGGAAAATAACAGGATAATAATAATAACAATTCTTCATATCTTGCACGTAAAGTTTTTATTTTAATGTCTAACATCATTCTCTAAGCAAGTATTTAACAGTGTGGAAGAGGTTTATGTTATACTGTGGTAGGATAAAAAATGTTTACTGACAATAACGAGGTGAGCTTCAGTTATAGATGAAAAGGTGCGTCTATTTTGAATTCTATCATTATACAGCCAAAATTAAACTCTCCCAGGTTTTGAATTCCAAGTCCCAATATTTTAAGTGTGAATTATAGACTATTATGTTACAAGAAAAACCATATAATACTTCTTTTAAAAATTTGATTCAAAGGTTAACTTATACAAATCCTCCTTTTAAGTTAAGCAAAAAGATATTAATGAATTGTGCTCTAAGCAAATATTTCTCACTTTAACAACAGGATGTCTATTTTTAACTGCAGGTTTGGCTTTCACCCTATGATAGACTGCAGTATATACTATAGTATATTTTTTCAAAAAAACATTTTTAGAATTAAAAAAAATAAATCATGTTATAAAAACAAAAAGAAAACTAATTATCACAAAAGTAGTTATTCTAACAAATTATTTCCCCAAAAATATTTCTGAAAAATGTTAAAGCCTCCATAACCAAAATGTGCATATTTATTTCATCATTAAATCCCTATTTCTGAATGAGTTGTACATAAAAGCAACCAATAAGTCAATAAAATTTTGGCAACATCTTATTCAAGATTAGCATATTTATATAATAACAAATAAGCTAACAAAAATTAACATTAGAATGACGAAGCTAATAAGAAGAAAGTTTAATCATCTTCAGGATTAGATACAAAAACATTCCTCTCATCCTGGTGGGTCTTTCACTACTAATTTATAACACAATAACAACAGTATCTAATAAATGTAATAAATCAAACCTAAAGAAATTTAGGAACTGATTATTAACAGTAGTATTAATTGTTCACAGTTCTTAATGGATTTTAAAAGCAAATTAATGCCTAAATTCAAAGCATCCACAGAAAATACAATTCACTGTAGTTCTGGCTTTCCAACTGCTCCTTTAAAAAATATTTTTTCCTCTTATAGTGAAATATTTTTAAAAACATAAATATAGCTTCAGAGTCTCAGAGAGTATACTTACCACTCATGATGAAAACCAACCTTTCCAAAACATATTGCTCAAAACAACAATCCAACAGCAAAGGGAGTTATGCTAATCTCTAGGGGTAGAAGCCGATGGTGTAAACACATACACTGGAACATGCAGCACACAAAAAAACGAAAAGAGCTTGCTTTTGTTTTAAAAAGAAAAGCCCTTAGAAGCAAAGCATAACTGCCCAGCCTGAGATATCACTAGTAAACATCAAATTAATGCCAAAGATGTGTATAACTAGATTTAATTTTTTTCCCTCTAGTTAGCTTTGCCTCTTTCATATACCACTAGAACAACTCAAAATGGCAGGGAGAAAATGTTCGAACCAGGGTGTATAAGATGTTCTCAATTATATCAGCATGAGTTGTTACCACGGCAACATTAGACCAGAATTATCGGCTCACTTGTAACCAAGGAGTAGCTTTTCTAAAGCTTTAATTAACCAAGGCAAATAAAATACCTTTTTATTTATTTTTTTATTTCAGAGCCACATGATTTTTAAAATCACCATGTTTCTTAAATTTAAGCACTGATCTACCATTCTTACATCTTTCAAAGATATAAAAAAATTGCTGTTTTCTTCCAATACTCACACAGTCCCATGTTGAACCTGGCAAGGAACAAACAGCAGAATGATTGCACCTAAACGTCTCTCAATTACACCGGCTCTTACTGCTAGCTGTGGACCTCACTGATATTAAAATGCTGTGTGCCGTTGCTAGTGACTATTGGCGATGAATCTTATTGCCCAGATCGCTGATAGCTTTCATTTTTCATGAGCCAGAAAGCTATACTGCAGCACAAATGTTAACCATTTAAACATTATGTATTAAGGAAGAGACAAAATATAATTCTTTCTATAACTTTATTTTAAAGATCATAAAATAACTTAATTATAAACTTCCATTAAATTCAGCATTACAAACTGTCAGGTGCCACTTAGGTGGTTTTCAAAAGAGGGACATACACACAAAAAAGTTTCTGGTAATCATTGTTGAAGTGTAAAATTCCTTATATCCAACAAGATTAAGATGACAGATTGTATAGCAAGGTGGGCAGACGGGATGGCATGGTGAACAGAATATTTTGACTCCCAGAGACTCAAAATTTGTACCAAAACGGCACAAATGTTCTATATAGAATGGTGCCTTGTTAAGTGGAACTTCAGCAAGTGGATTTGCCATTTTAAAAGTTGCTAGATGAGACAGGACTTCCAGTGACAGGGGAATAAGGAAATCAGCAAACCTCCCCAAGAAACAACTACGAGCTGAACAGAATTGTCAAAAACAGCTTCATGGCTCTGGGAATTTAGCAATCCCAAATGACAAATGAGAAGCTTTTATTCATGAAAACCTGCTGACTTGTGTGTAAGGACAGGAGAGCCTGCGGTGTTATTGCCTGGTGCCGCTCCTGTTCCCACCGCTCAGTCAGTATGGTGCTTCTGCCAGGGCGGGGCCGGCCATGACAACCAACAGCTCTGATGCCAGAGAGGGCTTACTTGATTTAAAGAGGAGGCCAAAAAACCCCCAACAAGTGATGATGCCAATAAAAAAGAACAGCAAACAGTAGGAAATGAACAGGGAAATGTCCAGCTTTGCTAGTCTGAAGTGTGGCCTTGGTAAAGGTACACAGCAGGCTGGTGGTATAGCAAGAAATTGCACACAGAAAATGGAAATTCGGGAGGCAGAGGGGGCCTCGATAAACTCCCCACATATCCCTGGCTGACTAGGAAGCTGTCTGATAGGGGAGACCCAAGAGGGCCCAACAGAAAGTTAAGCTGGTACAGACTTGAAAACTGTCCGAATATTGAATGTGTTCCCCAACCCACAATCCACAAACCACTCCAACAATACAGACTGGCTCGAAGTGTGTAAATACGACTTTCGATTAATCACTGACTAACAATAAAATTATGCAGACACAGGGTAAACCCAAGCAGAGAAATCAGCAGCCAGACACCGTGGGGGGATACAGTCCATAGATTAAGGGCAAGAAAGTTAATAAAACAATATAACATAAATAAAAACAACCCTCAGGGAGGAAAAAAATAATCAGTATCCAGCACTGCTACAAAAATATTATTATTAAAAGTCCATTGTTTGATAAAAACATTATGTAATCCATAATGGGGAAAAAAAGGCAGACAATAGAAATTGTCTCTGTATGGGCCCAGATATAGAATTTAGTAGTTAAAAGACTTCAAAAGAAGTATTACACATATATCAAAAGATAAAAAAGAAATTGTGTTTAAAGAATTAAAAGAAAACATGATGGCAACGACATAACAAAGGTGATTTCAATATAAAAAGAGAAACCATTTAAAACATAAAAATTACAGACTTGGAAAAATACAACAACCAAAACGTCAAAACCTACCACATAGACCTAACAGCAGATTTGAGGACAAAAGACTGAATCAGTGAACCTGAAGACAGATCAACAGAAATCATCCAGCTGTGATGATGATCATGAAGAATACAGAGAAGAAAAGATAGAAGAAAAATGAACAGAGCTTCAGAAATCTGTAGGATATCAAGGTTATCAACACATACGAGTTTGTAATGGGACTCATAGGAGTGGATAGAGACAAACGGCAAAGGAAAAATATTTAAAGAAATGATGGTTGAAACTGCCATAGTTTGATAGAAAATATTAACCTACAGATCCAAGAAGTTTAAGTAATTCCAAGTAAAGTAAACACAAAGAGATCCACACCTAAACACATCATAGTCAAGTTGTTAAAAACCAAAGACAAAGAGAAAATCTTGAAAACAGCAAAAGAAAAACAACTAATCATGTAAAGGGGAAAAGCAATACAATTAATCTTAACAGAAATAAGAGAGGCTAGAAGGCAGTGGAATGATATATTCAAAGTGCTAAAAGAAAACAGAAAAAAAAATAGTTTACAACCATTCTCCACCTGGGAATACTATCCTCCAAAAACTAAGGTGAAATACACAATTCCCAAATAAACAACAACTGAGGGCATTTGTTGCAAGGAGAAATACTTCAGGAAGTCCTTTTGGCTTAAAAAAAAAAATGACACTAGACAGTATTCAAATTGCCAGGAGGAAATGAAGAATACTGAAAATTGTAAATACATAAGTAAAAGGCTATATAAGTGCATATTTTTATGTTTTCTTCTCCTAATTTCTTTAAAGGACTTAAAATTATAAGAAGCAATAATTAAAATACTTCATTTCTGGGTTTATAAACAAATACATGTAATATTTGTGAAAATAATTACACAAAACTGGAGAAGAATTTGAGCTATATTGGATCAAAGTAGCTATATTTTATTAGAATTAAGTCAGGACTATCCTGAAGTAGATTGTGAGGAGATAAAATGCATGTTATAACACCTAAATCAACTATTAAGAAAATATCTTTTAAATATTTAGTTTAAAAAATCAAAAAGGAATTAAAGTGGCACCCTATAAATATTCGTTTAACAAAAAAGGAAGAGAGGAGAGAAAACAAAAAAATCTGTAAGATATAGAGAAAACAAACAGCACAATGGAAGATGTAAATCCAGCCAAATCAATAATTACATTAAATGTGAATGAGATAAATATAAATCAAAAGGCAGAAATTATCAGACTAGATAAAAAAGCAAGGTATAACTATATGCTGTGTATACAGCCACACTTTAGATTTAAAGACATAAATAGGTGGAAATTAAAAAGAAAGAAAAAGACATACCATGCAAATAGTAACTACAAGAGAGCTGGAGTACCTATATCAATCTCAGATAAAATAGATTTTAATACAAGAAATATTACTAGACAAAAAAAATAAAGGACATGTCATAATGATAAAAGGGCCAATACTTCTGGAAAATTTAACAATTAGAATGCATTGAACAAAAGAGTCCCCAAAATACTAAAACAAAAATGACAGAATTTAAAGAACTAGATAATTTAACAATTATAGATGGAGATTTCAATATTCCTCTCTCAGTAATTCATGAAAAAACTAGATAGAAAATCAGCAAGGATACAGAAAACTTGAATAATACCATCAAAAGTGGACATTTGTAAAACACAGAATCTAATATCAGCAGAACAGACATTCTTTTTAAGCACACATAGACATTCTCCCTATTAAATATATTGTAAGCAATATAACAAATCTGAATTAACTTGAAATAATTAAAAGATCCCTCAAGATATGTCCTCTGGTCACAGCAGAATTAAATTAAGAATCAACAACAGAGAGACATTTTGGAAATCCCCATAAACAGTAATACCTTGGTTTGTGAGCATAATTCGTTCCGGAAATAAACTACTTGTATTACAAGACACCACTCGTTTACCACATTAAAATGTACTTGGTTTGTAAGCATAATTTGTTCCAGAAACAAACTACTCGTATTGCAGGACATCGCTTGTTTATCAAGTTAAAATGTATTAGAAATGTTTGCTTGTCTTGTGGAACACTCGCAAACCACGTTATTCGCAATCCAAGGTTTTACTGTATTTGGATTTAAGTCACAAAGAAATCCCAAGGGAAATAAGAAAATATTTTGAACTGAATGGAAAATACCTACAAGAAATCAACATTTGTGAGAAGATACTAATTACCAAATTTAGGAATAATAAGACAACATCACCACTGACACCTGAGGAATTAAAAGGGTTATAAGGGAATACTATCAATAACTTTATGCCAACTATATAAAATAACTTAGATGAAATGGACAAATTCATAGGAAACAAATTACCAAAACTAACTCAAGAAGAAATAGAAAATCTGAAAAGACCTATAAGCAAGTAAAATAATGAATTAGTAATGACACTTTTTCCCACAAAGAAAAGCTCAGGTGCCTATGGCTACCCTGGAGAATTATATAAAACATTTAGAGATATAATGCCAATCCTGCACAAACATTTTCAGAATACAGAAGAGGATGTTACACTTCCCATCTTAGTCCATGAGGCCTGGTACCAAAGTTAGACAGTGCTAGACAAAGATCAAAAGAAAATTACAGACCAATACATCACAATGCTGAAGTCTTAATCAAAACATTAGCCAACCTAATACAGCAGTATATAAAAAGAATTATTTATACATGATGCCCATGGAGAATTCATCCTGGGATGGCAAAGTTGGTTCAACACTGACAATCCATTAATGGAATATACCATATTAGAATAAAAAACAAAACTACATAATCATCTCAATACATGTAGAAGCATTCCACAAAATCCAATACCTGTGGTAAAACCTCTAACAAACTAGGACTAGAAGGGAACTTCCTCAAGCTGATGAAGGACATTGTGTGTGTGTGTGTGTGTGTGTGTGTGTGTCGGGGGGGGGGTAGTGGGAGGACTCTATAGCTTACATCATATAGTATGGTGAAAGATGGGATGCTTTTCCCCTAAGACTGGTATAAGGCAAGGAGGTCTGCACTCTCCACTCCTAAGCATTGTATTGGAGGTTTTAATCAATGCAATGAGGTTAGAAAAAAGATACTAGGGCTGGCAGAGTGGCGCGTTGGTTAGGAGTTAGCTTGGGACACCAGTTCTGAGCAGCAGGGCCCCGGTTCAGATCCCACATGAGGGCCAGTCCAGTGACACTGCACCCTCTCCAGCTAACTGGTGAACAACAGCTTGACCTGGAGCTGGGCTGCCATGAGTCACCGGCGACAGCGTAGGCTGCAGTGGAGCTGGCCAGCAGTGGNCTTACATCATATAGTATGGTGAAAGATGGGATGCTTTTCCCCTAAGACTGGTATAAGGCAAGGAGGTCTGCACTCTCCACTCCTAAGCATTGTATCGGAGGTTTTAATCAATGCAATGAGGTTAGAAAAAAGATACTAGGGCTGGCAGAGTGGTGCGTTGGTTAGGAGTTAGCTTGGGACACCAGCTCTGAGCAGCAGGGCCCCGGTTCAGATCCCACATGAGGGCCAGTGACACTGCACCCTCTCCAGCTAACTGGTGAACAACAGCTTGACCTGGAGCTGGGCTGCCGTGAGTCACCGGCGACAGCGTAGGCTGCAGTGGAGCTGGCCAGCAGTGGGTGTGAGCTTTCATGAGCCTTCATGAGCCGCCATGAGTGGCTGTCCAATGGCTGGCAAGCGACTGCCTCACCTGGGAAGAGTTCAATGATAATACCAACATGGGCCAGTGAAGCAACATCCTCCACAATTAGACTAAAGAACAAAAGGACAGCAACTTATCTGTTTCCCTCCCCCAATTCCCCAATAAATATCTTTTAAAAAAAAGATACTAAAAGCATAAAGACTGATAAATAAAACTGTCTTTATTTGCAGACAATATGAGTCTATACATAGAAAATTCTATGGACTCTACAAAGAAACTACTAGAACTAATAAGTTTAGTACCATCATAGGATATAAGATCAATATACAAAAGTCAAAAACATACTAATACACTAGGAACAAACAATCCAAAAAATAAAATTAAGAAACAACTTCATTCACGATATTGGTAACAGAAATAAAATACTTAGAAATCAATTTAAGAAGACTTGTTCACTAAAAAATAGAAAACACTGCACAGAAATTAAAGAATATTTAAATAATGGAGAGATATTTCATGTTCATGAATTGTAAGAGTCAATATTGTTAAGATGGGAATTCTCCACAAATTAATCTACAGATTCAATCCAATCTCTGTTAAAATACTAGCAGGCTTTTCTTCAGAAACTAACAAGCTGGTGCTAAAATGTATATGGAAATGCAAAGAACCTAGAATAGCCAAAACAATTTTGGTAAGGAACAAAGTTGGAGGACTTACACTACTTGATTTTAAAATTTATTTTAAAGTTACAGTAACCAAGACAGTGTGACATGGCATAAAGATACACATATATAGGTCATTGGGACAAAACTAAGAATTTAGACATGAACCCTTGCATTTGTGGTCAATTGATTTTTGACGAAGGTGCCAAGACAATTCAATGGAGAAAAGAGTCTTTTCAACAAATGGTGCAGTAAAAATTGGCTATCCAAAAATTGGAAAAAAGAACTTCACGCCATACCTCACACCCTATACACAAAATTTAACTCAAAGAAAGGATTTGTAGATGAAAGCACAGAATAAAAATCTTCACTACCTTGGGTTAGACAAAGATTTCTTAAGATTTGGCACCAAAAGCATAATCCATAAAGGAAAATAACTATACATTGGACTTGATTAAAATTACAGACTTTTGCTCTTCAAGGACATCATTCAAAAAAATAAGACAAGTCACAGACTGGGAGAAAATATTTGCAAATTATGTATTTGGTAAAGAATTTGTGATTGTAGTATATAAAGAACTTTTAAGACTTGATACTAAAAAGACAAAAACCCTCAATTTTGAAAATGGATAAAAGATTTGAAAATACATTTCTCCAAAGTAGATATACCAAAGGCTTATGAGAACATGAAAATATGCTCAACATCATCAATCATTAGGGAAATACAAACTGAAAACCATAATGAAATACCAATTCACACACACCAGAATAGCTATAATCAAAAAAGACTGATGATACCAAGTATTAACAAGGATAACAAGGATGTGAAGAACCTGTAATCCTGGTGGTGGGAATGTAAAATGGTAAAGCCACTTAGGAAAAAAAACAAAATTGGAAGTTAAAAAGATAAACATAAACTTACCATATGACCCAAAAATTATATTCCTAGATACAGACTCAAGAGATATGAAAGCATATATCCACCCAGTCTTGTATACAAATATTAATAGCAACATTATCCAAATAACCCCAAATTGGAAACAATGTTTATCAATTGTTGAATTGATAAACACAATGTTATATCCTAACAACATAATATAATTCAGCAATAAAAAGGAACCAAATATTGATATGTTCTATAACATGAATATTGAAAATGTTACTTTAAATGTAAGAAGCCAGAAAAAATAGATTACATATTGTATGATTTCATTTATATAAAATATCCAGAAAAGGAAATCTGTAGGGATGGGAAAACAGACCAGAGTCTGTCCCAGGTTGAAATGAAAGTGAGAATTTATTACAAAATGGCTCAAAAGAACTTTTTGGGGTGATGGGAAATATTCCAAAACTGAATTGTGATGATGACTGCAACACTCTATAAATTACTAAACTTATTAGTAATTGTACACTTACAATGAGTGAGTTTTATGGTATGTAAATTATACTTCAATTTAAAAAAAACATTGTCAAATGCTTCTCTAAGAGACAGTTGGCTTGAAGCATATCTTTGCTGTGGACAACTTAATTATGTAAATGTAAGGCTGAGAGTCATTCATTATTTTGGGGCAATGATCTAACAAAGCCCTTTGAAACTTGGTAAAGGCTATTCCTTCTCAACACCCTGTGGTCTTGAGATCAGATAGACTACTTTTCCAGACAATATCTTACTACATTTTTAAGTAAATCCTGTTTTCAAATGTGCACACATTTATGTTATTTTCTTATAATAACGTCTTTCTCTGAGTCTCAAAATTATATTCCTTCTTCAATATGATGGTCCCATCTTCTCTTTCCTGTTAAATCCTTCTTACACTAAACTCCCACAATAAGCTCTATGCCCTCAATATTATGTTGTTGTATGTTTGCTCTTCCTACTCTTGTTTTTGAGGATAAGAACGAGATCTTATTTTTCCTCGAGATCTGTCTATAGACTAGGTAAAAGAGTTTGCCAAGTGAGTAAAAACTGATCACTATCAAGAAGCTTGTGGAATAGTTGTGGATGGAAAAAGCAGATAAAAGTTTTGGAGAGATAAAACTGACTAGATAAAATGGTCTGTTATAACCATTTTATTTACCCAGTTCTACCTAAAGAAATCCATACATAAAATTGCTTATTTGTTCAATATAGTATTTAAATCTAAGATTCACTAAAATGGATTTGCATCTGCCAGAGAAGTAGCCTAGGATAGGTAAAGAGTTTGATGGTATTCATCCATTCAGTCCTTAAAATGTTCTAATTAGATATTCATTAAATGTATAAAGTCCAGGATTTAAACTGTGCAAAACTTAATCAAATTCTGCATTATATTACTTGATACATCATTTATGATGGAAAGAATATTAAAAGCTAACTATAATAAATTTGCTAGAAAGAAAACTCAATGAATGTTAATACTCCCATTCATTTTGATTCAGAACAAAAAGCAGAATTCCTCCAAGCTATTCTTTTGAACTTCATGTACTTATATATACATGGGATTGATCAGCTGTTAAATATGTATGTTATCAAACAGGAGTTCCTGTTACTTAATTTAGTAGTAAAAGATGAAACACATTTAAGGCACTTGGAAACCACTATTTGGCCTTTATTCTGCACTTCTTCCTATATTTAATGTCACTGCAGATGAAAGAAACTTGAAGTAAAACTTGTTACATTCATTTGTACCTAAATAGTTAATCTTTACTCAATAGTTCATGAACCTAATTAAAAAAAAATTACATGTAGTTTCTCTGCTTAGTTGATTCCTTAAAATAGCACTTTGGGAGCAAGCATATTCAGGGTACGTATTATCAGAAGATACAACATTCCTTTTGCTTGTCTAACAAGTCATGCAAGTAAGCTGCTTTCAGTAGCTTTGAAGAATGTGGTTTGTATAAAACTTCATATGGTCAAAACTCTTTCTATAACTCATTCTAGAAATGAATAAAAATTTGTGTTTTCACCACAAAAATAAACCTTGGAATTTTGCAATGATAGGATTCCTCGTTTTCTGTCATACCAGTGTTCTCCTCTGTCAACAGATTCCATAATAGGAAACGAGAGCTTCAAGCTTACCATACTCATTATTACATATATAAAATTATTGCATATATTTGATATTTTGGGGATATGAAAGGGAGAAGAGAGTGGAAGAACACTTGATTAATGAACATCAGTTACTATTTAAGTATTTCTTATATCATGCCTATTATTTGCAGAGTTACAAGGTTTGCACCTAATTTTACTTGTGCACAGTGATCCTATTTATTTTGTGACATCACAATAAAAAAATGTTAACAGCATTTTATCAGTCAGTTTTTTTCCAAAAGAAATCATCGCTCACGATATTATCTTCTGGGGCTAGATTTTAAAATGTGTTTCAGAAAACATCATAGGCCCCATACATTTTGAAAATGGTGAGAGTATAGTTCAAACATAGCTTTTAATTATTAAAAGCCCATGATATTCATTCAAAATACATTTATTAAATACCCACTATTTGGAGGAAAAGATATTAGTGAAACAGAAATTAGTTAAGTACTGTTCTCATTCCTCATTGAGCTTTTAATTAAAAGATCTTTGAAATGCATAAACAGGGCTGCCAAAAGGCCTTAGGAGATGGCAATTTAACAGAACAGGGCAAGCAGAATGAATAACAAACTTTTGTTGCACGGTAAATTTTAATAATGTATTATTATTTCCAAATTCATTAGTTCATGAACTTGATATTTGAGATTCCTCATCTATCAACTTGTTATGAGTATGTGGTAAGAATTAATTATAAACAGTCAAAACCTTTAGAGTAAAAAAAAAAGTATACAAATATTTGTTTTTTACTTTCTCCCTAAAATAATTTGATGGTAAACTAATTCTATGGAGTAAAAAAAATAATAATTCAAATAAGCTTCTATAGAACTATGAAGGTACTGTATAATCCAAGGAGTAAATTTTGTAAACAATTCTTGTTTTTGATTTTTTTTAACTGATTTTTCTTCCATAACTGCTATGGAATATATAAACTGAAACAGGCAAAACCTAGTGCTATTTGATGATCAAACAAACACACCAAAAAGGGCATAAGTACTAAGGGTAATTCTATTGTCCCTTTAATCAGAGTGACAAAAATACCTTGGGGAGAATCCAAGGTGATATGTGGAATGGAGGCACTGCTATTGTTTATACGTGAAATTTATCTTTTAAAATGAATGTCACCAAAAATGGTTACATATCACCATTTTAGCAAAGGAGGCAGCAAGTCCAAACATTTTAACAATCCTGGAAAGAATGCGATGTATGGATAAACAACTTTTCCCTCCACATAAATATAATTATAAATGCTTTTGGTTTTTAAAATGTTATGAATACAAGATTTCACATAGACTAATCATACAATGTTTTTATATTATTGTAGAAACCTTGCTTGTAAAACTGAAATAAGTTTCACATATGTATTTAAAAATAAAAGTTGGCAAACAAAATAGAAATGTAATTAATAACTCAAGAGTGTTTTTGTCCCTTTCAAATTTTAAGTCTTATGCATCAAAGAAGTTTTGAAAAATAAACTGATCATTGTTTCTAAAATGTAGATATTTCACTTTTATATGAGGATAAGCAACAAGAAAAACAAACCAGTTACACACACACTAGAAATGATGTAAAAATTTTGTAGAAAAGTTTCCCACTTATATTCAACTTAAACAGTTGTAGATAAAACAAAACAATGAACTACATGATTCGGCTCAACTTTTTTGTGGCATTTTTTCATCTTGATCTTGTAGAAATGTCCTTGTGCAAATCATAAAAAGACAAACAAAACATAGCTCTTTGTTTTATCCTAAAACTCCAATTAGTATTTTAGCTTCTAGATATAATGTATCATGAAAAAAAACTTACTTGATCTGTCCCATAACGCAGTATGTTCAGAGAAATGAAGGCTGTCATTTTCCAGAGCTGTTTTTTGATCATGTGCAGTACCTTTTGAGTGTCTATGAAATAACCGGTTAGCAAAACCTTCCAATTTCTGAAGAGCAGTTGTACCTGTATACTGGTTACAGGGTACTTCTTTATAAGCTGCCATTCATGTGCATTTACACTTCACTTAAAGTAACTGAAAATATTTCCAGAAGGAGCCCAACAACTTCTTACACAGAAGCTGAGAGCTATGCATGTGTCAAACTTCCTGTTTGCATGGTATTCAAACCACTACTGCTGTTCTGTTTCCTGTTAATATAAAACAGCAAGCACATTACTGAGCCTTTCTTAGCCAAACTCTTCATCTCAACTAGGGGTGGGGATTTTAAAGACTTGAAGTATTGGCCTACAAGAGTGTATGTTCAACAGTGTTTTAATATTAATACACAGGCTAATGCTTTGTAGATACATAATAGGCTAAAACATTTCTTTTTAAAAAGCGAAACTTGTTAAATATGTATTACAACCCTATGCAAACAATTAAAGCCAAACCACTCTCCAAATATAATGTTAAAAATGTTGTTTTTTTCCCCTAAGAAATCAGCTAATATACAGATTTTATGAACCCTTATCAGCAGTTAACTTTTTATCAAAAACTGGCATGGAATGGATATTACAAAACTTTTGCAAAACAAATTTATAACACATATACTTTAACTAAGAAAAAATCTGAACTAGCACTTAAAACAAGAACTAAATGTTGCTAACTCTTTGATTTAAGTCTAATATACACAGAAAAAACAAAAAATTAGTATGTCAGTATTGCTTATCAAAATTATAATACACTGACAAGTGCCTATGAATACTACATTTTAAAACATTTAAACATTTTTAATAGAACAAAATAAGATTTAAAACTATATAAAATCAGCCGCAGCAAATTTTAATTTAAAGGAAAAAATTCTTTCTAGTTGACTGACATGTTAATTTCTAAACTTAGCACAGAACTATAGCTTACCTGACCCCTGATTTAGGAGGTTTCACTTAGAAATAGCTCCTTTGATTAAAAGTAAATAAAATTTACCATTGTCCATTTGCAGGAAAAAGTAACCTGTGACATATAACACTGATTCTGAGTACCTGCCTTTTTACACTAATTAAAAATTGAGACGTTTGTGTGGTTTTCTCTTTGAAAGCTCTAAATAAGGGAAAGAAAGAAGAAGGAAGGAAGGAAGGAAGGAAGGAAGGAAGGAAGGAAGGAAGGAAGGAAGGAAGGAAGGAAGGAAGGAAAGAAAGAAGGAAGGAACCTTTTAAAATATTTATCTAAAAAAAATCTTGATCCAAGTTTCCTGCCAGCCACTTGACAAATAGAATAGTAACAAAAATGTAATCAAATGAGCGCGCGCGCACACGCGCGCGCGCGCACACACGAAACACTGACTAATGAATTTTGCCAAATAATAGCTCAATTGTGTACATTGTTTTGTGTAATAAAATTAGTATCGATCTAAACAAATAGGCAACAGTATCTATAAGACTAAACTTCTTAAATTTGTAACTTTCTGTATAAATGTGTGCATAATAATAGATAAATTGTTTAACAGCTGACTTTGCTCTAACACAAAACAGACACTGAACAAGTCTGCAGTCTTTAATAAACATCTACAGAGCATGGACTTTGTATGGGTAGAAGTGGATAAAATTCTTGATTCTTTGACTTTCTCTCTCTTGAGAGAAACTCTATTCACCCTCAAGGCTCACTACAAATGTCAACCCCTCTCAGTGAGGTTTCCCTTAAAATTTGCTATTTATAAAATGTATGCCTCAAATTGTGAATTACTTGAACTCCTAAATGCAATGTATGTATTAAATACTCAATGAATATATATAGAAGTATCCATTCATTTTTAACAAATTAAAGGTCTAAGTAGAATTGTCAAACACTTAAAAATATTTTAATTTTATTTATGATAGGATCATAGTTCAATATAAAAATAATAGAAGTAATGTCATTAAACTCCATTTTATCTATATCCAGTCAGTTACTAAATCTTATTCAGTCTTTGAGTTCCATTTTTATAAGTGCATATGTGAATTTCTAAAATAACTTATTCCCCTGCTTCCAGGCACTCCTTTCAATCACTCATCTTTGACATATTAACTTCCCCAAAATATTACTCATGTTATTCCCTTGCCAACTGCACAAACTAATCCTAATATTTCAGCCCCCACCATATTCATTTTTATCACAACACATCTAGCAAGACTTAAATTTAATGTTGCTTGACTTTAGTGCAGATATTTCAGATTCCTAACTGGACACCAAGATCAATTTATTTTTTTAAAAATGCATAAACCTTATAACAAAATTACTGTAGAAAAAAAAAGTAAGCTTTAGTGGATGAGCGCCTAGAAAACCTACATTTGAAATCTGAACATTTTTTTCCAATAAAGCTGTCTCCATTTGTTACAAAGTCTTATTGAAAGTAGGATCTTTAGTCCTGAGAGCAATATTTCTATATATGGTAACATGACCAGGAAGCTGTCACTATGGAAGTATTTAGACGATTTGATTTTCATTAAAAAGAACTCTACTGGCATCTACTGCTAGAAAGAAACAACTACAGCTTTAACTAAAACGGAATTCCCTCATAATTCAAATTAATCTTAAGAAGAATATTACCTGTTATTTTTCCTGATGGTTTTTTCAGAACTTTAATTTGTACTAAAATATTTAGTCATGTACCCAACATTTGCTGTAATAGCATATCTTATACTCTATTAATAGTTTAATTAAATAATGTATGATAAGCTAGAGGGTAATCAGCTTTAGTTTATAGTCCTTATTCATTCTGCATTAATTTTAGAAATTATAATTTTCAGAGATAAAGCTCTACGATTGACATAAGATACCATAAAATACTGTTTTATTTCTTAAATTTAGTAATAGTCATGATATCTTGTGTGTACCAAGCACTTTATAACATATAAAATTATTTCCACTGGGTCATCAGGTCTTTATAAATGAAGTAAGCAGTATTTTATTTTATTATTATTTTTTAATTATTTTTTATTAGTTTCAGGTTACAAAACATAGTGATTAGACATTTGTATACCTCACAAATAACACCAATAGGCCTATTATCCATATGACACTGTACATAGTTACTAGAATATTATTGACTATATTCCTTATGCTGTACTATATATCCCCATGACTATGTTTTTTTAAAATTATACTTGACATTCAATATTATTTTATATTAGTTTCAGGTGTACAGCGTAATGGTTAAAACATTTATATAATTTAGGAAGTGATGCCCCCGATAAGTCTAGTATCCATCTGACATTATACATAGTTTTTACTTATTGACTACATACCCCATACTGTACTCTATATCCCTGAGACTCTTCTGTAACTACCAATTTGTACTTAATCCCTTCACCTTTCTCAGTTAGCACCACCCCACTCCCTACTCCCACCCCCGGGTCCGCCCCAGACCCCTCTATCTGGTAACCATGAGTTTGTTTCTGTTTTGTTTGTTCATTTATTTTGTTAGATTCCACATATAAGTGAGATTATATGATATTTTTCTTTCTCTGTCTGACTTATTTCACTTAGCATAATGCCCTCTTGGTCCATCCATGTTGTCGCAAATGGTAAGATTTCATTCTTTTTTTCATGGCACAGTTATATTCTTTGTATAAATGTACCACAATTTCTTTATCCAGTTGTCTATTGATGGGAATTTTGATTGTTTCCATCTCTAGGCTATTGTAAATAATGCTGCAGTGAACATACAGGTACACGCATCTTTTCGAATTACTGTTTTGGATTTCTTTTATTACCTTTATTTTTTTCAATTTTTTATTTTTTTAAGATTTTCATTAAAATATAGCTAACATACATTATATTAGTTTCAGGTGTACACCTTAGTTATTCAACATTTATATACCTAAAGAAGTGGTAACCATGATAAGTCCAGCAACCACCTGACACTGTACCATGCTATCACAATGTTATTGACTATATTCCCTATGCTGTACATTACATCCTCATTACTGTGTAACAACCAGTTTGTACTTCTTAACCACTTCCACTATTTCACTCATCCCTCAACCCCTTCCCCATCTGGCAACCATCAAAATGTTCTCTGTATCTATGATTGTTTGTTTTGTTCTTTAGATACCACATATAAGCAAAATCTCATTGCACCTGTCTTTCTCTGTCTGACACTCCACTCAGCACAATACCCTCCAGGTCCATCCATACCGCAGAAAATGGCAAGAACCCATTCCCTTCCATGGTCAAGCAACATTCCATTGTATATATGTACGATCTCCTCTTTATCCATTCTTCCATCGATGGTCACCCAGGCTGCCTCCACATCTTGGCCATTGTAAACAATGCTGCAATGAACATATGGATGCACATGTCCCCTCAAAGCAGCATTCGGGTTTCTTCAGATAAACACTCAGAAGTGGGATTACTGGGCCCTTCTTTGTCTCTTGTTATATAGCCTTTGATTTAAAGTCTATTTTGTCTGGTATAAGCATTGCTACCACAGCTTTTTTTGTTTTGTTAATTTCCATTTTCATGAAATAATCTTTTTCCAACCCTTTACTTTCCGCCTGTGTGTGTCTTTCAATCTGAAGTGAGTCTCTTGTAAGGCAGCATATGTAAGGGTCTTGATTTCTTATCCATTCAGCCCTCCTATGGGTTTTGAGTGGAGCATTTAATCCAGTCATATTGAAAGTAATTGTTGACAGATATGTAACTACTGCCACTTTATTATTCATAATTTTGATCTATTTTTTTTTCTATCTTAAAGAAGTCCCTGTAACATTCCTTGTAATATTGGTTTGGTGATGATGAACTCCTTTAGGTTTTTTTCTTGTCTGGGAAGCTCTTTATCTGTTCTTTGAGTCTAAATGATAGCTTTGCTGTGTACAATAATCTTAATGTAGGTCCTTGCTTTTCATCACGTTGAATATTTTGTGCCAATCCCTTCTGGCCTGCAAAATTTCTGTTGAGAAATCAGCTCACAGTCTTATGAGAGCTCCCTTTTAAGTTACCAGTTGCCTTTCTCTTGCTGCTTTTAGGATTCTCTTTGTCTTTAACCTTTGCCATTTTAATTATAATGTATCTTGATGTGGGCCTGATTGAGTTCATCTTGTTTAAGACTCTGCACTTTCTGGGTTTGTATGTGTATTTGTTCACAAGTTTAGGAAAGTTTTCAGTCATTATTTCTCAAACAGGTTCTTAATCCCTTGCTTTCTCTCTTCTCCTTCTGGTACCCTATGATGCAAATGTTATGTTTGATGTTGTTCCAGAGATCTTTTAAACTATCCTTATTTTTTTGGATTCTTTTATCTTTCTGCTGTTCCAATTGGGTGTTTTTCTGTTACCTTGTCTCTCAAATCGTGGATACGATCTTCTGCTTCACCTAGTCTACTGGTGATTTCTTCTACTGAATTCTTCATTTCAGTTATTGTATCTTTCCCTTCTGACTGGTTTTTTATGGTTTCTATGTCCTTTTTAATATTTACTATCGCTGTGTTGAAGTTCTCATTAAATTCCTTGAGCTTTCCTCACAATCGCGGTTTTAAACTTTGTATTGGGTAGGTTGTTTGCCTCCATTTTGTTTAGTTCTTTTTCTGGAGTTTTCTCCTGTTCTTTCATTTGGGGTGTATTTCTTTGTTTCCTCATTTTGGCTGACAAACAAACTCTCTGTTTCTGTGTATTAGGTAGATCTACTATGTCCCCCAATCTTGGCCCGGTGGCCTTATGTTGTAGGTGCCCTGTGGGGCCCAGTAGTACAGTCTCCTTGGTCACCCGCACTGGGGGCTCCAGGAGTATCCCTTGTGTCGGTTGTGTGTGCCCTCCTGTTATGGTTGAGCCTTGATTGCTATTGGCATGTCAGTGGGAGGGGTTGCCCCACAGGCTGCTGTGCGGGGGACTTACCCCACTGAGTGAGATTTTCCCCAGCAGGCTCTGGTGCCTGTTGAGACCACCCTTTGGGTGTGCAACTTGTGGGGCTAATTGGGAGGTGCTCTGCTATGGTCGGAAGCCAACCTCCAAGTGTGTTGTTTCTGGGGCCTCTTGGGAGGGGTTCTGGTGCAGGCCCAGGTCAGCCACTGCCTGTGATTAGCCGGGGGCTACCTGATAAAAGCTACAAAGTGTTCTGCAGTTGTTTAGCCTGTGGTTACCATGAAGGTATGTGGGAGTAGACACACTGTGAACTCAGGGTGCCTGCCACCAGTACCTGGCCTGGGGTAGTCCACAAATTGCCAGGACACTCTACGGCCTGCTGCCACCTGCTGACTCCCTTGAGGTTCAGCCACTTATAAAGCCTCATGTGATATGCAAATTGGGTGAGGCAGGGTCTAATGGAGTCACTAGAGTGGGAAGATTTGTGATAACCAGGTTAATGTAGATTCTAGTTTGGTGCCAGTGCTTAGCCTGAAGCTACTCAGCAAAAGTCTCAGAGCACATCAAGGCCAGTTGCCGCCTAACTGGGGTCTGTCGGACTTTAATAGTTTTCTAAAAGGGTGCATTGTGGGTGGGCCTGGCTGCTCTTGGAGAAAGTGCCTCTGGTATTGGGGGAGTTGGATGGGGCAGGGACCCAGTGAGTCAGCAGGGCAGTGCAGTGGGGCTCACCAGACCACTCAGATTCAGATTTGGCCATAAGCTTGGGGGGGAGGGCACTCAACATATTAAGGATGGTGGCACCAGCCATCTGCACGAGAGGGCCTCCCACAGGGAAAATGCAGACTGTCTTCCAACCCTCATCGTGAAGCCACAAAATTCGGTCTGCCCCCTGTATGTATCCAACACCCCCCAAGTTTCTATCCCTCC
This sequence comes from Hipposideros armiger, assembly GCF_001890085.2. NCBI lineage: Eukaryota > Metazoa > Chordata > Mammalia > Chiroptera > Hipposideridae > Hipposideros > Hipposideros armiger. Next base: position 3,112,066 of record NW_017731465.1, on the reverse strand, counting down.
ACTAGAGCCCAAGGTGAGTGCCTGGTTGTAAGAGAGTCTGTGCAAGGGCCCTTTAAGTGGATGCCTGCATTTCCCACAGACTTCTGTCCCACCAGAGTGGCGAAATCCCCAGTTTTTCACAGCCAGATGTTGAGGGGGGACCTCTTCCCGGCACCAGTACACTGGGCTGGCGATGCGTTAGGGTCCCTCACTCCTCTGGGGGGAACCTGCGCAGCTGAGATATCCCTCCCAGTTCTCAACTGCCACACAGAGGTTTGGGGTTAGCCCATTTCGTATCTCTACCCCTATCAGTCTTGACATGGCTCTTTATATCCTTAGTTATAAAACTAGGGTGCAGCCAGACTTCAGATGTTGACTGTTCTGTAATTTAGCGGTATTTTAATTTGGTCATGGAAGGAAGCAGGCACAGTGTTTACTCTGCCATCTAGCATTTCCCTCTATTACCCCTATTTTAAAATAAGAAAACAAATTATAAACATTAAGTGACTTGCCCAAAATCACCTAAGTCTTCTAGCTCTTAGGTTAGGGCTCTTTTGTACTGCTCAAAAAATATTACCACAAGAAGTAAACATTTTGTTTTTAAATGTGAGGATGTAGCAATGGAAAGAAAGTAGGAGATGAGATTGGTTTCTGAATATACCGTCCGAAGTCTGAGAATCTGCTATAATGTTGGCATTCAGATCATCATCTAATAGCCATGCAATTTCCCTGTCTACATTTATATTTACAATCATGTTGGGGCCAAGTAGAACTATATACTTCAGAGTTTGAAGGTTAAAGAAAAAAAAAACATAAAACATTTTTGATACATAAATGATGTATTTGCTTCAAGTAGAGGGCAAATAATATGATCATGACTCCTGTTATTCAAATAAAGCTTTTAGGGTAATAGTTTTGCCTTTTCCAAAATGTTAAAAATGGATTCATACCTTTTATAAATGGGTTTAACTTTTTAAGACTGGCTTCTTTCATTTAGCATAATGTAGCAACTGAGGTTCATTCATGCTGTGTGTTTCAATAATTTAGTCATTTTTATTGCTGCACAGTATTCCATTGTATGAATTTATCACAATTTATATATCCACTCACAATTGGGTAGCTTTTTCATGTTTGTCAAAAATCAATTAACCATACTTGTGAGGGTCCATTCTGGACTCTGTATTCTATTTCACTAATCTATGTGTAATTCTTTCATCAGTACCATACTGTATTGGTTACTGTAGCTTTTTATTAAGTCTTAAATCTGATAGTGTTAAATCAGATCTTCTGATTTAATCTTCATTTTCCTAAATTGTTTTGGCTATTATAGTTCCTTTATCTTTTCATATAAATTTAAAAGTTTGTCTATGTCTATAAAAATAATCTTGCTGGAACTTAACTGAAATTGTGTTTATTGGAAGACGTATCTTAACTATATTGTTTTTCAATCTATGAGCATAGTATATCTTTTCACATGGGTCTTTGATTTTGTTCTTCAGTGCTTTATAGTTTTTAGCATACAGGTCCTGTACATATTTTGTTAAATTATACCTAAGTATTTATTAATATTTTAATTGAAGCTATTGTAAATGGTACTTTAAAATGTTTATAATTATTCATTGCTAGTACATAGAAATATGACTTATTTTTATACATTCACCTTATACACTGTAACACTGATAAATTCACTTAGTTTTAGTAGTCTTTTTGTAGTTTTTGGTATTTTCTATATAAGCAATCATGTCATCTTTGACAGATGGCTTGTTTTATTTCCTTTTTAATCTCTGACATTTCTTTACTTTTATTTTGTCATATTGCACTGGCTAGGACTTCCAGTAATATGATGAACAAGAGTGGTGAGAGTGTCTTATTTCCAGTCTTAGGAAGAATGCATTCAGGTTTTCATCACTAATTATGTTAGCTGTAGACAGTTTTTGTAGGTGCTCCTATTGAGATAAGGAAGTTTCCTTTTATTCCTAGTTAGTTGAGCGTTTTTATTTTAGAGGGATGTTAAATTTTATCTAATGCTGTTTCAGCATCTGTTGATATGACCATATGATTTTACTTCTTTCATCTGATAATATGGGGAATTACAGTTACTGATTAATTTTTCATTATTAAACTAGTCTGGAATTCCCAGGATAATTACCTCTTGGTCTTGGTGTACTATTCTTTTTTACCATGTTTCCCTGAAAATAAGCCCTACCCTGATTCTTCAGGATGCTCATAATGTAAGTCCTACCCCAAACATAAGCCCCAGTTAAGATTGTCAGCCAGACATGACTGTTTGAATACATGTAGATTTTTGTACATGAATAAATGAATAAATGTAGATTGTTGGAATAAAAGTTAATGTAAGACCTGGTCTTATTTTCAGGGAAACATGGTATATATTGCTGAATTAAATTTATTAATAATTTACTGAAGATTTTTGTATGTATGTTTACAATAGATGTTGTTTGCATTTTATTTGCATATACTGCTTACATGATTTTGATATCAGGTTAAATACGTATAGCCTCATAAAATAAGTTGGGAAATATTTTGTCTTCTATTTTCTGGAAGAGAGTCAGAACTAGTGTAATTTCCTCTTTAAATATCTGGTAGAATTTGTCAGGAAAACTATCTAGGCCAGGAGTTCTTTGCACGGCTACAAACATTAATTCAGTTTCTTCAACAGAGACAGTATTCTTAAGTTATTCATTTCCTCTTCAATGAATATTGGTAGTTTGTGTGTTTCAAGAAATGGCCTATTTTAACTAAGATGTCAAATTTATGTGACTAGAGTTGTTTCTCATATCCTCTTATTACTCTTTTAATATCTGTGAGATCTGTAGTTACATCCCCTTCTTTCATTCCTGATACTGGTAATTTGCCTTCTCCTTTTCCTTGGTGAGTCTAGCTAGAGTATTCTAAGTTTTACTTATTTTTTCAAAGAACTACCTTTTATTTTTTATTAATTTTTTTCTACCATTTTTTTCCCCCTGTTTTCATTCTACTGATTTCTGCTCTTATCTTGTTTGCTTCCCTCTGCTTTCCTTGGGTTTATTTTGCTCTTTTTCTAGTTTTATAATGTGGAAGCTTGGATCATTATATTAAGACTTTTCTTCTTTTCTAATATATGAACTCCACTCTGAACAATGATTTGGTCCATCTGACAAATTTTGGCATATTTGTATTTTCATTTTCATTCAGTTAAAAAATTTTCTAATTTCCCTTAAGACTTTATCTTTGACCATGAATTATTCAGAAGTGTGTTGTTTAAATTTCCAAGTATCTGAGGATTTCCCTGGTATCTTTCTCTTATTGATTCAAGATTAATTCCATTATGGTCAGAGAACATATATTGAATGATTTTTAATTATTTTGAACTTGTTAAGGTTTATCTTATGTACATTTGAAAAAAGTGTCTTTTACTGTCATTAAGTATACTAAAAATGTACATAAGGTCAGTTTAGTGATGATGTTGTCCAGGTTCTATACCCTTCTGGATATTGTATAATTGTTTAATAAATTACTGGCAGATGATTATAGAACAGCGGTTCTCAACCTTTCACAGGGGTTGCCTAAGACCATCGGAAAACACATATTTTCGATGGTCTTAGGAACCGAGACACTGCTCCTCTATCTGTCTCCAGGCCCACATGCAGATACACCCACATATGAGTACCGGGCGACCCCTGTGAAAGGGTCGTTCGACCGCCAAAGGGGTCACGACCCACAGGTTGAGAACTGCTGTAATAAAAAAGCTTTCAATTGTAGAATTTTCCATTTCTTTTTAGCTATATCATTTTCTGCTTCATGCATTTTGTATCTCTGATATTAGGTTCATATACATTTAGGATTGTTCTGTCTTCTCACTAAATTGACACTTTCAGAATTATAAATGCCTCTCTTAATCCTGACTAATTTTCCTTCTTCTGAAGCTGACTTTGTAGGATATTGAGACAGCCACTACAGCTTTCACTTGATAGCGTTTGTATGGTATAGCTCCTCCCCTCCACCCCCCACCCCCCCTCATTCTTTTGCTTTTAAACACTTTACCAGTATATTTAAAGCAGTTTTCTTGTACACAGTAGATAGCTGGGTCTTGTTTAGACCATTTATATTTAATATGACTATTGATATAATCGGACTTAGGTCTATATTTTGTTATTTCTTCTCTGTTTCTCCTACTTAAAAAAAAGTTTTAATGAATATAATTGACATACAATAAACTGCAAATTTTGAAGTGTAGAATTTGATGTTTTGATATGTAAATACAACTGTGAAATCATTACCACAATCAAGATAATGAAAATAGCCATCACCCTCTAAATTTTTCTCAGGCCTCTACATAATCTCTCCCTTTTGCCATTCCAGATCCCCAGGCAACTGATATTTTGACAATATGGATAATTTGCACTTCTAAGACTTTACAAAATGGAACTCTTTTTGTTAAAATAAACATTTTTTGTAGAAGTTAGATTTACAGAAAAATTGCAAAGATAGTAGAAAGAGTTGCCATATTCCCAAAACCCAGTTTCCACTATTATTAACACCTTACATTAGTGTGGTAAATTTGTTCAAGTAATGAACCAATATTAATACATTATTATTAACTAAATCCATAGTTTATTCAGATTTCCTCAGTTTTTGCCTTATATCCTTTTTCAGTTCTAAGATCCCATCCAGGATATCACATTGTAATTAGTACTCAGGTCTCCTTAGGCACTTCTTGGCTGTGTTGGTTTCTCAGACTTTCCTTGTTTGGATGACCTTGACAATTTTGAAGAGTATGTTGTATACTGTCTCTCAATTGGTATTTCTGTGGTGTTTTTTCATAATTAGCTGGGGTTATGGGTTATTAAGCAGAGAATGACAGAAACAAAGAGTGCATCTGCTAAACGCCTCAAATTGTGATAAATTGTACTTTCACTTAGGTTCAAAATTTTAAAATTTCTCTTGAGACTCCTTTGACCCATGTGTTTAGTTAATTAATTACCAAACATTGGGGGACTTTTCCAGATTACTTTGTTATCAATTTCTAATTCAATTCCATTGTAGTCTGTGAATATACTTTGCATGAGTGTTTTCTTTTTAACTTGTTAAGGTAGAGTTCATGGCTCAAAATGTGATTTATCTTGGTGAATATTCCAAGAAAGCTGGAAAAGAATGTATATTCTGCTGTTGTTGAATGGAATAGTCTATAAATGTTTATTAGATCAAGTTGTTTGATAGTGTTGTTCAGGCCATCTATATCCTTACTGATTTTCTGCTTGCTTGATCTATCAATTATTGAAAGAGGGGTGCTGAAGTCTCCAACCATAATAGTGGATTTGTTTATTTCTCCTTTCAATACTGTCAGCTTTTGCCTCATGTGCTTTGACACTTTGTTAAGTGCATATGTTTAGGACTGTTAAGACTTCTTGGAGAATTGACTAACAAATCATTATGTAATGTCCTTTTTATCCTTCATAATTTTCACTGGTGTGAAATCTGCTTCATCGAATAAAATTGACATAGCTACTCTAGATTCCTTTTGGTTAGTTGATAGCACAGTATATCTTTCTCCATTCCTTTCCTTTTTACCTGATTCTTTATATTTAATGTTGTTTTACACACAACACGTAGCTCTGTGTGTGTGTGTGTGTGTGTATGTGTGTGTGTGTGTGTGTGTGTGTGTCTGTATACATATATACATATACATGTATGGTCTTTTTTTTAATCCACTCTGACAATCTGTCTTTTAATTGGCATATTTATACTATTTGCATTTAAAGCAGCTATTGACATAGGTTACTGTCCACCATGTTTGTAACTGTTTTCTACTCATTTTCCCTCTTACCCTACTTTTCTACCTCTTCTGATTTTAATTGATATTTGACATTTGATATGATTCTATTTACTGTCCTCCCTTAATGTATAAATTATACTCCTTTCAATGGTTGTCCTAGTGTTTTCAACATACATTTTTAACTGATCTAAGTCTATCTTTAAATATCACCATAGTGCTTCACTTGTAATGCTGATACCTTATTATTTTTTATTAGTTTCAGGTGTACAGAACAATGTAATAGTTACATTTAATGCTGGTACCTTATAACAGAGTATTCCCAAATCCTTTCTCCTATCCCTGACACTGCTGTCATTCATCTCACCATATTTTATAAGCACCGAGTGTACATTATCAGTATTATTACTTTAGTTATTTTTTAGATCAGTGATGAATAAAAAAAATTCTATTGTATCTTCCTTTTTTTCTTATTTAATGCTTTTCCTTTCTTTTTGTACATCCATCTATCTAACCTATATTTTCTTTCTCTCCTATATTTATTATTTCTTGCAGGACAGGTCTGCTGTCAATAAATACCCTTGTTTTTTGTCTGAGAGTCTTTGTCCTTCACTTTTGAAAGATAATTTCACTGGATGTCGACTTATAGATTACTGGGTTTTTTTTCTTTCAACATTTAACTATTTTACTCCACTCTCTTCTTGCTTGCATGGTGATGAGAAGTCTGCCATAATTCTTATTCTATTTCTCTAAAGGTTTTTTCCATCCTCTGCTCACTCTTTTTTCAACATTTTCTTAATTTTTAATTTTCCTCAGTTTGAATATGATGTGCCTAGGTTTTTTTTTTTTAATTTATTTACTTTGGTACTTTCTAACCTCCACAGGCCTGTTTTGTTGTCTGTCATTAATTTGTCATTTTGTTGTTCTCTATTGTTATCCAAATATTTCTTCTGCTCCTTTTGATATTCAAATTATGCTTATGTTATACATCTTGAAATTCTCCCTTAGTTCTTGGATGTTCTGGGTTGTTGTTGTTTTCTCACAATCTCTTTTCTCTTTGCATTTCAGACTAGGCAGTTGCTATTGATGTCTTCAACCCCACTGATTTCTTCCTCAGCTGTGTCCATTCTATTGATGAGTCTATCAAAAGTATTTATTTCTATTACAGTGTTTTTTACTTCAACAATTCCTTTTGATTCTTTCTTAAGAGTTTCTCTCTGCTTACATTACTCATGTATTCTTGCATTTTGCCTATTTTTTTCCATTAGAGTCCTTAACATAATAACCATAGTTACTTTAAATTCCCAGAAAATTCAAACATCTGTAATATCTGAGTCTGGTTCTGATGCTTGCTTTCTCTCTTCAAACTGTTCTTTCTTATCTTTAGGCATGCCTCTAATTTTTTGTTGAAAGTTCATTAACTAATTTTGGGCAACAGGAACAGAGGTAACTAGGTATTGACTGTGTGGATCTGTTAATGTGGCCAGGAGGTGGGCTGTGTTTAATGTTTGCGATAGGTGTCAGAAGCTTCAAGTTCCTCTGGTATCCTTGTTCTGTCTCCCTTACTGGCTCTGTACTTCTCCTTAGAGAATCTATGCCTTGCAGCTCTTTCAGCTATAATCCATTGTTATTACTGGAACCTATTATATAGTTGCATATTTGCACATTTTTTTTGCTTTTCTTTTTAGTGTTGGTATGAGGGTAAGATATGGGAAGGTAAAAACATTCTATAATTTTAAGATTAAATCTCAAGTTTTTACTTGGCTCATTTACCTAAGCTGTGAAGTTCATGGGTATTTTTCCAGTGGTGTAACTTTTTTACCCACCTGAGATAGGAAGGCTAGAGGAGGCTGGAATAGGTGGGACGCTCTCCCCAAACTAAGACAGGGCTCTGTAAAATCTTTTCCCCCAAAGAGTAGACCATTGTTGTAGAACACTCTAGGTATATTTCACAATAATTACCCTTCCCTCCTCTTGTGAAAGTCAGAAGGGGACCTTTCTCAGGATCTTCATCTTGAGAGCCTGATAGGGTTCCTGAAGATAAAAACCCATGAAAGTATGGGTGCCTCCCTAAGAATGTTGCTCCCAAGAGTTTCACTTTCATGCAAGTCCATACTCAAGCTGCAGTAATCTGTAAAAAATATCATTTAAATGTTCCTACCAATTTATGGCTCCGGTGGATTCTGCTCTAGGTAAGCAGATCTCTGCTATGACTCTGGATTTGCCTGTCTCTCCAGATTTTAGGCTGGTAGTTGCTTTTGTAAGAAGAGGAGTAATGATTTCTAAGTTTGTTATATGTCAGAGCTGAAACCAGAAGTCTCTTTCCTCTGTTTTTTATTCCTGTTTCCCAATTCCTGCTTTTTTGTGGATTATTTCAATATTGTATATTTGTATAGTTGGGTTTTGTTTTTCATTGGTGCTATTCTAGAGGTTATAGCATACATACTTCACTAACCTGATTGATAAATATCCAGGATCAAATGATATAGGGGAAAAAAACGTTGAAAGTTATATAATCTTGGCTAATTATCCATTTAATCAGTGAATAATAATAGGCATATTAATATTGAACAGAACTCCTAATAGATATTCCCTTTTTATTTTTTATTGAGGTAACTGGTTAATAAAATTATATAAACTTCAGGTGTGCATTACAATTCAGTATCTGTGTACTCTATTGCATTCTCACCACCAAAAGTCTAGTTTCCATCCATTATAATATATTTGACTCCTTTAGTGATTTCCCCCTCCCTCTACCTACCTTCCCCTTTAGTAACCACCATTCTGTTGTCTGTATCTATGAGTTTTTATATGTTGTGTTTACTCATTTTTAGTGTTTTTTTTTTATAATCCATAAGAGTGAAACCATAAGGTTTTTGTCCTTTTCCTTGAATATTGTTATATGAGGACTACTACTGCTTGCCATTTTATCTTTTGTTTTGTTTTGTTTTCTTTTTTTTTCTTTTATTGGGGAATTGGGGAAGGGGAACAGCCAAGCTGCTGTCCTTCAATCTTAGTTGTAGAGGGTGCAGCAAGCTCAGCTCCAAGTCCAGTCGCCATCCGGCCGCCCATCGGCAGCTTCTGGCTGCTCAGCCCAAGGTGCCGTGTTCAATCTTAGCTGTGTGTCTGTGGAGGGGGCAGCCCCCCCATCCCATGCAGGAGTCCAGCAACCTTGTTGTTAGGACCACATGCTCTCAGCAGCTGGGCCATCCTGCCACCTGTTGGCAGCTCATCAGCAGCTCAGCTCGGGCGCAGCTCACTGGCCCATGCGGACACTGTTGCTCATAGCTCGTGCTCTTAACCAACTGAGCCACTAGGCCGGCCCTATCTTTTGTTTTCTTATTGCCCTGTATCTTGTTTCTTTTCCTTGTGCTTCTGTTTGATATTTTAGTCAGTGGTTCTCTATATTTTTCTCTGTTTCCTCTTCATTTTTGTTTTCTGTCTCAGCTCTAGATTTTTACTTTGCCATGAGGTTTGCATAAAATGTCTCATAGATAAAAATAGTCCTTTTTCTTCTGATAGCATCTTATCTTTACTTGCCTATACAAGTTGTTTTTCCTTTTATGTTTTTGTTGTCATAAATTATCCCTTTTTATGTGTGTTCATTACCAAATTGATGTAGCTAGTTATTTTTAATGCTTTTCTTTCCCCTTTAACCTGTACTTTATAATTATTTAACACCCTATTCTGATATCGAATTGCATTTTCTGTTTTTGTCTGTCTGTCATCTTACTCAAAGTTTTGTGTACTTTTACCTTTTTTGTTTCAGGTAGAAGAGCTCCTTTCAACATTTCCTGTAATACAATTCTTGTGAGGTCAATTCCATCAGCTTTTGTTTGTCTGGGGAAACCTTTATTTCTCCTTCATATCTAAATGGTAACTGCTAAACAGAGCATTCTTGGCTGGTGGTTTCTATCTTTCAATATTTCAATATTTTGAATATATCATTCCTTTCAATATTTTGACTATATCATTCCATTCTCTCCTGTCCTGTAGCGTTCCTGCCAAGAAATCTGATGATAACCTGATGGGGTGTCCTTTATAGGTTACTATCTTTTTTTCCTGGCTGCCTTGAGAATTATTTATCATTAACCTTTGACAGCTTTCGTATACTGTGAGTTGGAGAAGGTCTTTCTGCGTTGAGATAATCAGGTGTTCTGTTAGCTTCTTGTACATGTATGTCCATCTCCTTCCTCAGATTTAGTGAGTTCTCTTCAAATACTTCTTTGAATAGGCTCTCTGTTCCCTTCTCCTTCTGGGATATCCATTATCCTTATGTTGCCCTTTCTAATGGAGTCAGATACTTCTCATAGAGTTCACTTTTTTAAAAAAAATCTTATTTATTTTTCCTCTTCCACCTGAATCTTTTCTAATTTCCTATCTTTGAGCTCACTAATTCTCTCTTCCATATGGTCTGCCCTGTTTCCAATAATTTCTAATGCATTCTTCATCTCATTTACTGAGTTCTTCAGTTCCAGAATTTGTTTGGTTCTTTTTTATAGTTTGAAAATCTTCAGTAAAATACTCCTTCTGTTAATTAACTTTGTTCTTGAGCTCATTGAACTGCCTTTCTAGTTTTTCTTGTGTCTCATTGAGTTTCTTCATGACTGCTATTTTGAATTCTTTTTCAGACTTTGAGCTTGGTTTCCGTAGAAATGTCATTTTTTTTTATTGTGTTATCGTGTCACCTTCATTATTCATGCTGCTTGATGGGTTGTTCTTCTGTTGGCACATTTGTAGTAGTGAACACTTTTCTTATTTAGGTACCATTCTGATTTTAACAATTCAGCAAGTTGATAATTTGCAGTCTTTTGTTTTCCAGTAGATGGTGCTATAGTGCAAGTTTTTGTTTTCTCTTACTCCAGGGTCATGGGGGGAGGGGCACCACTGTGGTCTTGGGAGTCACTGCCTAGGTGACCAGAATGGTGGGTTCCCCTGCTATGTCTGTGTTGCCTGGTGTCAAGGCACAAATACAGTGGTGGGGAATGTGGCAGGTGGCAGGGGATCCGGGTTCACACACCAGCTGTGCTGCTAGCTGGTTCCCTATGCCTGCTGGTGCAGCAGCGCTGTGGCTGGGGTGCCGTAGATGTGTCTCCTGCTATCTGGCTTTCTGGTGATGTCACCATTGTGGCCATCAGGGAAGAGGCAAGATCCTTGGGTGCTGCTGCTGCTGCTTCCCCTTACCGTCCACTGGGCCATGGTGTGGGGGCCGCTCCCTGACTCCTCCACCATATTCACTAGGGCTGATGGCTCAACTGTGACAACCAGGGAACCAGGGCAGTGTGAACTATCCCTGTCCTTCCCTCCTCCTGGTTCCCCTATGAATTCCAACACTCCACTTTCCAGCTGCACGGATGCGTGGATCCCTCTGACATACTGGTGTGTTGAGCAGAGGAAACTTTGCTGGGTTATAGATGACCAACTAATTTGTAGATTTGAGGGGACACACAAAGGGTTTGTTTTACTTTGCCTAAGGCTGACATCACTCCAATATTATTTTTCTTAAAATAGTTCTGAATAGATGATTTGATGAGAATATTGTAGATAGGAAGACCTGTGGAGACTGGGATTCAAATTAGTTACTTCTATGACTTAACTGGCTCCTTGCGCACTGAGCATTTTAAAGTACCTAAGATTTGTTATGCTTACTGACAGTTGGGTTTATGACACTTTTTAAGTAATCAGTTATGTCTGTAATCCTTGGTTTCCACTTCTGCGAAACAAGGTCATTAATACCTCTCCTGACTATATTACTGATTTTATGTAACTCAAATGAGATGATATATATGAAATTGCTTTATAAATTGTAGATATTACAGAAACACAGACTGTATTACATTAACAAATCTGATTAATAACTATATGGCTATTATGTATTTAAATCAGTTTAAAGAAAATCAAAGTATATACTTCAATATCATTTTTTAAAGTCTAAACACTGGAAGCATCCAAACATCCAAATTATTCAAATAAGATTTTTAAAAACTGTTCTATTGTCATATTTGAGTTTGTCTATGAGAAAGTGATGGGTATGCCATAACAATCAATTTATGCAATTTGGACATAATGCTATAGATCTCAATGGGCAGTTCCAGTGAGTTCAAGGCAATATTTCTCTTGAAATATGAAAAGTGTCAGTTCTCTGTGTCCCACACTGTATATAATACACCTTGTATGCCAAAACACTCTTTTTTAAAACTGTGCTTTTTAGCAGGTAAGGTACCTATATTATGGGATCATTTTAATGAAAAATAGTTTAGATTCTCAACAGCCTTGTAAAGTGGTTTTTTATTTTTTGCATAATGCAAAATTTTGCAAATCAGTTTTCTTTAAATAAAAAATTCCCATTCAACATATATTTATCTTTAGTATATACTTTTATGACATTAGAAAATATTAAATTTCATTCAAAACCTAAAATGTATTCACTGGAAGTACTTTTCAAACAAACTAGTAAATCTCCATAGAGGAAAGTACTCAATACAGACATTTAAATGTGTTATTAAAATAACTTTTCAAAAGTCAGACTCCAACAGGGAATAAAAACTAAATTTACTGTGTATAGTATAGTTCTCAAATATAAGAAAAACAGAAAACCACAATATTCTCATTTATATTATAGTCAGACACAGTGAAATAGTTCAGTAATATACTAGGAATAAACATTTATGGGAAGTGATTGATTGTTCTGAACTCATGCAACTTACATAATTAAATGCAACTATTAGTAAGACTAGCAGGCAACATAACTTTACTCTTTTCTGGAAAGGTAGTTTTTGTTTCTTTGTTTAATACTGATACAGTGGAATATACCTCCTGCAGAGTTTCATAGGACAGCATTTTTGTTTTCAGTTTTTCTTCTTTCTTCCAACAGATAAAACCTTTAGAATACTTAGTTGTATTTCTTATAGATATTTTTAAGGGACAGGAGAAAACTAGCATGCTTACTAAGGATATGTTTAAACCACTGATGCACCTGGTTTTTTAATTTTAGATAGATCACTATTTTCTAATTGTTAAACTTAGCAGTTTATTCTACTCTTTGGTTTTTCTCCCTTACATATCTTCATCTCATGTACAAATGTACACATTCTATATTATACTTCAGGTAACATACACAGTAAAATTTATTCCATTTCTCTACATTCACTCAAATAGGACATATCGGTCATGTCTTGCATCAGTAAGATTTCACCAGTGAATATTTTACTCCTTGGAAGAATGGCATATATTTCCAAAAATGAATTACCTTTATTATCTTTTCAGAAAATGTTTTTGGTGTTAGTGTAATGCACTCATTTAGAGGCTTGACTTAAGTAAGTTCCAAAGAACTTTACATATGCTAATGGACATGCATTTTTTTTTACTTAATTAACAAAGAAATAGAGAACATACAACCACCCACAAATATGTAGAGCATCTGTAATGTTCAAGCATTGACTTAGAGAATATAAAATAATTATGTAAACATAATTACCCCTGGAATTTAAAAGTCAAGTAAAATCTAGCAATATTTATCATATGTAATAACTCAAGGTTTATATGGCAAAATTAAATATGTAACTAGAATAGAGGCAACTTTTTCTATAAACTTTTGTGGCTTGAGATAACAAAATAACCCTTCTGATACACTAACATTGTTTTAACAATGTCATTCCAAAGAAAAATACTCAAATGATTTCCTATGGCCTACAAAGTCCAAACCCATAGCACAGTCATCAAGGACCTTTGCCAACTGTAAATAGGCCTCCATTTAGTTCCACTTCACCAGTTAATACCTCAATAGTAATACAAACTTAACTGCCATTTCTTGAGTACACCATGCCCTTTATTAACTCTATGCCTTTGCACATACACTTCCTGCTTTGGTTCAAAACCATACTTTAAAGTTAAAAGGATTTTACACATGTAATTAAGGTTACTAATTAATGACCTTAAAATGGAATTTTGTGGATTATCTATGTGCCCCCAATCTAATCACATTAGTTCTTAAAAACAGGGAACTTTCTCCAGGTTGAAGCAGAAGGGAGTTAGGTCAGGAAGTTGTCAGATTCCAAGCATGAAAAAGATTCAGTGCATCATTGCTGGTTCTGAGATACTAGAGTCTCCTGCAAGGACCAGTAAGAGACCTCCAGGAGCTTAGGGCGGCCTCCAGGTGACAGCCAGTAAGGAAACAGAGACCTTAGTCCTAAACCACAACAAAATGGATTTTGCCATAAATATGAAGTTGGAAGTAGATTCTTCCTCAGAAGCTACAGGTAAGAACTTGTCAGAATTCTGACCTACAGAATTTTGAGACAATAAAGCGGTTTTGTTTTAAACCACTAAATTTACAGTAATTCACTCCTGTAATACAGTAATGCAATAAATCTACAGTAGTAGAAAAATAATATGTCTTAAACATCATAAGGTGGGAAAAGTGGGATTCTATTTTCAGAGTACTAAAATTAAGAAATATGAAATTTGGCCCAGGCACTCTCTCTTTCTCTCTAGCTCTTATAGACCTTTAATGTAGATAACGTTCCCATTGAATTACTATTGACTAGCCAAGATTATGGCCAGGCAGCCTAATATCTAAATCTCCATGGAGGGACTTTCTAAATATCTGAAATAGATGTGAAGAAGATGAAACATATCCCTTCAACTCCCACTGACACTACACAAATGGAGTCACTCCTTTCACTCACTAGAGAATCTTCATCAGTGTAGATAAGGGCAAGCTTCAGGCCTCAGAAATCTGACTGCCAGAATGGTAGGTCTGGCTCCACAGAATACAGGGAGGTGAACACAGGGGGCTACAGGCCCAGATAGCAACATTGCAAATCCCCCCGAGGAAAATATAGCTGACCGTTACCCAGAATTATCATGACGGAAGCCTGGTCTTCCCCACTAAAATACAAATGCTTGAAAACCTCATTCTTCAGATGATGTATGACAAAGCACTCTGGATATGAAAGGCAATACAGTAGTACTAATATGAAATATGAGAATGTGCAAATAAGCCAGTAGTAAACAACCAAGCAAAAATGTTCCATTTATGTGTGAAAAACAATATAAACGGAGCACTGCAAAATGGAGTTGGAGCTGCCACCCCAGAGGAATTGCCTTGCATATCTTACTCTTCAAACCTTTGCAATGTTTTAACTGGGCAAAATAACCTTTGGATTGGGCCAAAGCAACGCTATTTCACACAACTGTTTGCAAAGCTAACAGGAAAGCAGACATTTTGACTATCAGACTGAAAAACACATTCTTTACAATTAGCAGCACCATATATAGCTGAAGAATAACTTAGCTTATCCTTCCTTGACTTAACACCAACAGAAATTCCTTCCTTCTATTCGTGTAATTATTCCCTTTCCCTTTCACATAAAAACTCCTTGCCCTCGCTTCCTAATCAGAACACTATTGGGGTTTCTGTCTGAATCAGTCCTTCCCAAATAACTGTTCTTTGGATCTCAAACATTAGTTGCTTCTCTCTTCGGCCTTTTGTTTTTAGGTTACCAAATGTAGTATGACTTTCTCCTGGCAAATTCCTGCTTGTTACTCAAAAGTCTAGTTCAATGTTATTTCCTCTGTTCTAGCTCCTAAAATATATTAACAGTCACATGACTGTACTGACCACATTGTACAATAATTACATGATTATACTTCTAACTCTTCTTGGGAGCTTTTCCCGTAATATTCTACCCCTAGAATCCAACACAATGGTGATTTACAGAGTAAGCATTCAATAAATGTTTTTGAATAGGTTTATTTTTAGTGATACCATAGCTCTTTTGAGAGAATTTTAGGTTTCTCAAGTCAAAGATGAGCCACAGACAGAAACAGTGGACCTATATTAAGCCCCAGTATATCTCATATATTTCTAATTTAGGAGGCTATGCATTTCCACTATCTTTAATTTCTCTATTTTAATATTGGATATAAACTGTAAAAAAATATAAAACTTATTGGGTAAGCTATAGTTTATTGACTTATAAAATATATAAGAATATGTAATATATTCTAAATGTTGTGAGATTGATAATAATGCTAAATTATATGGTAGGCATTATTCTAGTATTTTACATGAAGTAACACTTTTTTTCTCAACAACCTTTAAGATGAATGTTATTATCTCATTTTTCCAGAGGCCAGAGGCACAGGGAGGTAAAGAATGTTGTAGAAAGCCACAAAATTGTAATATTCTATATTCTATTTTAATCCCTTCTCCCTACCTCTCCCAAGAAGTGTATCATACTTGTTTTAAATGAATTACATTTTCAAGTTTTAAGCCTTTACCAAAATCTTTTTTCAATAAATGAAAATATACTGAAGAGTCACAAAACCAAGGACATAAGACACTAAGATTTCACTAACATGCCTATGGTTTCTCCTTTTATTTTAGAGCTCTAAAAAGTGGTTGTTGAATCTAACATTAGTTTCTCTGTAAGAACTTGGTGGTGATTTCAGTAACTTTCATTTCTATATCATTCACCAAATAATTTACATATCGTGACTGTAATAGCTAAAAAACTTGATACAGTTTTAATATCAAGTAATATCTGAAAAAACTTTAGTATTGTGGAAAAGCCAAATGTAGTTATAACTATGTAACCGTTGGGAAGAAACAACTGCATATATCATCAGTGTGGTATCCTATTCAATAAATTCTAACACATTTTAGAACTAAGAAATAAATATGAGCCCAAGGCACTAAAAATATGTGATAGCTTAAACTGACCCCATTGGAAATCTCCCAGGCCTCAAAATCAATGATCTGGTGTCAGCCATGACAGAAAGTTAGATGACACTTAGTTCATACCAGCATAAGATATGGAGTAAGCCAGAAGGTGGCAGAATGGGTCCATTTAGGCTTCACATACAAATCCAGAAATATATTTTATTATCATTACCTTAGATTTTACCAGTATACATAAACCCCACAATTTTACATCCATATGCAAATAAAAATTGTATGCACTAGAGATATGCAAGAGCATTATTTCATATATACAAATGAAACTATAAATGATTAGCCATTTTTAATAGCTTTGTTGAGATATAATTCATATGCCATAAAATTAACCAGTTTTAAGTGTATAATTCACCGTAATTTTTAAAGTAAATTTATAGAATTATGTGATCACCACCACTACTTAATTTTAGAATATTTCCATCACCCCAAAAGGAACCTCATGCTCATGTGCAGTCACTCTCCATTCTCACCAGCCCTGGCAAATACTGATCTACTTTCCGTCTCTACAGGTATTCTTTTCCATACAAGTGAAATCATGCAATAGGTGGTCTTTTGTGTTTCACTTCTTCCATTTAGCATAATGTTTTTGAGGTTCATCCATGTCGTAGCATGTATCAGTACTTTGTTACTTTTTATTGTTGAATGGTATCTCATTGTATGGATATGCCACATTCTGTTTAACCAGTTGAGTTGTTTCCACTTCATGGCTATTATGAATAATGCTGCTCTGAACATACCATGTACAAGTTATATGGACATATGTTTTTATTTCTCTTGGATTAATTTCTAGGAGTAGAACTGCTGAGTACAGTAATTTAATGCTTCACATTTTGACAAATTGCCAAAATGTTTTCAAAGTGGCTGCACCATTTTACATTTCTACCAGCAATGTATAAGAGTTCAAATTTCTTCACATCCTCACCAATACTTGTCTTTTCTTTTTCAATGCATAATTTTTTTGTACATGTTAAATGTTTCTATTCAGAAGATACTTAAAATTTCTTGGGAATTCTTGAGTCACAATTTATATCCATTTTCAGTTTTAATAGATACAACCAAATCATCTCAGGAGTGGCTATCCCAATTTACACTCAATATGCCTGCATACATGATATTGTATGACTTGTTCATCTTTGCTAACCTGGTGAATGAAAAAAGACATTTCATATTAAATCAAATTTCATTGATTACTAATGAAGTAAAATATATTTTCATGTCAGTTGATCATCTGAATTTCATCTTTAGTAATTTATTTATTCATATTTTTTACTATATTTTTCTTTCCTTCTCATTTGTCTCTCTGTTGACCTATAAAATACTTTTATTCTGGGTATTATTCCCATCAGTTTTATGCTTCCTATCAATCTCTTCTTAAGGAATTTGGAGCACTTTTAAGAGTTCTGTGCAAAAACATTTGTCCAAACTATCAATTAGAGTTTTATGAGCCTTGATTCCTGTGTCTAAGAGCTTAACTATCCATCTTAAGATTATTTTTCATTGGTTTCCTATGAGCCCTATGAAACACTCACACAAGTAAGGCCTCTAGCTGCCTTTCCTGGGAGGACATGTGAATTAGGCTCCCCTTTAGGACATGTACCAGTCAGGTTCTTGGTTGTAAAACAAAAACTGATGTTATTTAATTTAATCAGAAAAAGAATTTATGTGACGTGTACACTATAAAATGGTTAGGAAGATTGGAAAACCAGGTTAAGGCAGGACCAAAGGAGGCAAGCCACAGTTGAGAAGCAATCCACTTAGGACACTGTCTGTTAAATGGACACTCACCTCCGACACTGATAGCAGTGTCACCAATGGGTATTCATTACTGCACCAATATATTCTCAATTCTGCAAAATAATCTCCATTTGATGTTGTGTCTTAGAGCCAAGTTCACAAGACCTACTTGTAATATTAGTTTCTCATTAAGACATTGCTTCTAATAAAGCTAGTAAACTCTGGCCTGAAGATGAAGTACGTAGTTGCTGTTATCTCCAGGGACATAATTAGTCTTCTTTACTACCAAGCAGAGCATTTTGATGGCTATCTTCCCAATCCTGTATTAGGAATAAATACAAAATCAAAATTCTAAGCACCAGTTAGCACATCATTCTATAGGGTCAATAATATTTAGATATGTCTAAGTTGTTATGGCTACATTTAAAAGAAGCATCTCTCTGAAAAGTATTTCAGATCTATCCTTTTTTGCCTATTAAGAAACTGTATTTATTTATTATTTCCTGAGTGCCTCCTATGTGCCAACCATAGTACTTTATGCGCGATTTCAATGATGAACAAAAACAGACATAATAATTCATTGGGAAAGACTGTACTATATAAAAAAGCAGCATGATTCTATGAAAACTATAAGAAGAGACCTTAATCTAGTGTGGGAAGATTAGAGAGCAATTTCCTGAAAACATAATGATTGACATGAAATGTAAAGGTTGTGATGAAGGGTTAATTAGACAAAGGGAGAAGAAATAAAGAGATTTCCAGACAGGCAACATATGGATAAAGCACTTATGAAACAAAAGTATGGGGGTGAATTTCAGAAATTATGCCTTAAAAGGAAGCATACTTACCAAGTAAAATATGATAAAGAAATCTGTAATTATGTATGTGTGCTAATTATATTCTTGATTAATTCCTTTGAGATGTTTCTATAATAATGAAATAATGGAAGAAGATATCATGTACAGTAAATCTTCTATACTAATAGAAGATATTAATATAGATAATCCCAAGCAGGAAACAGCAGACAAAATCCTTTTTAGCTTTGAATTAACCAAAAATATTTTTCCCATAGTAAATTGATTTTTTTTTTACTCAAACTAAAAAAAAAAAAAAAAGTTGATTTGTGCTATCTTACTAAACATTAGCTTAGTAAACAGTACAGAATGAATCATTTTGTATTTGGGGCACACTTCTGAATACCCCAACTTTGGGTGTTAAAGTCAGCAACAATTCCCACGCAATCATAGTAATAGCAATATTTTATTGTGTCTTAGAAAGTACTATAAAGAGTGATAGGAAGGAAATCAAACAAGAGGCCAAATCATGACAGTCCTTATATGCCTTGCTGAGAATAAATCTATCCTATATGCAATGGAGCACAATAATAACATTTTAAGTAGGGAGTAACTAGGTCAGATTTGAGAGACAGCTAAGAAAATTGAAGGTAGAGAGACTGGCTATGCAACTATTTTAGATATCCTGAAAAGGGATGATAAACAGCTGAACTAAGCTAGAAGCAGTAAAATTAAAAATGAGGGCACAAATCATTGATAAGACCCAACCACCAATGAGAGGAAGGGATTAGGAAAATGAAAGAATCTAGGATGACACCCAGATTTTTGGCTTCTATGACTAGGAAGTTCCTCATTTTCACCAAAATAGGGGATATAGATTTAGAGAAAAGATAATCTCCTCAATTTTACTTTCCAAAGAATACATCCAGTAAAAATTATTGGGTCATCAGAAAAGTCATGACGTGTGTTTGCAACAGATGGCACTAGTTCATTTTTGGAAGTACTAGAGTCATTCGCATCTATGTTATTGCTATGTCATTTGACAGCTCATAGTTCTAACTTCATTCTAAAAATAAATTGAGTGATTTGGTTGAGTTTTGGAGATTTTTAAAACAAGTTGAAGATGGAAGACCAAACTGCGCATTTTTGCCATATTTTACTGTTTTACTTCCATAAAGGGAAGAACACATGTCAAGCTTGTGAAAAGTTGCATAAAGTTTATGGTGACAATGCTCTACAAGAATGTCAGTGTCAACGATGGTTCACGAAATTCTGTGCTGGTGATTTTGATCTCAACGATGCTTCTTGTTTAGGAAGGCCCACCGAGGTTGAGAACGACAAAATAAAGGCATTGATTGAGTCAAACCCACATTACACGACAGGATAGATTGCAGAAACATTGAACATCCATCATTCTAGCGTTCATGACCACCTGTAGAAGCTGGGATACATAAGCAAGCTTGATATTTGGGTTCCACATGAACGCAAAGAAGTTCATTTGACGGCGCGTATAAGCAACTGCGATATGCTCATTAAACGTGAGGAAAACAATCCTTTTTTGAAGCAACTGATAACTGGTGACGAGAAGTGGATTGTTTACAACACTGTGGTGCACAAATGGTCTTGGTTCCGACGTGATGATTCGCCTCAAATGACATCGAAAGCAGACTTTCATCAGAGGAAGGTTATGCTCTCTGTGTGGTGGGATTTTAAAGGTGTCATGTTTTTCGAGTTCCTACCAAGGAATCAATCACTTCGAATGTGTACTGTCGACAATTGGACCGTTTGAACGAATCCATCATCCAGAAACGTCCAGAGCTTGTCAATTGTAAAGGAGTTGTGTTTCATCATGACAAAGTGAGACCACACACAAGTTTGATCACCCATCAAAAATTATTGGAGCTTGGATGAGATGTGTTGCCACACCCACCTAACTCACCTGACCTTGTGCCATCAGACTTCCACTTGTTTCGCTCTCTTCAAAACTCCTTGCGTGGTATAATGTTCAATTCAAATGAGGCTGTAAATCAGCACCTTGTTTAGTTTTTCGCAAATAAAGACAGGTCCTTCTATGAATAAGGAATCATGAAGCTCACTGAAAGATGGCAAAAGGTTATCAAACAAAACGGGCAATATATCGTTGATTGATCTTTGTTCTTTATATAAATAAATGACCTTTGAAAAACATAGACAAAATAAGTCATGGCTTTTCTGACAACCCAACAGATATATATGTCTGAAAAATAGAAGAGATATATGTGTTGGTACAAAGATGAGAAATACAGTAATTGGAAGTAGTGGTAGCTGAAGTAAATGAATGGATGACTCATTTGGGAAAACACTAGAGTAGGGAAACTCTATTATAAAGAAAAAAGTTCATAAACAAAAACCACTGCAGGATCACGGATGACACTTGCCAGAACAGGTAGGGATAAAAATCGACATAAGAGGATTTGAAATATAAACAGAAAGTAAGAAAGTGGAAGCAGTATAATTAGCCTATTAATTAAGAAGTTTGATTTTGAAGGGACTTTGTGAAAAAGAAAATGATAGCATAAAGTTTACATTTTCATAATATTTTCCAAATGAAAAAAAAATTAAATATACATGTGTGTATGTATGTATACACACATGTAATACACACACACACACACATGCACGCACACACACGAGGTCTGACAAGTTCCTGGGCTTGTTGCAATGATGTTGCTAACTTTTTTTGATATCAGAGGGATTATTCATTATGAATTTGTACCAACTGGATAAACAGTCAACCAAGTTTACTATCTGGAAGTGCTAAAAAGGCTGCATGAAAAAGTTAGACAACATAAACTTTTTACCAACAATACATGGCTCTTGTATCACAACAATGCACCAGCTCACACGGCACTGTCTGTGAGGGAGTTTTTAGCCAGTAAACAAGTCACTGTATTGGAACACCCTCCCTACTCACCTGATCTGAACCTCAGTGACTTCTTTCTTTATCCAAAGATAAAGGAAATATTGAAAGGAAGACATTTTGATGACATGCAGGACATCAAGGGTAATATGACAACAGCTCTGATGGCCATTCCAGAAAAAGAATTCCAAAATTTCTTTGAAGGGTGGACTAGGTGCTGGCATCTGTGCATAGCTTCCCAAAGGGAGTACTTTGAAGGTGACCATAGTGATATTCAGCAATGAGGTATGTAGCACTTTTTCTAGGATAAGTTCACGAATTTCACTGTCAGACGTGTGTGTGTGTGTGTGTGTGTGTGTGTGTACATACACAAAGGTGAAGAAGATAGCAAAATGGAAGAATAGAAAATATGAAAATACCTTTTAAAGCATGATATCAAAGACAAAAACTGTAAAATATAAATTTGATTCCATACAAACAAATTTTTATAAAATTTAAAGGTAAATAGGAAGTTTGTAACCTATATAGCCAGAAAAGGATTAACTAATGGTAACAAATAAAGGCATTCACAAATATTTCAACAGAAATATGAGCACAGGATGAGAACAAGTTATTTATTAAAAATACAAAATTACCAATAAATATAATGTTAACTTTGCTGGAAATAAAATAAAATTTAAAATATGAAATGCTGTCTTTTGCTAAGTACTAAAGTTATAAAAGTTATAATAACTCATTCTTGCAGTGTTTCAGTGAAACGAACACTTGTGTTATTTGTACAATTATGTGCATGGGAAACATGTATCAGAAATCTTAAATAATAAGTCTACAAGAATATTAATCTCAACACTTTATATTTTTTCAAAAAAAGAATGGAAACAAAATGCCCAATGACAGCAGCTGCCTTTTAAAAAAAGATAACACATATCCATACAATGGAACACTATGTAGTCGTAAAAAATTAACATCCACCAAAATGGCTAAAGCAAAAAAGGAAGGAAAAACCAAAAATTGGTGAGAACGTGGAACAATGAGAACTCTCATCACGCTGGCAGTAATGCAAATAGGTATAACCCCCTTTATAAAAGTATTCGACCGTAATTATTAAAGTTAAATGTCTACACCTAGGTATACACTCAATAGGAATGCATACGTATATTCACCAAAATGCATGTACCAGAATATTTATAGCAGCACCATTGATAATATCCCCAAATGGAAAATTATCACATCCCAACAACAGAATCGATAAACTGTGATATATTCAAACAATAGACTATTACAGAAAATGGACAATTTCCAACTATACTCAACAATAAGGATGAATTCTACAAACTGTCAGGCAAAAGAAACCAGACAAAAAAGAGCACATACTGTATGATTACATTTATAACACAGGTAAAACTAGTCAATGCTCAGGGTCATGGGTTCGACTACCGGCCCAAGCTGAGCTGCCGCTGAGCAGCTAAAAAAAAAACACAAAAAAAACTAGTCAATGCTATTTATTGGAAGCAGACAGAATGGTTACCATTGAAATAGAGTTAAAAAAATTAGTTCTTACATGTTATTATTTTAAGAAATTTAACATACTGATGTAAAAAGAATTATCCCACAGAGTAATATTTGACTGTATGTAAAAATTCAAACATAAAAATGAAAAAAAAATTCAAAGTATAAGTCAGTAGGTTAATATGGATGGCAGGTTAGAATAATGGTCAGAAGTACAGACTCTAAATTCAAGACTCCCTGGATTTGAATCCCAGTTATGTGAGGGCAAATTACTTAACTGCTTCAGTTTCTTCACCTGCAAATGGGGTTAATAAAGTACAGACCTCACTGGGTTATGAGGTGGATTAAATAAAATAAACCAGAGAAAGCATTTATAAGCGTCTGGCATATAATAAGCACTATACTATTATTATTTCAATCCCATTTTTATTAAAACTCATCCATATATTTTTAAGAAGGATATACAGTAGTCCTCTCTTATCCATGGGAGTTAAGTTCCAAGACCCCCAGTAGATGCCTGAAACCATGGGTAGTACCGAACCTTATGTGCACTAACGTTTCCCCTATACGCCCATACCTTTTCATTTAAAGGAAGCACTTTACGGCTTCTCTTTGGCCTATCCAAATTGCCAGGATCACTACTTTTGCGCTTTGGGGCCATTATTAAATAAAATAAGGGTTACTTGAACACAAGCACTGTGATACCACAACAGTTTGGTAACTGAGATGGCTACTAAGTGACTAACGGGCAGGGAGCATAGACAGAGTGGATACACCAAACAAAGGGATGATTCACGTCCCTGGAGGGACGGAGCTGGACAGCGCTGAGATTTCATCACACCACTCAGAACGGTGCATGATTTAAAACTCATGAATTGTTTATTTCTAGAATTTTCCATTTAATATTTTTGGAATGTGGTTGACCACGGGTAACTAAAACTGTGGAAAGCAAAACTGCAGATAAGGGGGGTCTACTGTATCAAAGAAAAAATGCTAACAGTGGTTATCTTTGAATGGTGGCATTCTGGTTGAGATTTTTCTTCTTTTTCTAATACGTAAGTAATGATAAGTGGAAATTTTCTTTCACTCTCTTAGTAGTTACTATGAAAATTCATTGTTGCAAAAAAATGCTTTGATAAACTTGCTCTAAGTTAAAAAAAAAAAAAGCCAAGTGTCAGTGCCTCAATGTTAGATTGGGTTGTCTGTGAAAGAAAGAAGTTTCCCTGCATATCAAGGAGGTGGGAAGGAACTGGATGTTCCAGAAGAAAATATCTAGAAGGGAGAAGTGACCAGGGTAGAATTCTGTTCTAGAGAATGGTCCAGAAGGAAGACCTCTAATCAGTAGTGTAGGTAAAAGGACCTTTGAGAAAAACTTAAACATCGCATAAGGACTAAGTTGTTTTATCATTTGGTATATTATATAAATCATTTCTGAATTTCTTTTAATAAATTTTCAGTCAGTTGTACTTTGCTAACTAAATGTTTTCATGTGAGGGATTTCTCTTACGAAATGCTCAGAGAAGGTCCTACTTGAGATTTCTTTAAATAGTGCCCAGCTGTATGTCATATGCTAACCATAGCTGTCCAACTATTATAGGCAAGGTGCTAATGAATACACCTGCATTACGTGAAAAACCTGCAGACAGGTTTACTAATGACGGAAAAGGGGTTCCAGAGTCCTCTGGAAAGAACGGAGACACAGGCAGGTAAAAATGTGAATGAGATAGTGGTTCTCACTGTCTCTGTGAAGTTGGACAGGTGACAATTTTTCTGTATTTCAGTTCCTTCATTTGTGTTTTAGTTGTCTATTGCTATGTAACAAATACCAAAACTTAGTGTTAAAACAATAACTATATTTTGCTCACAATTCTGTGGTTCAAGAATTTGGATAAAGTACTGCAGGAATTCTCACCTCTGTCTACAGGTCTGAGGGCCGCGCGGGGCGGCTCCAGCAGCTGGAGGAGGGCTGGACTAGCCTGGCTGCGGCACGTATCTGGCATCTGACTGCCCACTGCTGGCTGAGTCACTCACTCATCTGGCTTCAGCTGAAGGCTGGGCTGACTGACGGAAAGCCTAGGAAAGCTTCCCTCACTTGTCTAGTGCCAAGTGCTACTACTTCATGCGGCAATCTCTCTCATGCTCACTATCCTGTCTCCTTTTTTCTTGCCAAGTGGCCAGCTGAGCTTCTAACAGTGTGCTAGAATAGTCAAACTTCTTACGTAGTGCTGGCTTCTACGAGAGCAGAGGCTGTCAGTCCTCTCAAAAGCATAGCCTTGAATTGACCTAGAATCACATCCACTGTATTTTATTGGTTAAACAGTCACGAACCCAGCCCAGATTCAAAGGGGTAAAGACATCAACTATGCCTCTGAATGGAAAGAGCAGTTAAATACTTGGGAGCCTTCTCTGCTCTGTCAGTCTACCCTCTGGCCACATATTATTTATACTCCTCCATTTTCAAAATACTCATAATATTCAATCCCTCCCAAGATCCTCCAAATCCTCATCCCATTATAACATGGGCTCAAGGTCCAGGCCCAAATCTAAATCAGGTGAATGTAAATGTGGATCCTCAGATCCAGTTCCTTAGATGCAACTCCTCAGGAAGACTTGTGAACTAAGATTCAAGGTATCTACACAGCACACACCCAATATGCAATGGTGAGGCAAGAATAGGAAAACTGCAATGAGAAATTCAAAACGGGCGAAAACAAGAGGCACATAATAGTCATTGGTCAAGAGCAGTTCTGAAATCCACTCGGGAACATGTCACCAGTTCCTTGTTTAGCCCCGGGGGTGGTTCTCCAGGTCTCTTAGCTCTACTTCCTGGCTTCTTGGCTACATCCTCTGAGTCATTCTTCATTTTCCGTAAGAAATGGCCTATTTTACAGCTGAATAGCTTCTCAGCCTGCTTCTTTTCCATAGGAGGTTGAAGGCCCAGAGGTTTTTTTTTTCATTATGAACTCTCTGCCCCTTTCAATCTAAGTGATACAATTCCTTTTAAAACTCTGTGGGTTTCTTATTATCAAATTATAATCAACTCCAATACAAAAGGCACATTTATATTTTTCTGAGAAGCCCTTCTCTATCTGGGGCCTCATGTAAGGCTGTGATGGGACAATGTCTTTATTTCTAGACATCCCAACTGTCTAACCGAGAGGGTCTATGAGACACACACTTATGATTCTTATAAACCTTTTAGTCTAGCTCAGCGGTTCTCAACCTTCCTAATGCCGCGACCCCTTAATACAGCTCCTCATGTTGTGGTGACCCCCAACCATAAAATTATTTTCGTTGCTACTCTATAACTGTAATTTTGCTACTGTTATGAATCGTAATGTAAATATCTTTTTGTTTTCCGATGGTCTTAGGCGACCCTTGTGAAAGGGTCGTTCAACTCCCAAAGGGGTCACGACCCACAGGTTGAGAACCGCTGGCTAGCTGAAGGTCTATGACACAGCACTTTAAATTTTCTATGTCTTAGTAAAGGGTTTTACAGCATTTTAAATTTTATTTATCAAAAGAGGATAAAAGATACAAATTATCTATCTATCTATCTATCTATCTATCTATCTATCTACTGTTAGCTCTTTGAAACCCTCCTCTTTGTATCTAAGAAACCAGATAATTCTTTCATTAAACAATTATCTCATCAATTATATAGGTTTATTTAATAGATTAAATTCCTGTTAGAAATCCATGCTAACATCCTGTTAGAATTTCAGTGAATTTGGAAAGAGATTCTATAGTGTATAACTCCTTTGCCATGTAAAAAGTGCTAAATTTTATGATCAAACACAGTAACTCGTCTCAACACAGGTTTTCTGGTTTAATAATTTCTGTACTTTTTATTTTGAGACGTGTTTATTTTTAAATTTTTACTTTAAGTGCAATATAGTTTATGTATATCGTGGGGTGGGGGGTGGAGTTGAGGTAGTAGGAGTGATCAATAAATAGATGAAGGTTGAAAAGTAAATAGAAGGTTCCATTCCTGGCTTGGGAAAATGAACCACTCCCAGCCCCCCACCCCCACCCCACCCCTTAGGCATTGGAAAAAAAAGTTGTGATGATCAGTTTTATGTGTCATCCTGGCTAGTGTATAGTCTCCAGTTATTCAGTCAAACACTAATGTAGG
The DNA here is from genome assembly GCF_001890085.2 of Hipposideros armiger. NCBI lineage: Eukaryota > Metazoa > Chordata > Mammalia > Chiroptera > Hipposideridae > Hipposideros > Hipposideros armiger. The sequence goes on along the minus strand of NW_017731465.1, from coordinate 3,084,502 downwards.
TTTTGCTATGAAGGTATTTTGTAGATGTGATTCAAGTTCGTAATCAGTTTACTTCAAGTAAAGATTATCCTAGATAATCTGGGTGGGTCTGATGCAATCAGTTGAAAGGCCTTAGACCAGAACTGAAGCTTCCCTAAAGAAATTTAGCCTGTGGACTGTAGCTTCAGCCTGTGCCCCAGAGTTCCAGCTTGCCCTTCCTGACGGCCTGCCCTGTGAATTTTGGACTTGTCTAGCCAAACCCCACAAATACGTAAGTCAGTTCCTTGCAGTATCTCTTAATATATATCCTATTGATTCTGTTTCTCTGGTATAACCCTGACTGGTATACCCTGCCTTATAGAGTAATGAGTTTATCATCACTGGAAAGATTATTATGAAAGAGATATGTAAATGAAATAAAAAATTTACAGGTTTTTAGGGCCAGCTGAGTGGCTCAGTTGGTTAAGAGTTGCACGAGCTCTGAGCAACAGCAGTTCGATGTTCGGCCCGAGCTGAGGATGCCTCAGCTAAAAAAAAAAAAAAAATTTTTACAAGTCTTTAGAAAAGTAGCCAATACGGCATGTGGTTAAGAACACAAACTTTAGAATCAAACTGCCTAGGTTCAAATCCCTACTGTACTGCTTACTAATCATATGGCTTTGGACAAGTTACATAACCTCTCTGTACCTAATTTTTCCCTTGTATAAAGTAAAAGCAATCAGTTTCTACCTCAAAAAGTTATGAAGTTAAATGAGGTATTATACATGTAGCACTGACAGCAGTGCCTGGCACACAGGCTAAGTAATATTCTAACAAACTGGTAGGTAATAGATTAATCTTCTAAGGGCCCTTTGGATTCTAGGCCAGTTTCACATGCCGAATTTTTAAAAGCAAATTATCATCATCATGTTAGGGGAGCAGTATAATGTAGTGGTTATGAGTAGAAGACCTAGAATCAGATCAACTAAGCTGTATCACACAAAGCTCTGCCACTTAACTAGTAGCTGTGTGACCTTGTTTCACTTTTCTAAAGCTTAGTTTTCTTACTAGAAAAAATGGCAATGGTAATAACAAATATCTATTACACAGGGCTATTGTGAGAAATATAAGCTGTTTTATGTAATTTTTTAAAGTTTTGATAACTCTAAAATTTCCTCTTGAATTCTTACGTCTTTTTATGCTGGGTGATCCTGAGGTTATGAGTATAAATCCTCTCTTTTCATTAATAATCTAACATTATGCCAATAGATTAATTTACTGTTTCTAGTTGTCCATTGACTGACAAGTCACACTTGTTAAAAAAATGTGCCCAGGGCCGGCCGAGTTGCTCATTGGTTAGGAATTGGCTTGGAGGTATGAGCTCTGAGCCACAGGGTGGTGGGTTTGGATCCCACATGGGCCAGTGACACTGCGCCCTCTACAGCTGAGATGGTGAACAACAGCTTGACCTGGAGCTGGGCTGCTGTGAGTTGCTGGTGATGTCATAGGCTGCAGTGGCACTGGCCAGTGAGCTTAGTGGCCTGTGAACGACTGCCTCACTCAGGAAGAATGCAATGATAATACCAACACAGGCCAGTGAAGCGATGTCCTACACAACTAGACTGAATAGCAAAGGGATAGCAACTTGTCTGTTCCCCTTCCCCAATTCCCCAATGCTGTTCCCTACCCCAATTCCCCAATAAAATCTTAAAAAAAAAAAAGTGCCCAATCTATATATATAGTGGTTAAGGATTTCTCTTAAAACATTATTGTTACTATATATTGATCATCATCTAGGTGCCAAGAGAAACACATCATATACAATTTCTAAATCTCACAACTCAGCACTATCTCCATTTTGCAGATTATTGGCTACACACCATTAGAAGAAAATTCATGCCATTTAAATACATTTAATATACTGTCTTTTTAGCTGAAAATTACATTGCTAAAATCAAAATTTTAAGTACTTTGCTAAGATTTTTAATGACATTTTTAAACAGGTATTGTACACGTGTATATTTCTTATATTTAACACTACAAATAAAATTGGGCTACTTGTAGTTTATTGAATATATATGTTCATTTAACATGTATATATGCTAACCTTTCTAACTTAATATCTATATTCATTTAATATGTACATCCCCACCTTACCCTACCTTAGACACTCATTTCAAAAATTGTAACCTAGGGCCTGCCGAGTGGCTCAGTTGGTTAAGAGTTAGCTTAAGGGCTGGCCGAGTGGCGCGATGGTTAAGAACTGGCTTGGACACCAGAGGGCCCCGGTTCGGATCCCACATGAGGGCCAGTGACACTGCCCTCCACAGCTAAGATGCTGAACAACAGCTCAACCTGGAGCTGGGCTGCCCGTGAGTCACCGGCGACGGCGTAGGCTGCAACCCTGTGGCAGTGGGTTGTCATGGGCTACTGTGTGTAGCCAGCAGCCAGCATGAGCGGCCAGCAGCCGCAGTGAGCGGCTGTCCAGAAGCCGGTGACTGATCTGCCTCGCCCGGGAAGAGCGCAATGATGGTGCCAACTTGGGCCAGTGAAGCAACGTCCTCCACAACTAGACTGAAGAACAAAACGACAGCAACTTGTCTGTTTCCCTTTCCCTAATTCCCCAGCACTGTTCCCATCCCCCCAATTCCCCAATAAAAATCTTTAAAAAAAAAAAAAAAGAGTTAGCTTAAGAGCACAACCTCTGAGCAACAGGGCTGCCAGTTCAATTTCCATATGGGCCAGAGACACTGCACCCGAGTTGAGCTGCCACTGAGCTGCCAACAGGTGTCAGGATGGCTCAGCTGGTGAGAGTATGTGCTCCTAACAAGACTGCCTATTCGATGGTGGGCTACGTCCACCCGCAACTAAGACTGAACTCGGCACCTTGAGCTGAGCTGCTGCCTGGATGGCTCAGTGGATAGAGCATATGCTCTTAACAACAAGGCTGCTGGTTCGACTCCAGCATGGGATGGTAGCTACACACACCCACAACTAAGATTGTAACACAGCACCTTGAGCTTAGAGGCCACGAGCTGCAGACAGGCAGCCAGATGGCGACTGGCGCCCTCCACAACTAAGACTGAAGAACAACAACTTGGCTGGTCCCCTTCCCCAATTCCCCAAAACTGTTCTCCTCCCCCAATTCCCCAATTAAAAAATAAAAATTTGTACCCTAGACCCATTTCATTCTATCCTGTCCAACCACCGCTGATCTTCCTTTTTAGCTCGCTCTCTTTAGTATCCCTTGACCATCTATCTTCAGACCTTACCCACACCTCCAATCAGTTTTACTAGCCTTCATACCCTAATTCCTTTTTTCTCCTTGAAAAGTATAAATTCCAAGGTCAAGCATTATAATCACCTTCTTGCATACACTTTCAGTCAGTTGCCCCTCTCTCATTTTGACATTTTTTATGTTTTTATGTTGTTACACACTGAAGTACTTATAGGCAGACCACAACTTTCAAACAAGTTGTATTCTAAAAGCTGAACTGCATTAAGTGTAGGTTATGCTCTCTGCATGATGAATGTAATTAGCTATAACATAGGAAGAAAAAAATAAAAGAATACTTTCTCCTTTTTAAAGAAATCCTGGCCGCAGGCTTTACCCAACACATTTAAATTACCTGCCTGGCAACCAAAGGCAACTGAAATGGCCACATTCACTACAAATCACAGGCCAGTTCACTTTAGCAGGTAAGAGATGAAGAGAGGGAAAGGAAGAGGCTATAGAATCAAAAATCAAAATAGAAAGTTCAAGATAATGGGGTGCACATGTTTATAACAAATGACAAGAAGACAGGTTAACATAAAAGAGAAGAACACACAATAGCATAAGCTTCCTAGGAAAGCAGGAGGGGATGGGGTCCAAAGTAATAGTAGATGGACTGGCTTTGCAGAGAAAGACTTAGAATGCAGTAGATTTTACAACATGTCAAAAACTTTGAACTCCTTCCACTAAGGGTGGAATCCAATTCAGCTTCCTTCAAATATGGACTCATCTAAATGACTCACTTCTAATGAAAAGAATGAAGCAGAAGTGACACTGCTTGACGGCTGACACTAGGTCTTAAAATGTGATACAACTTCCACCTGTCTCTCTCCCTCTCCCATAGAACTCAGCTACCATGTTATAAGAAAACCCAAGCCGCACAGAGGGGCCACGTGCCAGTGTCCCGGCTAAGGTTCACACTATCTACAGATAGCACAACAGGAGCTACATGAACGATCAAGTCTAGGGTGATTCTAGGCCTCAGCCTTGAGCTGAGCTAGTTGCTGTGGACAGGGCAGAGCTGAGACGTCCTTGCATCCAGGGTTCTGCCCAAATTGCACTTTCCAAAGCAACATCAACAGTATCATTGTTTTAAGCCACTAAATGTAGGAGTGACATGTGATGTAACAATAGATAAATGGAACAAACAACCTCTATTGTAAGAGAATAACAAGATGAGCTAAGTTAAAATATAAGAGGTGTAGATATTTGACAGAAGGAAGTTGAAGGATTCTTGTCTAATATCTTTTATTTCTTTGTGAAAAATGAGGCAAGATCTCACTTAGAGTGAGAGATAATGGGGGGTTCAGAATTGTAAAGAGAAGAGAATGAAATAGAAATCGTGAAGACTGGCAGACAAAGTTAATCAGATAAATGTGGTAGAATTGTCAAGTCATGTTGACAGTCCATTTGAGGTTGACTTTATCATGCCCTTCTTTGTGGCTTTCTCCAGCAGTGCTCAGCTCTGGGTTGAACGTGCTGAGAAATCAGATAGTTGAGTGTATCAGTTAGAGTTCTGTCAGAAAGATGTGATAAAAAGACAAGTGCAAAGGATTTGGGGAACTGTGTAATCTAAACTAGTTAAGGAAAATAAAGAAGGAGAGGGCTGATGGATGAATAGATGAGAGGTTCTGATGGTGAATGATCATAATGGGAATACTTAAAAAGCAAGTAAAAAGGAGAGGACTTCGTAATCAGAGAATGACATGCCTTCATTGATGATTGCTGAGCAGTTAACAAATATGGCAAGGTTTTTGGTAAGACTATCTGAAATGACATGAAAAGAAGGGGATAGGAGATAATGTAATTGAGGAACTGAGATACAATGGTAATGGATGGGTCATCCACATAGAATTAGAGGCCACCCATGATGAATGCAGGGCTTATGGTATAGAGAAAGGCTGTGAGCCAGGTGCTACAGTTTTTCATGAATAAAGAGAAGTACACAATAGATTGGTAAATGACAGCAACAGGATGGGGAATGTACCACTGAATGGTATGGGCCTTGTCTTGGTCTGTTCAGGCTGATATAACAAAATACCAGACCTCATGCCTTATAAATAACAGAAATGTATTTCTCCCAGTTCTGAAGGGCAGAAGTTCATGATCATGGGGTTGACAGATATGGTGTCTCGTGAAAGCCCCCTTTCTCATTGACAGTCATCTTCTCACGGTAACCTCATATGGCAGAAGGGAACTCATTCAGGCCTCTTTTAGAAAGACACTAATCCCATTCATGAGGGCTCTGCCCTAACCATGACCTAATCACTCCTCATAGGTCTCCCTTCTATTGGGTTGTTGGAAAAGTCATGACGTATTTTTTCTGTTTTTCATTGCAAAAATGCATCATGAGTTTTTCGACAACCCAATAATACCATCACCTTGAGGGTTAGGGTTTCAACATATGAATTTTGGGGAGACAAAAATATTCAGACCATAGCAGGCCTCAAAAGAGCAGGAATTTTTCAAGAGGTTGGGAGCATAATAATAGTTTTCCCTAATCCAATGTCTTCCCTTCCTATCTGAAAAGCCTGAGATCAATCTCTCCCTACCAATTAAAAAAGTGATATAACTTTGATACATAAATGTGGAATAAATGATGTGCTAAGAAGAGAGGGAAAGAGGTATCCTCTTACTAAGTAAATCAACTACTATTCCCAAATAGTCAATATACTACAGAGAAAGTACCTGCCAACTGAGGGGGAAGAGGAATAAACACTTCTAAAATAGGCTTGATTTTTTTGTAATTGTTTAACTATCCATGACTTTAGCTTCCACTATGAGCCAGTAATTGTGCCAAATTCTAGGGCTTAAAACACTAAACAAGGTAGATACTGTCTCCGTATATTATCAAATATGCTAATGTATCATTCATCATCATGAATTGTTAATTAGTGCATATTTCTTTTTAAAAGAGTCCCAAATTTGAATCAGAAACTCATCTGCATAGATATAGAGCATTACTAAATCTAATTTACATTACAACCAAAAAGTGAAAAACAAAATTATTACTACAGGAAACATTCTATACTATACTTCTTACAAAGTTCTCATTTACTAATCTAAATCTTCCACTAGACTAGGAGCTGCATAATGACAACTCTTTATCTCCCACCGCCCAGAATATTAAAAAATAAATGAATGAATTATAACTGATTAAAATATAAAAATTTAAGCTATACCTCCACATCAGGGGAAGAATTTATTATTTGCATTACAGTAATAAACCTCAGTATTATCAAGAAAAAGATCTATTTGTTAATATTGATGAATCTTTTGTTAGCTGTAAAAGCTGAAGGGGTGAAAAAACCTATAAAAAAGTAAAAGCATTAAATTTTTATAGCAATTGCTAAAAATACTATCTGACTTTATAAGCACAAATATTTTTAACTTTAATACAAATGATTGCAAAATCAGTTAAAATACATTTATTCTCTAAGCCTAGTTTATCAAGGTTTTACTGTACTGCCTTTTATTTGCTCTATAACTAGCTTTTATAAGTTTTGAGGTTAGCCCATGGGTTCTAGTTTTTCAAATTTAGGTGAACAATCCTAGATTTTCTGTGTTGATACTACTTGATTTATACACTTCAATTATGCAGCTCTGATTTTTCAAAATTAGAGTTTTGTTGAATTTTTTTTTTTTTTTAGTTTATCCTCATACAATAGATCTTCCATTCTCTTACTCCTATTAGCTGCCCCTGATCTTAAATTTCTCTGTATCTGCTATATACAAAACATCACAACTACACAAATACTTTGTATGCTTGGGGTTTTACATTAAGAGTAGAATGTTTTATGTTTTATTTCCAATACACTCTCCTGATGACCAACATTCAGAAAGTCCCTTTATCTGTAGTAGAGCATAAGAGTATCTTCAAAGTCAATACAATGATTCATAAATTTGTTTCTTAGTTCAAAATGCAGAGACTATCATTCTTTAAGTATAGATAAAAATTTTCCTTAAATAATTTCGTGATATTTGCTCAAACAGACTCATTTACCACTTCTCTACCCATATTATTTTGTGAGAACCTTCTTTAATTTATGCCCAAATCTTGCTCCTTTTTAAATGTATTCTTTCATTTAATAAATATATTTGAATCATTTGATTATAAAGGTGGAAGAGACCACAGCCTCATTATCAAATCCATTTTTCACAATTTTATAGCATAGCTTGGAGACATTAAAACACATGTCCAAAGTGAAGTAACAGAATGTATTAGGAAAACAGAATTTAGATTTTTCTTACTCTCAGTTCATGCTCTTACTACTATTGGGTTGTCGAAAAAGTCATGATGCATTTCTGCAACGAAAAACATAGAAAAAATACGTCATGACTTTTCCGACAACCCAATAAGTTACATCTTAACTTATATATTTAAAAAAACACTATAAAGGGAAAAAAAACTAATATGTACTTAATACAATATATGTTAGTACTATGTTTTGTATGTTCTTTCCACTATTCCACATGACTACAAAGAATAACAGCTTACAGGATGCATACCTGAATTATGAACGTAATATTTTATCTGACTTTTAATTATTTTGTATCTTTAAAAGTTATAATTTTCTCATCAGTGCTCTGGTTTTTACTGTTTTCAAAATGAAAAAGCTAAACTTTTAGTAGCTATAGTTCTTAACTTATAAAAGTTATATAATATAGATATTATAGTTCTATAGTTTCTAAACATCTGTCCTTAAAAGGGGGAGCAAAATGAGGATGAAATGTAGAAAAGATCCCTTGACCATCCAAGGTCATTCCCGCCACCCCACCCCCCACCCCATACACCCATGGCTGGGAGAATAAAACACCATCCACATATAAAACAACCATATATAATTTCTTAGAAATGCCATAGGTACCCCAAGTTCAATAAGCCCCCCAAATCTGCTCTTCCCCTTTTATTCATTTCTGACTCCATTATTGGCATCACAACCCATCCACCAACCACAGAAGCTAAAAACTTGGGAGTTATTCCCAATTCCTCCTTTTTTTCATTCCCCACATGTTATCAGTACAGTCTGTTTATTTTTCTTTTCCAAATTTCTCATATTTCAGATCCTTTCCTGCATCCCTACCTCTAGCCCTTTGATTAATACCCTCAAAGCCCCTCATTTGAGTGAGGAAGTCTTCTAATTGATCTTCCTGCCTCCACTCCACTTGCTCCATGGTGACTCATCTTCACATTACCACCAAAGTAATCTCTCTAAAACCGTAATTTTATCTCTCCCTTATTTCGAGGTCTGTAACAGCTCCCTAACATCTACACTGCAGGGGTTCTCAACCTGTGGGTCGCGACCCCTTTGGGGGTCGAACGACCCTTTCACAGGGGTCGCCGAAGACCATCGGAAAACAAAAAGATATTTACATTACGATTCATAACAGGAGCAAAATTACAGTTATAGAGTAGCAACGAAAATAATTTTATGGTTGGGGATCACCACAACACGAGGAACTGTATTAAGGGGTCGCAGCATTAGGAAGGTTGAGAACCGCTGGTCTACAGGATAACATACAAACTCTTTCTCTTATATGGCCTCTGTCCATATCTCCAGTCTCATTTTTTATTATACAGTCTTCCCTCTTCCCCACAACTAACCCTGTCTTCTGTCGTTTGGTCATAACGGACACACAGCTTACTTCCTTTTCCTGACGAGAGCATCTTGTTTCACACCTCTGCATCTTTGCTCACCCTGTGTTACCTCTACTCAGAACCCATTTCCCCTGTAATCCTGCCACTGAGCATTTCCCATTTCAGTGCTCACATCAGGGGCTCGCCTCCTCTTTGAAGTCCTTTTTGAACCTCACCCTCTCAGCCACGGTGTAAATGATCACACTTTCCTTTGGTTCCCCCACTGAACTTCTGTGAAAACATTTATAACAGTTTTGTTTTCTGTTTTTTGTTTTTCATTAATTTGTTAACATGTCTGTCTCCTCCTTCTGGAATACAGGCACTCTGGAGCAGGTGGTGTGTCCTATTTAATCTTTAGTCTCATAGTCTTGCTTAGTCTGTCATTTAGAAGCTCAATTATATGGATGGATGGATGGATGGATGGATGGATGGATGGATGGATGAACAAACGAACAAAGAAAAGAACCATATAGGATACTCTTGAAGGAATATTGTTTTAATTAAGATAAAATATTCAAAATTATATGGTACTGACCGCGGTATATTTATCACCCATAAATTCCACATTTTTTTATTTAACAGAAATTTTTTTTCTTTAAAAACTTAATATTTATTTCCCCTGAGGAAATCTGGTCACATATGTGTACTAGTACTTATTATCACCTAGATATAGAGATAATTTTTTGTAAGTGATACTAATTGGTTTATTAATTTAATGGAATATCAAAATGATTCCGGGTCAACTCCTGACTATTTGACAGGATCTTAACAGCTATCCTGGCTTACGTGAGATCTTTTCATGTGTTGCTTCTGCCACTCAGCCATGGCTTACTTTTCTAAGCTGCTCTCATGCCTCTAATTACCCGGCTGCTGAAAATGAAAAGCGACAATCTGTCTATACCTAAGTGGAGGACACTGACCAGGAGAATAAGAAAAATGGTTCCTGAACATGAGATGATTTTATCAAGTAGATAATCTGCACAAATGAATCACAGAATCACAAAACTGAATGACATAATATGTATTTACCATCGAAATAGTGTTGCTGTTTGTTTTGACTTTCTTTTTTCTTTTTTTTTAACCCAAGGAAGACTATTCCTAAGTACTTCTGCCAATCCACTGAATTGGAACAAATATCTGCTACTGATTTTCCTTTAAAAAAAAAAAGTCTGTAATTGAAAGGTTTAAAGATATGTGTAAGATATAAGGTAACTAAATTTGCTCCTAATCAATATTTAAATCTATAAAAATTTTCAATAAAAATATATTCACTGAGGGCCGGCCCAGTAGAGCGATGGTTAAGAACTGGCTTAGGATGCCAGAGGGCCCCGGCTCGGATCCCACATATGAGGGCCAGTGACACTGCCCTCCATGGCTAAGATGTTGAACAACAGCTCAACCTGGAGCTGGGCTGCCATGAGTCGCCGGCGACGGCGTAGGCTGCAGCCCCTGTGGCAGTGGGTTGCCATGGGCTACCGTGTGTAGCCAGCAGCCAGCGTGAGCGGCCAGCAGCTGCAGTGAGCGGCTGTCCAGAAGCCGGCGACTGATCTGCCTCTCCCGGGAAGAGCACAATGATGGTGCCAACTTGGGCCAGTGAAGCAATGTCCTCCACAACTAGACTGAAGAACAAAACAGCAGCAACTTGTCTGTTCCCCTTCCCCCAATTCCCCAACGTTGTTCCCATCCCCCAATTCCCCAATAAAAATCTTTAAAAAAAAAATATTCACTGAGATTCAGCATTAAAAACTACAAAATTTTAATTCTAGATGTGCCCATTAAAGAAATTAACTTTGTAGTTAACTTTACAGATTATACACAAATTTCCAAACTATAATAATCTGCTCACTAAATTTATAAATGCTTATTCAGAAGAAATGCTGAATAAGTTAATTCTTAGCTGAGAAAAGATAAATCCAGCATTTTGTTGATCTACACACACTTGTGAAGATCTACAAATTCCCAAGATGATGGAAAGATGCACTGGCATTTGTATTTTATGTAAAGACAGCTATGTTCTACATCTGTGCTGTCCAACATACCAAGTACTCATAGCCACATGTATGTTAAAAATGCAGTTCCTCAGTTGCCCTGGTCACACTTCAAGTGCTCTACGGCCACATGCAGCTAGTGTCTACCACATTAGCCAACACAGGTAGGAACATTTCCATCACAGCTGCATATATGATCCGGTAGTGCTATTCTACACCATGGCAAAATGCAAATTTCTAAATACTTTAAAAATGTCAATACAAGTTCAAATAGTAATTTTGTGGTTGGCTATTTAAAAGGAAGGGAAGACATATATTTACAGATGAGAAGACATAATTAAATACAAATAGTAATAAAGACTTTAAGAATATAAAATTAATTTTATATGGCTTAATTTGAAATTATACCATATTGAATCTGAAAAGACTGTCAAGGTAATTTAATCCGTCATCCTCCTTGTACAGATGAGAAAACTAAACCTAGAGAATGGTACAGGAAAAAATGACTCTCATTTAAGATATTTAATATATCCAAATAAAGTCACCATTGAAAACAACCAACATTTTCTATAATTGATAATAAACTGAAATAGTAAAGTATAAGCTATGTGTCATAGAATCAGCTTTTACTGGACACAGAAGCTGTTTAGCACAGTGGTTAGGATTTCAGATTCTAGGGTTATACTGCCTAGGTTCAAATGTTATTCCTTGACTTACTAGCTATGCAACCTTAGACAAGTCATCTAGGGTCTCTGAGCCTCCATTTCCTCAACTATAAAATGGAGAAATAAACTATTTCATAGGATTGAAAAGATTAAGTAAAATTATTCATACAAAGCACTTAAGAGAATATAGCACATAGAAAGCCTTCAAAAAATGTAGTTATGAAACTTGCATTTTGGTTGAACCTAGTCTCCTGGAGACTTTCTTTGATTAATTCCTATTCACCTTAAGTTCTTAAGACAGAGATACTCTGGGAAACATTCAAAGATCGTTATGTAAACTCTAGGTTACATGGTGGCTCTGCTACTTGGCAGTCATGATAGAGTCTGCATACAAATCTCTACCAACACTTCACCCACAGGCCTTAACACCTTTGCCATGCGAGGGTAATATAATACAAAGCCCCAAAGGCAAACTGGGGGGGTCTAAATATTTTTTTAATGAAATAAATAAAATAAAAACCCTCTCATGTTAAAATAAGTGGCATGTGTTTTTTTATGTTGGTGACTGTGGCTAAACTGAAAAGTGAGAGACTGGATAAGTGAAACAGTTTGGAACGAGAAGAGTTTAAAACTTCTCAGAGAATTATATACTCCTCCTTCTAAAACTTTATGTTTTCATGTATTAGCTGAAGTTTAAATAACTGTATTTAAATTTTGAAGTGCATATATTTTCAAGAGTAATTTTTTTTAAATACACAAAACAAGTATGTAATGGTAAGTTATTCTTTCAGTAAGTTTTAAGACATATCAGTACAAATTCCTAGTTCACTACAATAGGTACCTAACTTAATATTGTCTCCAGAAACTGAGGAAATGAGAATGAAATCTCCCTAGCTTTCAAGACTTACCCCAGAAAATGTTTAATTTTAAGAGTAGAAGAATAAGTTTCAATAGAATACAACATAGGCACCAGATGGTCAAAGCTAACCAGGACCCTTCTCAAATATCTTTATGCCAGCTTCATTCTTCTAGAATATTTTTAGCACTAAGCTCCAGGGTCACCTGTATGAGACATGGTCCAAAACAAACCTAAAATCTCAACCAACCTGATTTTTTTTTGGGGGGGGGGGAATGGGAAACAGTGTGTTTTTCTAGGACCCATCAGCTCCAAGTCAAGTAGTTGTTTCAATGAAGTTGTGGAGGATACAGCTTAGTGGCCCATGTGGGGATCGAACTGGCAACCTTGGTGTTATGAGCACTGTGCTCTAACCAACTGAGCTAACCAGCTGCCCCCCAACCTGATATTTTCAAATGAGTTTTTCAAATCAAACATTTTCCTATTGGTAGTTTTCAGAATTCTAACTTCACTTTCCATAATGTTAGCACTTATTGTATTTTGCTTTCCAGCTAACTTTTATATGTATATTTTCTCTCTTACGCTAGATAGTAAACTCCTTGAGCTTTTATTCACAGGGTTTCCAACTGAAACTAATACACTTGGCAGACATTTTGAATATACAGAAAGGGGTCAGGGTGCCAGGCTCTGTTCCTTACTGTGATACCACTAATAGTATGACCTCAACTCCAGCTTCTTCCGAGAGCAGGCTCTTTGGCTTTGAAGTGTTTTTATTCCATTGATTACTTACATTTCTAAAACTTTATGCTTTATGTATCTATCTGCTGAAGTTTAAATAACTATATTCGAATTGCAAAAGGCATATATTTTCAAGAGATTTTTTTAAAATCCACAGTTATATATATATAATGGTAAAGTTGTTCTTTCATTAAGTTTTAAGATGTCAATAACATTTCTTTGTTCACTACAGAACAGCAGCAGCATGTGGCCGGATAACTGCTCCAAATAAAAATTACAAACTGACCAACACGTGACATTTCAAATAACTGTCCCCATGAGACATCATTTGCTATTGTTTTCATCACTTTCAAAATTTATTCAAACTACCATAATGACTGTCAGTTTCCATTAATAAACTTACATAAAAAGCTGGCAAACATCCTTAAGAACTAGGCTGTCAGTAACAGTTAAAGCTTAGGAAGGAGTTTATTCATAGGAATAATTTAAGTATATTTAGATAAATATTTAAAGCTTCCACTCTGTTTTCTATAAACATTCCAAGGTTATCCCATAAATATGAGCTTCAAATTAATACTGTCTAGGAGAGAACTGGTTTGGTAACTTAATAACAGAAATACAGTAGTTCCCCTTTAGCCATGGCAGATATGTTCTCAAGACCCCCAGTAGATGCCCAAAACCATGGATACTATTGAACCCTACATATACTATTTTTTTCCTATATATACATACCTACAATAAAGTTTAATTGATAAAGACACACAGTAGGAGATGAACAACAGTAACTAGTAATGAAATTGAAAACATAACAATATACTGTAATAAAAGTTATGTGAATGTGGTCTCTCTCTCTCTAAAAATATCTTATTGTACTATACTCACCCTTCTTTTCTTGTGATGACGTGAGACGATATAATGCCTATGTGACGAGATGAAGTGAGGTAAATGACACAGGCCTTGTAACATAGTGCTAGGCTACTATAATGTTTACTTGAACACAAGCACTGTGATACCACTGACTGTCGATCTGATAACCAAGATGGTTACTAAGTGACTAACGGGCAGCTAGTGAATACACTGGACAAAGGAATGGTTCATGTCCTGGGTGGGATGAAGTGGGATGGCATGAAATTTTATCATGGTACTCAGAACAGCACAAATTTAAAACTTATGAATTGTTTATTTCTGGAATTTTCCATTTAATATTGTTGGAATGCAACTGACCTCAGGAAACTAAAACCACAGAAAGCTTTTAAAACTATGAATAAGGGGGAACTACTGTATATAGATCACAGATGAGTCTATTATTAATATTAAAAATATAAACACTGTACAGGCCAGTGCTTGCTAATAAAAACCACTGATATGATTCAATTACCACGCACACTTTTTGTAATACAATTCACACGTTTTAGCTTAAACTAATACAGTTTTAAATTAAAAGGGAAAATGACAACGCATCGGGCACAAATGATTCTTTACACTTTCCACATTCTTTATACTTTCTATACATTTATTTACTACATTTGTAAAATTTTAAAACAAAGATAACAAAGTTCTACCTCTACACTGACTTTTTAAAATCTCCATATCATATACTAAGGTGTGTTCATTGATGATGTGCATGAGAGTACATCCAACTTTTATGGAGCTCCTGATAATTAACACCAAAACCTTACTGGTGAAACATAAAGCATATAATCTGATCTCACTATTCATATTAAGCAAAATGAATGATTAAATCTTTTCAAATCAGCTCTGCTTTATTGATATACAAAAGTTATTTCTTTTATGCTAACTTACAAAATTGGCCTAAAACATGTTACAAACTTAGAAGCATTAAGAGATACTATTTACACAAACTAAATCATCAGGCATTCTCTCAAGTGCTGAGATGTAATTTACTCATGGCGCTAAAACAAATACCATTTGTTATGTGGTCATTCTGAATTTTTAAATCTGAGATGAATCTGACAAAGGCAAACCATTTATTTTTTTACACAACAATCCTGCTATATATAGAGTGAGGGGGACAAAAGTTTTTGCCATCCCCAAAATGTGCCTTTTGGGATATTGATTTTAAACTGGCTATTAAGAAACAAAAGACTCAAGGAAAAAAATCTTTGTTCCTCCTGCTTTACCTGCCTTAAGGAATTCAGATAGAAAAACCTGCTTAAAGGAAAGGAGCATCACCTTAGCATCATAATATAAACTAAATGTGGTAGACAGGGATAAAAGCCTGTTTCTTAGACTTCCCTATGAAGTCTATGACCTGTTGTTTCTGGGTGGCCCGGCAGGAATTTGTTCACCACGTTTGCTCTTTTTCTTCTACCTGTAAGTAACCTGCTTTTCCTTTGAAATCCCAGACCTCTGCTCCCTTCTCCTTTATGCAAAATGGCATATAAACCTCAACTGCCCAATGCGTCTTTAGGTCTCCTATCTTATGGCACTCCCAAATGTACATCCATAATAAATTTTGGAGCTTTTCTGTTAATCTGTTTCATGTTATTAGCACAATTAGAAAAACTTAGAAATTGGGAGGAAAATTATTTTTTTCACCCCACAAAGTATATAGATGAATGGATGGATGGATGGATAGACAGGCAATATTCGTATAGCCATACAGAAATTCAATTTTCATGGCTTTTTACTGTTTGGTGTAAAGTGTGGTGTGCCTGCACTTTCAGCTCTCAGAAGAAATCCACTGTTTTCTGGAAGCTTTTCAACTCCGAGTGACCTTTAAGTTTTACAGAAATTGTAGCAGATTCTTGAAAATCTGAAGAAAAGGCAAGCCTGCCTCGCTTTCGTTCTCTATTGGATAAAGTTGCTGTTTGGTCTTCTATGTTCCATTCCTAATCTGAAGAGGGACGGTCTCTAAAACATAGTTGCCCACTCAGGATTAACCTCACCTGCAAGGAGCGAGACGAGCAGCCCTCACCTTGTGTGTGATAAGGTTTGTTTGCAACCGTGATGGAGGAAAAAGAGCCAATTCTGCCCACAGCACTACCTGTGGCTCCCAAAGAAGTGGGGGGGCAGGGGGTGATAAAGGGCTGGGATGGTACAAGGGACTTCTTTATCCCGACCATGTTTGGGGTAGTGTTTCAGGATGTGTGAGTCCCCCTCGCTTTACTGAGAAAGGGAATCGCAAGGACCGTTCCTCTCTCCCTCCTCTCTCCATCCGGCCCTTCGCGCTCAGCCCTCAGACCGGCGCTGGGGGCAGGGAGGTGGAGGAGGAAGGCAGCTGGTCCCCAGGGCCCCCGCCAGCAGCTCCCTTCGGCCGCTGCGAGGCCTGGACCATGCCCTCAGCCTCGGGGCACCGACCCAGAGGGGCGCTCGGTGCCCCCGCAGGACCCGGCCTTTGACTCACCGCTCTCCACCTCGCTGCCTTTCTTGGCGGTCGCCGCGTTCCCCATGACTGGGCGATGGGAAGAGGGGGTCAGGGAGGGAAATGGGGGCTGGGACCGTCCCCGCCGCTCCAGAGGCTGAGGCAACTCCCGCTTCTGCACCGGTCAGAGCGGTGAGTGTTCCGGGTGCTGATGCCAGATGACCGGCGAGAAGGCCGGGCCGACTCCGGGCGCGGGGCTCCGGCGAACTCCTCTGCCCCGGCGGCAGCAGCGGCGGCGAGCGGACACTCCCCCTTCCCCCGCCCC
>NW_017731465.1:3044700-3067645 GCF_001890085.2 Hipposideros armiger | reverse complement strand
CCGACCGCGGGGGATCGGGCTGGGGGAGGTGGACCCGGGTGGCCGGGACAAGCCAGTCCGCAGCCGGCCGAGCCGGATGTCGTCGCCCGCGTTGGTGTTCGGATGCCCATCCCCGAGATGTGGGAGGCGGCGTGAGAACCGTTAGCTTTTGAGGAGCCCGTAGCCTCTCAGCCTGGTGTCGCCAGTGTCCTGGAGCCGGGCCGCCGGAGGCCGGACAGGGAGGGGCTCGGGTAGCTTTGTGCCCGCATCGCGGCGGCTCTTCCCTGAAAGGCTGCCCTCTACACCCAGCCCCTGCTGCAGAGAACCGCGCCGTGGGGTAGGTCACTTGGCGAGAGGACATCCCGCGTTCTCGCCTCTGGGCCCTTAGGACTGGTCAGCATCAGCCGCGGAAACAGCCTCGTCCCTAATCGTGATCGTGGTCCGGATCCTCTCTTCACCTTGCAGAGGAGGTATTCGCTGGGCCCACCACGTTGTCCTCCCGGTTCTTAGGCAACAGTCGCAAGCCCTTTGATGTTTTCAGCGCAGCCTTCGCTCGCCGTGGTTTTACCGGGATTGCTCTCACAGGTTATATCAGACGTCCCTGGCGGAGCTAAAGGAAAATACTATTTATGCAGAATGTCTATTGTGTGACATTGTTTGTAGCAGCTTTTCTGTGTAGATGTCAAAATAAACGCATTCCCAATTGGTAGTTGCGTGTTTATTAACATACACCTTAGAGCACTTAAATTTGCGAATAGCTTTACTTATTGGGTAATTTATGTGGCACTCTAGTGTTTGTTGTTGTTGTTGCATGTTCCTTTGAACTTTGTGCAGTATTTATTTCCAAATTTAGTGTAGAAATATTTTAACTCCCTGAGGGGCCGAGGCCACCTAAATTTATTTTGTATCCCCAAGGCAGTAGGTGTTTAATGGATACCTGTTGACTTGAAAGTAAGCCAAGGAAATTTCTCAGAATTTAAAAAATATGTATCTTTAATTACTGACAAAAACGGAATGGCAGTTGTAGAAGTTTGTCAGTAAGCTCCTCCTGCTATTTCTTATTACGAATTCTGTTAAATCATTTTAACAAACATCACATGTACTGTATTCCAAGTGCTATATAAATAGTAACTCATTTGATCCTCAAGAACCCTATAAGATATATTGCTTTAATATCATTATTTTACTTATGAACAAACAGGCATAGAGAAGTTAAGCAACTTACTCTAAGTTACACAGCTATTATCTGGTGATAGCAGGACTTGAACCTAGGTAGCTGGGCTCCACAGTCTGACCTTTGGTCCATAAGGTTGCACAGAAGCCTGTGGATGTCGTGGTGAACTGCTTTGTCCCCAGTTGAAATCCCATTGACTTGAAAAGATATGTGCACAATGAGTTTACTTCTTGGGGAAATTCATTATATTTTTTTCTAGGTTTCCATTAAATCCAAGTAACATAAAAGTAATGGAAGGAAGGATTTGGACTAAATGTTGTGAGATTTTGTGTCAGCATGCAACAGTGTTGCAACAGTGACACATCCTTTCAATCACATTTAGTTTTGTGTTGTGGATGTGGTATTTTGCCCTGCATATATAGAAAGTTCAATAAATAGCATTAGGCCACATACGTACCAAATTAAAGACAACTTTTTTATACACTTTGTTCTAGATGGTGTCTTAATAGAATCCTGGAATACTCATACTTTCCTTAGCAGGGCAAGTTTTAAAATGCATGCCATTTTAAAGACCAGCTTTAATAATGAAAGAGTGGTTATGTGCATAATTTGTCCCTTAACATAATTTTGATTTCTAGGTCTCTAATAAGAGGGCAGCGATCTATTTAGTAAATCATTAATTTGCAAAGGAGACAGCAGTTACAGAGTTAGATACATAATAGCTACATCCTAGAAAATCAATAAGCAAAATATTCAGCTTTACAAAGTTTTCCCCTTTCTCAATTTAACTTATTGGTTAAGAGAGTAAATTAATTGTTAATCAAGAAAAAGATGATCAACAATTAGAAATACCTTATTTTTTTTTCTTATGCTATTATTTGTTTCTTATATTAGTTTACTACTGCTATTCTGATAAAGGAAAATTATGTTTTAAGAGTATAGTTTCATAAATAGTTTTTAATTAGTTAACATTCACATTTAGATGTAATTATATACAAGTTGCTTTTTCATTATCAGAAAAGAGTTCTCTATAGGAATTAATTGTTTATGTAGCATCTAAAAGACTGTTTCAGGTATTGGTTTTTTACATTCTAGAAGAGGCAGAAATTTCGTTAACTGTCTAGTTATTCCTGAGAGATTGGATATTGGAGCTAGTGTGAAGCAGTTGCTATCCTTTGCCACTAGTGACTTTGCAATAACCTAGATGTGTATAAAGATAGAACTATATTGTTTTTCCTTAGGAAAGCAGATGCAGTAACAAGAGTCATATGGAGAAAAACACTTTGAGGCCCTTTCCATGTAATATTTTACCCAATAACATGCAGCATTATTTAGCAGGGGAAAACCATACCCGTGGTAGTTGCTTGGGAAATAATCATCCTTATTTTTTTTTGTACTTTATAAAAGTATTTTCACATGCCATTTTTAAAAATCTGATCCTCACAACAAACTACATAAACAAGACACATTATATTAGCCCCATTTTGCAAATGAGTAAAACAAAAAGTTCAAAGAAGTAAAGTAAGAAAGCCAAGGTCACTCAAATGGTAAGTGGCAGAGCACTAGATTATATGCCATTGCTGTGTGAGACAAATGTAATCTCAATTCTCATTAAGAGTAGGTTTTATTATCCCCGTTTTGCAGATGAGAAAACTGAGGTTTAAGAACAGAGCCTTGGCCTTCTTCCTAGAGTCAACTCTTTACTCAGGTGCTAGAAAGTGGGGGTAGAGGGAGAGTAAATTGTTATTATTTATTTGTAGTTTTTACTTATATTATCAACAAGAGTTCCTCAAGTAAAGCACCCTCAAAAATGCTCTGTATGTCAGAAATACTTGTTTTTCCTTTACAATCAGTAGGACATGAAAGATAAGCTGAAATTGAAAATTATTGGTAAATGTGACGAAGTTATTTTGTTTTTATGTTGTAATTTACATCAAATAAGTGCAAGTGAGAATTTATTAACTATCATAAGGTTATGATTATTTTGAATGACAACTAGTAAGCTACATACTCTAATATTTCATTATTATACAATATTTTATGCCCTAAACCAAATGATACCACATTAAATATTAGGCAAAGGGCAGAATAATACTTCTGAAATGAGGAAGTAATTTTATAGTTAATAAATTACAAATATGTTATGAAATTGTTCAAATCATTCTAGAATACAAAGTTTTCTTGTTGGGCATAATTCTGATCCCTTTGTTCAATAACAAATATTACCTGAAGTTCGGTATTCATCTGTTGGGTATTCCTTTACAGATGAGACTAAAATAGTTGTAGTCAGAAAAATCTGAGTTCATGTAATGGTATGGTTACTATCTGTGACATTCACATAAATTACTTAATTTCCTTTGGCCCTAGTTTTCCAAGATGTGAAGTTTTATGGATTAAATTAAACCACCTATGAAAAGCACCTAGGATAACTTTTGTTATATAATAGGCACTCAATAAATGTAACCCTATGCCCAACCCCCAATAATATTCAGTGTTTTCTTGCATTTATGTTTCAACAATAATCATTCAACAAATACGATTATAACAAATTTAATGAGTTCTTATATGCAAAGCATGGTGGGGGTACAAGATGAATAAAATCTATTTCTTGCCCTCAAGAAGGTTTTGTGTAAGGCAAGATGGACATGTAAGTATGTAAAATAAAACTAACTGTACTATAGCGTAAATATAAACAAATCACTGAGGAAACATAAAGGGAAGTGCTGCTAAATAATCAGCCACATGGAGAATTTAACAGAGTTTGCTGTTAAACATGTAGGGAAGATCCTTGAGAACTAAGAACAGCATGAGCAGAGGCTTGCATGACAATTTTTCAAAAACCATACCAGTTCAGATGTTATGGAAAGATGGTATGATAATTGCAACCTCCGTAGAATATAAGCTATGTTATTATCACTAGATCTACTGTATCCAGATTGATGTCTAGAAAGAAAGTAGGTGCTCAATAAATACTTATTGAATGAGTACATAAGTAAATGAATGGTAGTTTCAGACTGGATCATGTTAATGTAAAGGAAACCTTACATGCCATTTAAAAAATATGGACTTTGTTCACTATGCAATAGGGACCATTGAAGATACTTAAAGAAAGGAGTACTATAATCCCACATTTTATTTAAGCTAACTGATAGCAGTGTGATTAATGTAATGGATGCACAGTAGATTGGCAGCAAGCAGACCTGTAAGGTAGCTGTTGTTATAGAACAATCCCATGAAGTTATTTAATAGTATGGCAGCCGTGGAATAGAAAAGAAAGGATGCATGTGAGACATTTGAATATAAGATCAACAGGACTTAGTAACTATTAGGGTTCTTCAGCATAATACAAATATTAGATGCCCAATTCAAATTAGCTTAAGAAAAAATAAGAATTTATTGGGTCAAAGAACTGGACAGTCTAGATTGGACATGACTTTAGGCTTAGATAGATCCAAGAGTTCAAGGCAATGGACCTCCACCTATCCACCATAATTCTATTTATACATTGACTGTTCTGGCAGACAACCTCTCTCAACATGACAGATTTATGAGTATATACTCCCACTTAGAGACTTATAGAACAGTGCCCTCTCTTTCCCAATATCCATATATTATAAACATACGTATTGGTTCTGTATGGGTCACAAGACCATTCCTATGAGACAGGAAGCTAGGTACTCTCATTGACATGGAATAAGAGAAGTGCAATTTTCTAGAATAAATTTTCATACAGAGTAGACAAAAAAGAATAGATGCTCAATACAGTGAAAATAATTGATTTTCCATCTTGGGTGAATGGATAACAAAGGTCAGGAATGAAGGAGAGGAAACTAGTTTTTAATTAATGAGAGATTTGTGGCTTGGGTCATACAGAGTTTGAGTTAGTAGTGTGACATCTATATGGGGATGATAAATAGCAGTCAAATGTAGAGTTAGATCAATACAGGAGTTGTGGATATAGTATAAAGATGAGAGTCAAAGCCACAGCTCTAAATGAAATCTCACAAAGAGAAAACTGCAAAGAAAAAAGGTGGCTAACAATGGACAGTTACAGAACAGAAGAAAGGAGTCCTCAAAGAAGCCTGAGTGGTCAGACAGGTTGAAAGAGAACCAGGAATTGCATTCACAGAGATCAAGAAAGAAAGAGGAATATCAATTTGATTGATTGCATGCTAGAAATTAACTCCAGCTAATATAAACAAAACAAATTTACTGGCAGAATATATGGATGCTTGTGGAAAGGAAAAGAATGCTAAAGGACCAAGCTTGGCACGCTCAGGAGTCAGGAAGCTCCAAAGAGTGAAAATAGTGGTTGCTGCGTCACATTTCCCTTGAAATAGCCAATGGAACAACAGCAACATTCATATTAGTTTCAATCTTGTGTCTTATCCCACAGCTCAGCTTCTAAGCAGAGAATTCAATTGGCCTACCTGGGGTTAAGTTTCTACTTCTTACCCAGAACAAGGCAACTGATTGGCAGTCTCATGAGACTCATTAATCGAAAAGCAGAAATTTCCCAGTGCACAAAAAAGATGAGAAAAGAAATCAAACACTCAATAAAACAACAATATTTACTACATAGGACTTATTTAACAGTGTTAATAAAGACACATATTTCTCTCCCCTCCAAAACGTGGTGGGCTTTATCATAAAATCATAGATTTTTGTTGTTGTTAAATATGCCAGAAATATTCTGTTACCTGATGTGGTGGAATAATGAGTTTAGCAAGATTATATGATACCAGGTCATTATTTTAAAGTAAATTGTATTTTTATAGTTTAGTAAGAAACAATTAGAAATTAAAATTTTTAAAATACAATTTACAACAGCATAAAATATATGAAGTACTTGAGAATAAATCTGACAAAAGATGTGTAAGACCTATAAACTGAAATCTATAAACATTTCTGTAAGAAGTTAAAGAACTAAATAAATGGAGAGATACACTGTGTTCATGGATCAGAATGTTAAGTTTTGTTAAGATGTCAATTCTCCCCTAAAATTAATCTATAGATTCAATGCAAACCCAAGCAAAATAATAGCAGGTTTTAAAAAAAATAAAATTGACAAGCTGATCTTAAAATCCCTATGGAAATGCAAAGGACTTGGAATAGCTAAAACAACTTCGAAAAAGAAGAACCAAGTTGGGAGACTTTATACTACCTGACTGAAAGATTTATTATAAAACTACAGTATATTAAGGTTCTCCAGAGAAACAGAACTAATAGGACATAGATATATAGATATAGATAACGTAGATACATATGAGGAGATTTATTATAGGAATTGTTTCTCACAGTTCCGGAGGCTGAGGAGTCCCACAGTAGCTATCTGCAAGCTGGAGAAACCAGGGAAGCCGGTGCTATCATTCAGTCTGAGTCTGAAAGCCTGAGAACCAAGGGAGCCAATGTAGTGTAACTCCCAGGCTCCAAGGCCCAAGAACCAGGAGCCTTGTCATCTGAGGGCAGGAGAAAAATGGATATCCCAACTCAAGAAAAGAGAATTTACCCTTCCTCCACCTTTTTGTTCTATTCCAGCCCTTTACAGATTAGATGGTGCCCACCCACATTGGTGATCATGAGCAGATATTCTTTCTTCAGTCCACTCATTCAAATGCTAATCTCTTCTGGAAACACCCTAACAGGCACACCTAGAAATAATGTTTTGCCAGCTATCTGGGCATCGCTTAGCCCAATAAAGTTGAAACAAAATCAGCTGGCATAAATAGTAATCAACAAAATGTGCTGTTGCTATAAAGATAGACGGATAGATCAGAGGAACAGAACAGAGAATCCAGAAAGAGAACTATGCATGTATTTTCAATTGATTCTTGACGAAGGTGTGAAAAGGTTAAATTACACATTCAGTGAAGAAAGGTAGTCTTTAAACAAATGGTTCTGCACCATTAGATATCCGTATTAAAAAAAAAAGAACTTTGATCCATATGTCACACTATGTAGAAAAATTAACTCAAAATGTGTCATATACATAAATGTAAATAAAACGGCATTTTCTAGTTAGATTTTGTTATTAATTTCTAGTATTGTTGCATTGCTGTCACAGTACATTCTCTGTATTATTTCACTCTGAATTTGTTTAGATGGACTTTATGGCCAGTTATATCGTCAAATTTTCTATGTGTTACAAGTCTGCATTAAAAGAACTCTTTCACTAATAAGAGTCGGTTCCATGGCAATGTCTCCTACTGTCTGCCTGAGCTATTAAGCTCCCTAATTCATGGATTCCTCTTTGCCTAGTTAATAAAGTATCCTGTGAGCTCACCCAGGAAATTGAGTCAAGTGATGGTTTCTCCAGTCTCACATTAAATATCTGTTCAAAATTCTCACACCTGGAGCCTTCTGAGGTTTTTTTTAAATGCTATTCCAAAGCATTTTTAGTATCCCTATCTTATTCATGTAGGCATCACCATGTCCAAGTTCAAAATGCCATCTCAAACCATATTAGGACCGACTGGCTTTAGGAAATCTCGCCAGAAGATTGACTCAAAAGGCATGCGAGGATATTCCTCATGTAAATAAAATTTCCCCTACCCAGTCTGATAGTTCCCCACCTCTACTATCACCAGTCTGCTGCCACATGTGCTTCCCTAGTTCCTGCAAGTACTTTTTAGCCAGGACCTGAAATTCCTTTTGTGTATAAGGTGCAGTCAATTGTTATGTGAGGTATTGGGTCTTCGGAAAAGTCATGATGTATTTTGTGTATGTTTTTCAAAGGTCATTTATTTGTATAAAGAACAAAGATCAATCAGTGATATATTGCCCGTTTTGTTCCATAACCTTTTGCCATCTTTCAGTGAGCTTCATAATTCCTCGTTCATAGAAGGCCCTGTATTTATTTGTGAAAAACTGAACAAGTTGCTGATTAACAGCCTCATCTGAATTGAACATTATACTATGCAAGGAGTTTTGAAGAGAGCGAAACAAGTGGAAGTCTGATGGCGCAAGGTCAGGCGAGTATGTTGGGTGTGGCAACACATCCCATCCAAGCTCCAATCATTTTTGACGGGTGATCAAACTTGTGTGTGGTCTCGCGTTGTTGTGATGGAACACAGCTCCTTACAATTAACGAGCTCTGGACATTTCTGGATGATGGATTCGTTCAAACGGTCCAATTGCTGACAGTACACATTCAAATTGATTGTTTGGTTCCTTGGTAGGAGCTCGAAAAACACAACACCTTTAAAATCCCACCACATTGAGAGCATAACCTTCCTCTGATGAATGTCAGCTTTCAATATCGTTTGAGGCGAATCATCACGTTGGGACCAAGACTATTTGTGCACCACATTGTTGTAAACAATCCACTTCTCATCACCAGTTATCAGTCGCTTCAAAAAAGGATCGTTTCCTCATGTTTAATGAGCATATTGCAGATGTTTATACGCATCGTCAAATGAACTTTGAGTTCATGTGGAACCCAAATATCGAGCTTGCTTATGTATCCCACTTTCTTCAGGTGGTCATGAATGCTTGAATGATGGATGTTCAATGTTTCTGCAATCTCTCGTCTCCTGTAACATGGGTTTGACTCGATCGATGTCTTTATTTTCTCATCATCAACCTCGGTGGGCCTCCCTCACCAAGGAGCATCGTTGAGATCAGAATCACCAGCACGGAATTTTGTGAACCATTGTTAGCAAAGACATTCTTGTAGAGCATTGTCACCGTATACTTTATGGAACTTTTCACAAGCTTGATGCACTTTCTTCCCTTTATGGAAGTAAAACAGTAAAATATGGCAAAAATATACAGTTTGGTCGTCCATCTTCAACTTATTGTAAAATCTCCAAAACTCAACCAAATCGCTCAATTTATTTTTAGAATGAAGCTAGAACTGTCAGCTGTCAAATGACATAGCAATAACATAGATGCGAATGACTCTAGTACTTCCAAAAATGAGCTAGTGTCATCTGTTGCAAACATGCATCATAGCTTTTCCGAAGGCCCAATAGTTATGTTCCATAAAGTCACTGACCCATTACTCCTAGGATAGATGCAGGATTAGATTTCTGCTAGCCTTGGTTCACAACATTTTCCTTAACTGATCAATACACAATCTTGTTTTATGTGTGTTGCTGTTTAAAGACACCTTGTTTAATATATATGGTTGATTCATTAACATTGTGTAACTTATAACTGAATGAAGCTAATCAAACACACACATTGTCTCCATAAGGCACATCACAGCTTTCTCGCACTTAGGAACACTCGACAGCATTTCAGAGTTACCTTTGGATGTCCTTCGAAATAGCAATGTCACCAAGAAAAATACCAATGTGAACAACATGGCGCTAGATAGACTGGAAAAGAACACTCGTTTGAAGTATGAGAGCTGAAGCAAGAAGGCAGAGTGTGGCCTTTCTCAGCCTCAACTGGGGATCTGTGCGACAAGCCACCCCCATTTTTTGCAGCTATGCATATGACTACAAATAACCACGAAAGTGCTGTGGGTATTGATTTGGGGGTCATGAATAAATTTTAGCAAGTAGGCAAGTTCACAAATACGGAGTCCATGAATAATCAGGACTGACTGTATTTCCTCCTCAAATAGGGACTACACCTGCCTGTTCAAGGCAATGAGTGGGAAAGCTAGATCCTGAAGATGACAAGCACTACCTTTGAGGCAAACGTCTCAGGTGAAGTTCTTGCGAGATTTTTAGCTAAGGGGAGACTGCTGCCTTCTAACAAGGTGTAGGGTCTGTTCTGTTCAGAGTATTTTGGTGATGTTAGTCTCAGACTCACCTATGGGTCTTAAGATCCCACCTTGTTCGTTAAGGCCATCTTAGACATTGAAAACCTGGAAAGGCTGGACATTCCATCTTTATAATAGCACTGACATTCTTACAAACAGACCTTGAGTCTAATTTTCATATAGCCTGAAGGAGATCAGGATCACCTTAAACACTACTAGCAAGTCGCAAAAATGTGAATTATTAGATGAATAATGGAAGCTTGTTTTTTCTTCTTCAAGCCTTCTAAAAGAGTTCACAAAAGTCAGTAGCAACTCCACAATCCTTATGATTGCTATTGTTCCCATGCCTTTCAAATCCCATAGCTATTCTAGAACCCAATGTTTATCTTTCATCTTCACCCATCCCAATTCCAATTCACCACAGATAAGACAATAGCCAGAAAAATTCTAAAATGAAAAGCAATAAGAGATAACTACCTTTCATTATCAGATGTTAAAATATATTTTAAAAATATGGTGGAGCATTGTCAGTGTCGAGTTGGTATAAGACATCACTGATTTTTATCCCCCATGACAACAAATGCTTTTGTGTCCATCCACTAATAAAAATGCCTTTGTGGGGACTGTGGGATCCAGCACCATTCTTCAAGTGACCAGGAAGGAGTCTTCCCCACCTGTGCATCAGGTAATAGACCTCCATCCTGGCTCTGGACGCTGAAGTGACTCATGAACCAGCTCCAGCTACTCTTGTCCCTCTGTCCATGGAGTTGATTTAGACAATTACTTATGGACAAGAGAGGCTTTGCTGAAGTCCAGGTTTCCAGAAGAGAAGACCCAGCACTCCACTAGAGAAAAAAAAAATTCAAGTTTGAACACATTGGAGAGGATAAGAGGAACAGTTTGACTTTACCTTCTCCCCAAGGCAGCACAGGTTAGGGCCAAGAGAGACCTTTCTCAGCCCATGATTCTTCCTGTGGGGGGAGGGGAGAGCAGGCAGCTTCCCCAGCTATATGGGTGGTGTCAAAGAGGCTCATTTCTCTCTTGTTCCATCCAGAGTACTAAGTAGAAAGCTCCATGACTGAGGAGTGGGATGATTGGGAAAGCAGCACATAGAACTCTTGGAGGGCATTAAACAAACAAGGATCCTAGTAACTGCTTGGTGGACTCCATCAAGAAGCCCACCCATGAACCACTGGGAAAGCCCCACCTGTGGACCTTCCCAGTTGGCCTACAGACAACCCTAGTGCCTTGTGTGCCTCACCCACAAACACACCCACTCTGGCTAGCGCCTTGCACGTGGTGCCGAAGGCTGCACCCCTGAATGAAGATTCATGCAAATGACAGCAAGCTTTAGAAGATGACAGGTGAACACGCATAGATGCCAGGTCCAGCTCTATAGGACAGTGAGAGACCACAAACTTGAGCTGTAGCACCACCTTTGGGGAAACAAAAGAGAGGCTGCCAGCACTCCTCCTAGTGTATTGTAGCATCTAAGGAGGGCATACAGGCTTCAGGATTCTGCCACAAGAGGGAGCAAGAAGCATGGAGCAAGTGTATCCACAGAAGGGCTGATGGCAAGTTGTTTTTCCCTGAAGGCAGTTAGTAAGGATTGGACGAGGTGTTGCCACTTCAAACTCCAATGGACATGAAAAATCAAGGAAACATGACACCATCAAAGGATCACAAGAATCTTCCAGTAACCAAACCCAAACCCAAAGATATGGAGATCTACAATTTACCTAATAAAAAAATAAAAATAGCTCTCTAAAGGAAGCTCAACCACAAGAAAATACAGAAAGACATTTCAAGAGCATCAGGAAAACAATGCATGAACAAAAGGAGAAGTTTAACAAAGAGGTAGAAATCATACCAAAAAAAAAAATTCTGAAGCTGAACAATTCAATGAATGAACTGAAAAAAATGCAATAGAGAGCACCAACAAAAGACTTGATCAAGGAAAGAGCTGCTGGGATTGAAGACAGGAACTTAGAATTATCCAGTCCGGAGAACAATGAAAAAGAGTGAAGAGAGACTACATGATCTGTTGGACACCATCAAAAGGACTAATTTGCAAATCATTGGAGTTCCAGGAGGAGAAGAGAAGAAGGGGGCAGAAAGCTTATTTAAAGAAAGAATGCTGAGGGGGCCAGTCCAGTGGCTCAGTTGGATAAGAGCACGAGCTCTGAGCAACAGGCTTGCTGGCTTGATTCCCACATGGGCCAGTGAACTGCACCTGAGCTGAGCTCCCACTGAGCTGCTAACAATTGGCAGGATGGCTCAGCTGGTGAGAGCATGGGCTCCTAACAACAAGGTTGCTGGTTCAACTCCTGCATAGAATGATGGGCTCCGCCCACCCGCAACTAAGATTGAACATGGCACCTTGAGCTGAGTTGCCCTGAGCTGCCGACAGGCAGCCAGATGGCGACTGCACTTGGAACTGAGCTAGCTGTGCCCTCCACAACTAAGATTGAAGGACAACAACTTGTTGGCTGCTCCCCTTCCCCAATTCCCCAATAAACAAAAAGGAAGAAAGGAAGGCAGGCAGGCAGGCAGGCAGGCAGGAAGGAAGGAAGGAAGGAAGGAAGGAAGGAAGGAAGGAAGGAAGGAAGGAAAGAAGGAAGGAAGGTAGGAAGGAAGGAAGAAAGCTGAGAACTTCCCAAATCTGAGGAAAGATGTGGATCCAAGTTTATGAAGCTTATAAGTCACACACACACACACACACACACACACACACACACACACACACAGAAATCCTCTCCAAGATACATTATTATAAGTGTCAAAAATCAAAGACAAAGAGAGAATCTTAACAGCAGCAAGAGAAAAAAAAACCAAGGGAACCCACATTAAGACCATCAGCAGATTTCTCTGCAGAAACCTTACATGCCAGAAGATCAGTGTGGGATAATATTTATTCAAAGTGCTGAAAGAAAATAAAACTGTCAACCATGAATACTTTACCTGGTTAACCTCACCTTCAGAAATAACGGATAAAGACTTTCCCGGGGAAATAAAATCTGAGTGAATTCAGTACTACTAGACCTGCTTTACAAGAAATGCTAAAAGGAGTTGTTCAAGCTAAAATGAAAGGATGCTAATTAGTAACATGAAAACATATGGAAATATACAGCACACTGGTAAAGGTAAGTATATAACCAAATTCAGAATACTCCAGTATGGTGGTGTGTTAACTCAAGTATCCAGTGGATGCCTGAAACCACGGATAATACTGAGCCTTATATATACTATGTCTTTTCCCATATATACAAACCTATGATAAAATTATATTTTAGGCACAGTAAGAGCTTAACAATAACTAATAATAAAATAGAACAATTATAACAATATACTATAATAAAAGTTATGTGACTGAAATCTCTCTGAAAATATCTATTGTACTGTACTCGCCTTTTCACTTAAAGGAAGCACTTTATGGCTTCTCTGTGGCATATCCAAATTACCAGCATCACTACTCTTGCATTTTGGGCCATTATTAAATAAAATAAGGGTTACTTGAACACAAGCACTGTGATACAGCAACAGTAAAGGGATGATTCACTTCCTGAGTGGGATGGAGATTACATCACATTACTCAGAACAGTGTGCAATTTAAAACTTATGAATTGTTTATCTCTGGAATTTTCCATGTAATATTTTCAGACCATGGTTGACAAGGGGTAACATACTATGAATAAAGGGCGACTACTGTACAGCTAGAGTTTTAGTAGATGTTATATCAAGAAATAACTTTCATAATAAGAAAATTGATAATACTCTTAAATACACAATTTATCTTACATTTCAAATAAGGTAACTTAAGTGATCTTTCCTTATGGTCTAAATCAATGGCTAGATCAAATTCTTATTTATTTACTATGGCTCAGAGTTTAAAGGACTGTTCTCAAAAATGTCTTCCTTAACTTAAGCCAGGTCACTATAGTAAAGACAAGAAATTTCTAAGCATATTATGTAACTTTCTTGCTTAATTACCTTTCATCTTTTCTCACTGTTTATAAACTCCAAACTCCATGATCTTCAGTTCAGCTGCACAGGAATTAGTCTTTGGTGCTCCACAGAGGAGATTGAAGAATGATGTTTTGAAATGGCTGAGGGACATCATGATATAAGAGGGGTTAGAAATGTACTTTCAGTACAGGGAGCAACCTGACTGAAAATTCATAAGCAGAACTAGCTGAGACTGGAGTGCAAAACCTGGGCTAGAATACAGAAGAAAGTAAAGTTGGGTGGTGGTAAATTCTAGAGGAAATGTATGGCTTTTATTAAGACTTTTCATTGGATTGGTCTGATATTTAGAAACTATTTTATAGCATCTGAAAAGGGAAATATGATTTAAAAATCCTCCTTTAGGTGTATGGTTCATACTATACTGTGCAGGTTAACATTGCTCCTGTGATTGTACTAACTCTTTGAGGCTTCTAATTTAATAAAGTAAATCGGAAACACCAGAAAACATTTGTGGTTGATTTAATTGCACATATCTATTCCTTTTAATACTGCAGTTCTGATGAAAATGAGAAGCCTCATCATATATATATATATATATATATATATATATATATTGTCAGCAATAATACTCACAAAATATGATAGTGAATAATCAATATAATGTCTCCCCTGGACCCATGCCCTTGTGTCCTTTTTAAACATTTCCTTTGAAGCTTAAAAATAAGAATAAAGATTGATTTTTCACCCTTCTTGAGGTGAGAGAGAGAGAGAGAGAGAGAGAGAGAGAAATACTAGGCTTTGAGGACAATTATAAGGACAAGAAAGTTTTTACTTTTTGGCCTTAGTTAGCCTAGGTTCTGGTTAAAGGGAACTAGGAAAAAATGAATTTGAAACTCTCATTGCTATATTACATTAGCTAACTTATGACAACTTGCATTTTTGTAATACTCTCTCAAATGCTATGATACAATAATGAATGGAAATAAAATTGCTATATTCCTGGGGCTTAACAAGGTCAAGAGTTCTCTTCAATTAAAGACATGAAATATTTATCAGAAAGAAGATCCAGAGGGAGTTTTGTGATTCCTTTGAAACACTAGTTCTGATTTCTGAACTCTAAGCTTATTATTCTTTTTAACTTTAGAAAAATAAATTAACAGAGTAATTGACTTATACTGTTTATCTTGCTCTTCTAAGAATCAAAACGTTTCATTTTTTTCTTTAGGGACTAAACATTTGGCCCAGAGAGAAACACAAAAAAATAATCTTTGAGTGTCAAATAAGAAGATCTGAATAAATCCAAAATTCACTACTAACCCTCACTTCCGTCATCAGCAAAATGGCTGAAATTTGTGCCTACTTTATGGTATTACTGCGAAGATCAAAATGGGATAAATTATGCAAAGCACTTAGCACAGTATATGATACAAATTACACGTTAAATAAAAATGTTAGTTACCTCTTGCCAGCATTGTTGCCACAGCTTTTGTACCAGACAGCATGCATTCAGAGAAGAAAAGCCACTATGAGATATACAGAATAAGGAGTTTGTTGTACGGATTAGACCTTACACAAACGTAGAAGCTAGTCAAGAAGTCTATGCCAGACTGTGTGACTTTTGCGCCTGGTATGGGGCCTAAAGTCACTATAGGTTACCTGGCCTGGCAGGCGAAGAGAGCTGATGGGAGACAGCAGGAACAAACTAGAACTTGCAATGTTGAACGCAAGCCATGGGAACAAACTTGGTTTCAGGAGGACAGCTGGAACCTCAGTGGTGTGAGGGACCTGCTGGAGAAGCTGGTGTTCTTTGCCCCGGAGTTTCACATTTACCTTGCCCAGGACACTTAGAAGAGTTGTGGGGGAAGCTGGAGAAGCTGCAGGCCCTGGTGGCATCCCACACCAGCCAGGTGAACGAGAATAGCAACAGCGAGTATGAGCTGCCACACTGCCCAGCACCTGACACCAAACTTCAGAACACAAAAATGGCAGCTTTAAAATTTTTTCCACCATACAAATTTTGAACAAATTTCTCTTGTGGCCAACCCTAACCTGGGACTACACAGGACAGGGAACTATGAGAAACGTAGATCCAGCTGGGCTAGGCTGAAACAGTAAAAAGCCACCACAGTTCACCCCCTGTGAACTTATCATCTGTACACATTTTTTTATACTTAATGGTCAAGTAGAGATGACAGCACAATCATACTTCCACCTCACATGATGCAAACATCGCTCCTATATCCCAAATTATGCAAACCCTCTCTCCAAAGAGAATACAAATTCTCCTTACACATTTTAGATCATGTCCATTCCTCTTCAAGCTGAATCACACACATTTTTGGTATCCTCTACCTTAAATTATGAGCTATTATTAGCCTATCTGTGTTAGATAATAGCGGAATGGGGGAGGCGGAAAGATTGGTTAAAATATACACAAACATTCACATCAATATAATGAAGAAACAATCATAATTATTAGTGTTTGTTTCTACAACTGGTCATAAGTTGTAGTTGGTATCTATGAATCACCTTCTTTTGCATCCATTTGTCTTGTTTAACCAGTACCTTGGCTGGTCACGATTCCTTCTTTGGTGGGTGATTCTAACTTTCATTCCTAGAGGGTCTGGGTCATTAGCAGCCCTGCCTATAGTGGGTTGTTGTAGTTTTTCATTGACTTATTTAAAACAGCTTTGTTGAGGTATAATTTGCATGCCATAGATTTCACTCGTTTTCTGTGTACAATTCCATTTTAGATAATTTCCATCATCCCAAAGAGATTCCTCATGTCCCCTTGGAAACAAACCCCATTCCCACCCTTAGAACCAGGCAACAATGAATCTACTTTCTGACTTAATAGATTTTCCTTTTCTGGACACTTTGTATAAACAAAATCATAAAATACGTGATGTTTTGCATCTGGCTTTTTAAAAAGCATAATGATTTTCAGAGTCATCCATATTGTAGTGTAGGTCAGTAGTTCTTTCCTTTGACTTGGACTTACAGCACAGTACTACATGAAAGTATTAAGAGTTGCTCCCCCTTGATGTCCTGAATTCCAGACATTCTTTTCCTTATCCCATTGTATAGTAACAACATGGTGTCCCTTCGATTGTCAAGTCAATCACCCCAACAATCCATTCAACTCTCTTCTTTGTTGATTTACTTGCAAAACAAACCCCAAGCAGGCAGGAGGAAATCTCAACCTCTAGTTTAATGGAACTATTTCTATGTCCCCTGATGGAAATATGCTACCTCTGGGAACTAAGAACTCTAGACCAGCAGAGCCCAAAGTCATGGACACTGGAAGCAGTAATTTTCATAGAAGATCACAAAGGAAAATGCCTGTGTAAATTGGGAAAATATGCAATCCTACAAACACTTGTCAAAATATCTTCCAGTTTTTAAGCCATGTAGAAAAAGTTAACAGAAGCTCTATAATTAAAACACATGACTATGTATGTAGCTCCAATTTGCCTAGTCTGTTTGCATGCCATTGTCAACACTCATAAATGTACCTGGTACAGGTGTAATGTTCACAGAGTCCCAGGAACTCTGAGTTGATTGAAAATGACTGTTACCTTTGCACAATAACAAAGTCAAAAAGCAGACAAAGATGTCATTTAAAATTTTTTGTCTATTATTTGTGATTTTTGCAAAAATTTTGATTTTTAAAAATATTGCATCAAAATATCATTTATCTTGATTACTAAGTTTTTTTTGGCACTGCCTTAAATTTTGCTTCGCTCACTTCATCCTAATCCTGGCACTGATTAGAGGTAATATTGAGAGGAAACATTCCCATTTCAACTAGTTGATTCCCAGACCTATAGATTTTTAGAAATGAGAGAGACAACTTCATATAATGGTCACTGATAAAGAACATATACTGTATCCTGTAGGATGTTACCTCAGAATCACAAGGTGTTGTCGTCCAGCTGATGCTTTTCACTGAGTCTTCAAAGGGCTATTCCATCATTCTATCAGGCCAGCTACTCCAGGGTGATGGAATACATGGTAAAACCAGCGAATTCCCTGTGGCCCATTGCCACCCTTTACTTGCTATAAAATGAACTCTTTGGTGAGATGTATGAAATGTGGTGGTGGTGGCTTTGGCAGAAGCATTGTAGGCACAGAAGGCAAATCCACATCCAGAGTAAGTGCCTATTACAGTGAGAACAAAATGCTCCATCTTCCATTATGGAAACAGGCAATATAATCAATCAGGAGGGTCTTGGATCCCCCAGGGGAATGGTCCCATTTGGGGGCTCAGTGTTGGTCTCTGCTGTTGGTAGGTTACTTAGTCAGATCAGCCTTGGTGATTAGAAGTTCCTGTTGATAAGGAAGTACATAACCTCCATTCGTGCTGCGTTGGACAGTTTGTCTTGATTGCATTGTGTAAGAATGAAGTGGCTGAGGAATGAGGTTGACCGGTGACCACAGAATTGGTCATCATATCCACTTGATTATTAAAAGCTTTTTCTGCTAAGCTTGTTCTTTGATGAGCATTTACTGGGACACAAGTATCTTTACTTTCAGAGACATCTATGCATATACCTCTTCCCCAGAGCTCCTTGTCACCAGTTTTCCAGTTGTGTTCTTACCAATTCTCTGACCTTCCAGCCAAACCATTAGCCACTTTCTATGATTTCTACTTCTGGTATTCCAGGAAAAATGAGCAATCAGATACACTGGTTCTGCCCACTGGAAGAATTCCCCATCAAGGCCAACCAGAGTGGGGCTATTGTTTTGTAGTAGTCCCCTGTCTATTTTGTGTAGTGTCAGCATATCATGCAGAACCATATGTAAATCAAACTCCTTTTTTCCCTAAGTTAACTGACTATGGAACAGCCCATAAGAGGAAGGAGGAACTGTAGCAGGAAGGAGTGCCATGGATATATGGGTTACTTGCTCATGCAACTTACTTGTACCTTAAAGACCTTCTCAAGATCAGTCCATATATTGGGTTGTCAGAAAAGTCATGACGCATTTTTGCAATGAAAACATAGAAAAAATACATCATGACTTTTCCGACAAACCAATAGATCATATATATCACTTCGACTTTAAGAAACAGTGCAGTTGTGCATGCCCAGCATTATGACTTGGTGGATTAGAAAACACTCAGTTCATGATGGGCAGCTGAGTTTGTATGTTACTTTATGGACTCCGGTAGGTCAGTAGTCCATCTCTGGTAGGGCCCAGTAACAAACCAAATGTCGTTTCTAGGAAGAGGCATAGTTATATGTCAAGATGGCATAGCTTTGCTCCAAAATCTTAAATGTCTGCCCTGTAATTCATGTATAGGCACCTGCCAAAAACTCCATGCAGTAGCCCTGTCTGCTACATACACTTTAAGCACAATCACATGTGCTGGGTCAGATGACCTAAGTGGCAGGGCAGACTGCATGGCAGCCTGACATATTCCAGAGCCTTCATTTCTTCTGCACCCCACTCAAAATTGGCAACTTCTCCAATTACACAGTTAATAAGTCAGAATAGCATACCCAGATGAATATATGTATGACCTCCCAAATCCAAAGAGGCCCACTAACTGTTATGTTCCTTTCTTAGTAGTGAGGGGGCCAGATTCAACATCTTGTCCTTCACCTTGGGAGGGAGAGCTTAACACACCCCAGGCCATTGGAACCCGAGAAATTCACTGAAGTGTCAGGCCTCTGAATTTTCATGAATTTATTTTCCACCACCTGATATTCATTCATCTGACCAAAATGTCTACAAGAATTTCTGCTTCCTGTATACCAGGCTAACCATCATGATGTCCTGAATGAAATGGACCACAATAATGTCCCATGGAAAGCACAGGCAACTAAGGGCCCTGAGGGCTGGCTAGGTGTTGGCGTGGGCTGAAGAGTTGCTATCATCTTCAAGTAGGAGCATGAAGGTATATTGCTGGCCCTACTACCTGAAAAGAAACTGTTTCTGATGGTTTTATAATACTAACAGGTTTAGGGAATAAAAGCCTATGCTAGTTTAACAACTTGCATACAAGAGCAAAAAAAACTTTACATGGAACAAGAGCTTTAAACGAAGTTAACACCTGATTAAATTTAGAGGAACCCACTGTCATTTTCTAACGTACATCTGTCTTCTGCATGTGTTATGTCATTCTGATGCTTAAAACACTCCAATGTCTTCCTGAGCCTGCAGGACAAAATCTAAAATCCTTCGCCTCATATACAAGAAACACTGCATGTTATTTTTTCATGTTTTCTTTCAAGAGTTTTAAGGTTGTTTTTTTTCTTATTTAGTGAATTTACTCTATTTTGAGTATATTTTTACATATGGGGTAGGAAAATATATAATTTTTTTCATGTGAATAGCAAATTTTTTCAACATTTATTGAATATTACATCATTTCACCAGTAATTTGTTATTCCACCTTTGTCACATACTAAATTCCATTCATGCATTTGTTTCTGAGTTTTTCATTTGGTTCCATATATCTGTACTTTAATTCCTATAATTTTATTAAAAGTCTTGATTACTGGCAGCATGTGTTCTCCTATTTGCTTCTCAATCTTTTTACTTTTCCATCCAATTTATAACCAGCTTGCTAAATTCTGTTGAAACACTTGCTGGAATTAGATTGCAATTTCACTGTATTTACAGATTGAATTGGAGGATAATTGATACCTTCTTTTTAAAAAGATTTTATTGGGGAATTGGGAAAGGGACCAGTGTTGGGGAATTGGGGAAGGGGAACATTGTGTTTTTCTAGGACCCATCAGGTCCAAGTCAAGTTGTTGTCCTTCAATCTTAGTTGTGGAGGGTGCAAGCTCAGCTCCAAGTCCAGTTGCTGTTTTCAGTCTAGTTGCGGGATGTGCAGCCCACCACCCGATGTGGGAATTGAACCGGCAACACTGTTGCTCAGAATTCATGCTCTAACCAACTGAGCCACCCGGCCAGCCCCTGGATAATTGATATTTCAAAATATTGAACCTCTCTATCCATGAGCATGGCATCTTTCTTTATCTACTTGGTCCTTAGGTTTTATAACTTTCTCCATAAAGATCTTGCACAATTTTTGCTATATTTTTCCTGGTACTACATGGGTTTTTATTGCTAGTATATAAAAATTTAGGAGTATTACACAGGAGTATAAAAACATTTCTATTATTTATTGGTAAACCTGAAATGTTTAAAATCACTGTCTAAATTTTAAGTTCATCAATAGATTGAAAAAAATTATTTTATGCAGTATATTTATGTGTTTAAAGAAGGTATATGGTGTATTTTCCATATCAGGTCAGTATATTATATTTACCACATTTCTATTATTTGGGAATTCTTTTTCTTTTCTTGAAATTATTTTCTTTGCTCCTAAAATCACCATCCACTGGCCTAATATACATTGCCTCAGGGGCAAGGAAAATAATGTTCTACACTAAAGAAGTTTATAGAAATGTTAAGTGGAATTTTCTAAACACCCAGCAGGCATCACAGTCTGAAAGTAAAGAGCTTTTGATTAGCAAGCACTAGGCCTTCAGAGGAAAGTTGTTTTGTTTTGATTTCAAAAACGATTTGGCTTGGATTATCAACCCAGAGCCTACAGGACTACAGCATAACTATTATAAAAGATAAATGTTGAGTAGGGCAGAATATAGACTATGACATTAGTCCCTCAAAAGAAGCACAGAAAATAACTGATAATTAAAGAGTCAGTGTATCTACAAGACAGTCACTACAGCAGGGGGCAAGGGAACCCAACAGCAAAAGGTAGACCATCAAAAACAGGAGACCAGATGGAGTATTCAGCTGAATCTCAAAGTATCAGCAAGCCTAGGAGAACCAAGATGATGCCTGGAGTCATTATCCAGTCCTA
Organism: Hipposideros armiger; assembly: GCF_001890085.2. NCBI lineage: Eukaryota > Metazoa > Chordata > Mammalia > Chiroptera > Hipposideridae > Hipposideros > Hipposideros armiger. Next base: position 3,045,970 of record NW_017731465.1, on the reverse strand, counting down.
CTTACTCCCAGACATCAAATAACAAGCTACATCATTGGTGAGGGAGGCAAGTGAGAACCACAGGGCATCAAGAGACCCAGAAGCCCCTCTTCCGCTACAATGATAATGGCTAACATTGACTGAGAACTTACTATTGGGTTGTTGGAAAAGTCATGACGCATGTTTGCGACAGGTGGCACTAGTTCAATTTTGGAAGTACTACAGTCATTTGCATCTATGTTATTGTTATGTTATTTGACAGCTTACAGTTCTAGCTTCATTCTAAAAATAAATTGAGTGATTTGGTTGAGTTTTGGAGATTTTACAACAAGTTGAAGATGGAAGACCAAACTGTGCAGTTTTGCCATATTTTAGTTTCATAAAGGGAAGAATGCACATCAAGTTTGTGAAAAGTTGCATATAGTTATGGTGACAATGCTTTACAAGAATATCAGTGCCAACGATGGTTCACAAAATTCTGTGCTGGTGGTTTTGGTCTCAATGATGCTCCTCAGTCAGGGAGGCCCACCGAGGTTGATGACGACAAACTAAAGACATTGATTGAGTCAAACTCATGTTACACAACAGGAGAGATTGCAGAAACATTGAACATCCATCATTCAAGTGTTCACAACCACCTGAAGAAGCTGGGATACATAAGCAAACTCGATATTTGGGTTCTGCATGAACTCAAAGAAGTTCATTTGACGGAACGTATGAACATCTGCAATAAGCTCATTAAACGTGAGGAAAACGACCCTTTTTTGAAGCGACTGATAACTGGTGATAAGAAGTGAATTGTTTACAACAATGTGTTGCACAAACGGTCTTGGTTCCGATGTGATGATTTGCCTCTATGACATCGAAGCAGACATTCATCAGAGGAAGGTTATGCTCTCAATGTGGTGGGATTTTAAAGGTGTTGTGTTTTTCGAGCTCCTATCAAGGAACCAAACAATCAACTCAAATGTGTACTGTCATCATTTGAACAGTTTGAATGAATCTATCATCCAGAAATGTCCAGAGCTTGTTAATTGTAAAGGAATTGTGTTCCATCGTGACAACGTGAGACACACAAATTTGATCACCCATCAAAAATTATTGGAGCTTGGCAGGGATAGAAAAAGACAGTCCAAGGAATACAATCAATAATGTTGTAAGTATTTCTTAGGGGGCCAGATGGACCCATGTCCTTTTGGGGAGTCCACTTCATAGTTGATGTAGAGGTCTGACCACCGCATTGTATTTCTGAAACTGATGTTGAATAATACTGTATGTCAACTATAATTAT
>NW_017731465.1:2946897-3043890 GCF_001890085.2 Hipposideros armiger | reverse complement strand
ACACACACACACACACACACACACACACACACACACACACACACACACACACACACTTATTTATTCATAATAAAAAAATTGGATTGTGCAATTATGGAAGCTGAAAAGTTCTGCTGTTTCAAGTTGGAAACACAGGGAAGCAGGTGGTGGAGATCCAGCCTGAGTCCAAAGGCCTGAAACCTTTGAAAGATACCCAATGGTGTAAGTCCCAGGCCAAAGGCAGGAAAAGATCGGTGTTGCAGGTCATACAGTCAGGTATAGAGAGCAAATTCTCTCTTACCCTGCCTTTGGTTCTATGTGCTTCCAACAAATTGGATGGGGCCCACCCACTTTGGGGAGGGCAATCTAGTTTAATCAGTTCACCAGTTCAAATGTTAATCTTATCCATATACACCCTCACAGACACAACAAGAAATAATGTTTTATCACTATCTAGGCATCCTGAACCCAGCCAATTTGCGACATAAAATTAGCTATCACAAGTTCATCCCTTTCCAACTTGGCACCCATACACGTCGCCTTAAATTATAATCTCCAGAGACAACATGAGGTCATAATTCCACCTAACATGATATAACTATCCTACATACTGGAAATGCACTAACCCAGGACAAGAGGTGAAGTCCATGAGTGACATTTACTCTTCTCCTTGATATTCCATAACTTAAATACTGTTATGTAAGATTAACAATAGTTAAATATTATGATAAGTCAATATATCTTATGTCACATGATAAGAGAATAAGAGAACAAGGACTACAAAGATATTTGCTTAACAAATATATTAATATACAATCATATATCACAAAATAAGGAGGAATACTCATTATTTTTATAGCCCTCATTTCTTTAACTAGTCACATGGTTGTAGCTGTTATTTATACCTGACTCTTTCCACTACCCACTCTGTATTCCCTTGTCTTCAGAAAGCAGCTCAGCTGGCTATAGTTGTTTACCTGGTAAAATGACCCAAACTTTCTTTTCTGAAGGATCTGGTCCATTAGTCCTGCCTGGATTGGATTCTTGTAGTTTTCTGTTGACCTTAATTACAGGACATGGTAATGCTAAAAGACATCCTCAGGTATCTTTTGTGTCCAGAAGTACTACTCCTTACTTCCACTGTGGAGTTGCAGTCCAATTTCCCCTTGGTACTCAGGGTCAATCACCTCAGCCAACACAGTCACTCCCTTCTTTGCCTGTTGTTTCAGAGGCATGAGAAGTCTAAAGTGGCCTGCAAAAAATTTAAGCCGCAGTCTTAACTTTCAGTTCAATAGAATCATTGTTGTGTCTAGGTAGAACCATTCCTCCCATTGGAATTAAGATCTTTAGGCCAGCAGAGCATGAGGTCATGGGTACAGGAAGCAAAAATGTTAGCTAGCAAGGCACTAAGGTGACAAAATTTTAGCTAGTGACTCACTAATAGTGAGTTGTGCCATTCCCGTTTCCACCCTGTGATTCCGGGGCCCGTAAATCCTAGATATGCGAGAAACAGCACCCTATATTGGATACACACAGCCTTCCAGAGAACCTTGCCCCAGCCTGTAAAGTATTGCCACCTAGACGGCACCATAACTGAATTTCCAAAATGCCATTCCACCGTTCTATCAAACCACCAGCTTCAGGGTGAGGGGAATATGGTGAGACCAGTGAAGTCCATGAGCCTGGGCCCATTGCTGTCCTTTTGGGTTTTTTGTTTGTTTGTTTGTTTTTCCAGCTGAGCTATCCTGCCACCTGTTGGCAGCTCAGCAGCAGCTCAGCTCAGGCCAGGACTCGAACCGCTGTTGCTCAGAGCTTGCACTCTTGAGTGAGCCCTTAACCAACTGAGCCACTCAGCTGGCTGCTGCTGTTCTTTTTTGTTAAGTGAGTTCCTTGATCAGAAGCATCACTGTGTGGAATATCATTGCTGATGGATAAGGCACTCGGTAAGTCCACAGATGGTCTTTTTGGAGGAGCATTGAGTGCAGGGAAGGCAAATCTGTATCCAGAGTAAGTGTCTATTTCAGTATGAACAAAATGCTGCCCTTTCTAGGATGGAAGTGGTCCAGTGTAATCAATCTGCCACCAGGAGGCTGACTGATCACCCTGGGGAATAGCGCCATATTGGGAGGGCGGTGTTAGTTTCTGTTGTTAGCAGACGCGGCAATCAGCAGTGGCCGTGGCTTGGTGAGCCTTAGTGAGTGGAAGTCCGTGTTGCTGAGCTTGGGCATAACCATCATCCCGACTACCGTGGTCACTTTATTCACGAGCCTGTTGGGTGGTGATGGGGTGGCTGGGGAAAGAGGCTGAGTGATAGCCACAGAATGAGTCATCATAGTCTCATGACTATTAAAATTCTCCTCTGCTGAGGTCATCTTGTGGTGAGCATTTACATGGGGGCACAAATACACAAATATCTCTGTGATTTTTGCCCATTCAGAGAGGCCTATCTACATATCTTTTCCCCAAATTTCCTTTTCACCAATTTTCCATGTCCCCGGCCATCCAGCCAAACCATTGGCCAGAGCCCATGAATCAGTATACGTATATTCCCATATCTGGGCATTTCTCCTTCCAAACAAAGTGAATAACCAGGTACACTGCCCAAAGTTTGGCACAGGGAAGATTTCCTTCACTGCTGTCCTTCAGGGATGTGCCAGAGATGGGGCTGTAGTGCTGCAGATGTCTGCTTTTGGGTGGTGCATGTATATTGTGCAGAGCCATCTGTAATCCAGGCCTGAGTTGTCTCTTCCTCCATCTGCTAATCACAGGGAACGCCACATGAGGCCGCAGGCACAGACTGCGAGAGAAAAAAACAGTGTAGCTGGAGTAGGGGTCATGGGCATTTGAGCCACTTCTTCATGTTATTTGTGCCTTGGGGTCTGTGCAGGCCCAATCACATATATACTACTCCCGTTTGATTGTGAAGTGCTGCTGTCAACACCCAATTTTATGGCTTGGTGGGTCCAATAACACCCAATTCATGAAGGCAGTTCAGGTCACCTAGTAATTTGATGGCCCATGGTTAAACGTTCAGTGTCTACCAAAGCCCAGAACCAGCTCAAGAACTGTTTCTCAAAAGGAGAGTGGCTAACGGTGGAGGATAGCAGGGCTTTACTACAGAATTTTAAGGATCTGTGCTTTGATTTACCTATAGGGACCTATCTGCCAAAGGCTCCAAACAGCATCCCTAGCTGTCACTAACACTTTCAGTACCACGGCCCTCCTGGATCATATGACCCAGATGGCAGAGCAGCTTACACAGCCGACTGGACCTGTTTCAGAGTCTTGTCCTGTTCTGGTCCCCTGTCAAATCGAGCAGTTTTTCAGGCCACTCAGTAAATGGGCCAGGGTAACGCACCCAGGTAAGAACTATGTTGCTTCCAAAATTCAAAGAGTCCTACTACGCATGTGACTCTCTTTTGGTTGTGGTAGCAGCTAGATGCAACAACTTACCCTTTACCTTAGGAGGGATATCTCGGCATGTCCCACACATTTGAACCTCTGGAAATTTCACTGAGGTAGAAGGCCCCTGAATTTTTGTTGGACTTATTTCCCACCCTCTGGCACACAAATGTCTTACCAATAAGTCTAGAGCAGTTTTGCTCTGGGTCCAAGCAGCAAAACATCCCCAGTGTAATGGATCAATGTGATATCATGTGGAAGGGAAGGGCAGCCAAGATCCCTGTAAACTAAAGTATAAAATAGGGAAGGAAAGTTGATATACCCTGGAAGTAGGACAGTGAAGGTGTATTGCTGGTCTTGACAGCTGAAAGCAAACTGTTTCTGGTGGGCCTCATGGACAGGGATGGAGAAAAAGGCATTTTCCAGGTGAATAGCTGCATGTCAGTTACCAGCAGATGTATTAATTTGCCTTCTCCCTGTTTCTTTACATGGCTTTCCCTGTGTGTCAGTGATGAGGAGTTTAAATCACAACCTATCAGAAACACTTGGCTAGAAACATTTGAATGATCTAGAAACAATCAGCCTAGAGGAGAGCAGACAAAGGGAGAAGAGAGAGAAGCATAGGGTCAAAAAGTAGAATTAAAACTGCGGGATATACGAAGTTAAGGGAAAACACATTCCACTAAACGTAAGGAAGAATATTCCAACACATAAAGCTGTCTCAAATGATACAGGCTAACTTGGAAAGGAGTGAGTTTCTAATCACTAGAGTTGTTTCAGCAGAAGTTTGTCAAGGACATCATATAGAATATTCAAGTGCCATACAAGAAATCAGGCCAAATGACATTAAGGTCCCTTCCTTTGCAGTCCTGAGACATTTGAGAGTCTGTGTCCCCACATTGAATTTTGAAGATATGTGGTAAGAGTCTACTATGGTGCATATGGAAGCCAACCAAAGATGTCTAAATGATTATGTACAAGAATGTGTAAATAATCCACATGGTGGAGTATGGAGTCAGAAAATATCAAAGGCACTGTTGTAACAGTCCATTTTTGCTAGATATGTTGGAGTTACAAACAATTCAAAAATCTTGGTGCCTTCCTACAACAAAGGTTTCTTTCTTACTCTTATTACATATTAGCTGAAGATTTACTAAAATTCTGGATCACATCCTCTTATCTTGGAGTCCAGGCTGAAACAGAAGTCTGTATCTAGACATTGATAGAACTGTGAAACCACATGAAGGTTCTTAAAACTTCTGCTTAGAACTGGCATCACCATTTCTACTTCATTTCATTGGTCACAACAAGACATCAAAAGGGCAGGAAGGATAGCCCTGAAAGTAAGGAAACATTTTGACTATATTTGAGCATACTATGTCAAGTCTTGTAGTCATGGTTTGAAATTTAACAATTCCACACAGTGAAATAAATGACTTCTAGGAACTAAGAAAACGCTTTATATAGCATTTATTTTAGAAATGAATTTTCTTAACAAAAGACAGAGTAATCTAAAAGCCTACTTCACTGCAGAAAGAGAAAATGTAACTCCTAGGCATTCACAGCAGATACATTTGCAGAGTTGCAGGAAAAAGGCATATCCTTATATTTCATCATTGCCTATGAAGAAACATATAGGGATATAAATATCTATAGCTCCTTAAATATAGTTGATACTTTGTTTTTTAAAAGTAGAATTTTGAGTAATTAATCACAAAGATAGAGACTTCTCTGTAAGTCCATGACCAGAACTGCTTGGTTGGTGGGAGCTTTGACCCTGTTTCACGTGGGGACTGTGCAGCTGGGTGGAGGAGCTTGTGGTAGAATTGGACCAGCATGACAGAGATAAGAAGAGGGACGATTTCGAAGGGTCTTTCATTTCAGACTATCACACTAAGAGTCTAGACTTACTTTGAAGGCTATGGAGAGTTAATAAAGACTTTTAAGCAAGGAAGAGGCAGAGTTGATTATATTCATATTATTAAAACAAAACCACTCAGACAATAACATGGAGAATGGATTGGAAATGGGACAAAATTTGAGGCAGGACTATTAGAATTAGAATAATGTTGGCTAGAAGTGAATGGTCCTAAACCTAGGCTAGGAGCAGTAGTAATAGAAAATTAAGAATAAATGGAAAACTATTATAGCAATTAAAAGAATAGGCCTCGGTGACTGATTGGATGAGAAGTCTGAATGAGAAGGAGGACTCCAGTGATTATCAAATTTTGGGCTTGGTGCTGCTGGGCAAGTATTGTGAAATAGTTTAGAAATGCAGATTTAAGTACTAGTTGCTACATTCTAAATTTGTAACCTTCAACAAGTTATTTTATCATGGTGAGCCTCCATTTCCTCCTCCGTAAAATTGAGCTGATAATAATACTCCCATCATAGGGTCGAACTATTGTGAGGAGTCACACACTATTAGCAGTGCCAGATTCAGGGATCCTCTAAAGCACTTTAGAGATTGGGGACACATTAAGATAGACCAGTCAGCCATTCAGGCTGCTATTTTATTAATATTGTGTTGTAGGAATGCACAGGCCACATGAAGAACAGAACATTAATGCCCCTAGTCTTGCTTCAAATAAAATACTTAAAAATGCTTATACAAGAAAGTTAAAAACCTTTTCTTTCATGTTGCCACTGTGTCAATTCTCGTTTGCCTCACATATATTAATCTTGCATGATTTCTCTTCTCTCTTTAGTTCCTTACTAGATATCTTCGAACATGAGCCTTCACCCAACTCCAGGTTCAGTAGATGAAGTACTCAGAATTAGTATACATCTTACACATTCACTAGGGAGAAATGGTGACACATTTTGGGATTAAGTGGTTTGTTTAGTAGAAAAGGGAACTGCATACAAAGTAGGCAGTAAAATTTAAAATTTTGGATCAACTATGACTATAAACCCCAATACTTTAGTAGGAAATCAAACATTGACAGCCTCCCAGCTACTACCAGGAATCCTGCAATTAGTAATGTAGTCCTGAGCTGCACCAGAAATTTCTAATTTGCAGACCAGCAAGCAATCTGTAGTTTATCAGAGACATCAAAGATGGGTCTTTATAATGCTTTCCTGGGCTCTTGCTCCTAACCTTTCCCCACCAGATGGGAGGTGGAGAAGGGAAGAAGGAGAGGACTGGGGACGGAGCAAAGAGCAAGGCCTTTCTTGGGGAGCTCTAGCATATGTTCCATAGCCCAGCATGATGACCTTGGACCAGCAGCCACCCGATTGCTGCTGCCCCAGTGAGATGTGGGCCTGATTGACATAATCTGTATGCAAAATATAAACCTATGGTAAATCATGACATGTTTAATTTCAACAGTTATCAAAAGAATATGAGTTGGCAAAACAGAGGAAACTTAAAAAGGAATGACAAAAACAGCCCCATGAAGGGCAAGAGAAAGGTTTTTATGGCTCAATTACAACTAGGTAAGCGAAGGTTGTATTCCACCCAAGTCAATGAACAGCATTCTCTCCCAGCGGCTTCCACACCTCTGCGGGCAGATATTCCAGTTTGTAAAACAATGAGGTGTCTGCAGCTGTATTCCCATCCCTTCTTCATGATGCTTCTACCCTCTTACAGCCTATTCTTCTTTACTCCATATCAGGCTCAGTTGCCTGAAACTTCTGTGTTTCTACCAGCCTTGGCTTATATAGAATAGGAAAGGATAAGATAGGATAGAATGGGATTGGATAGGATAATAATAGTCACACAGCAGAATATGATTATGTTTGGGAGGAGCTATGATTCTCTCCAGAATTAGTGTCTTAACATTTGAAATGACAAGCTGGAATCATACCACCAAAGCTCCTAGTCCAGAATCTACACTGATTAGAAATTGACAATAGTTACCATTTCTATACATCAATCTCTTCATTGGAAAAAGAAGTAGGTAACTGTAATCTAAATTTTCTCTGTGTCTTTAGGATTTCTTTGGTATCATCCTCCCCACGATAATCCCAATCACTTGACAGACAACTCTTCAAATTAAATAACAACAAATTTGAATTTGTTATAAAAAGTGATAAAATAAAAAGTAATGTGGTGATGAATTTATTGTTTATTCAGCTCAGTATGAACAATAGCATCCCCTTCTTAGCTACTTTCAGCCAGTATCTTTCTGAACTGCTAAATTATATGGACATTGATATCATTAGTAACATTGCTATTTCTGATCTGTCACTTTATAAGAGTTTGCAACCAAAACTACCACCAAAACCAGTGCAATTTGATGATTCTGACTCTTGGCATTTCATTGAACACAAGTTAGAGCATTTGCATGGCGTGGCAAGAACCCTCAGGGGGATACTCCGTCTATGGAGACGCACCACATGGCTTCAGCGAATCTGAAACAGAAGAGACAAAGGCTCTGGAAAGATCACCAGGGTGGTCCTCAGATACAGCAGTCAAATCTTCTGGGGACTTACAGCATCTCATCTGATTATCTTGGGGCAAGCACTCCAGTGAGTGATGCTGGAGGGTAAATGCATGAAAAACAAATGCTTGGAAATCCTGTTGTAATAAACTCACTCACAAAAGATAAACATTCAAGCTTCCTGTAATCTCATCTCACAAGAGATGAGCTAAGGGCAAAAGCTCTCCATATCCCTTTCCCTGTAGAATAAATCATTAATTTCCCCATTAATTACTTCAATAAAAGGATGTCAAAGGAGCAATTCAAAGGACTCAACTTGCACTAATTTGAGATATATACAGAAGGGGTGAAGATAAAGTGGCAGCTCAGAATCAGAAAAGAAAACTGGAAAGTGCAGTAGAACTGGAGCATGTTCTGAATCACTTCAAAGATGAATTTAAAAAATTGCTCATGAAAAAGGGGAAAACGACAAGAGCTTCTATCTACTAAAAGCCTTATATCTTGAGGTCTTCAGTGATGATACACGATGGAGATGGAAAGCTTTATTCTCCTAGTTAACACTCACTGCAGCAAACCAGAGATGACAATGTATCATTTGTTCCCCAAAGTAGGAAGCCAGCAAGACCTTAAGAAAAACTAGAATTGGGAGGATTTTTGCCATTTCTGAGCTAGTTTTGTTTTGTTTTGTTTGTATTGTTATAATAAAGCTCCTACTGTGAGGTGGAATACAGAATGTTGTAATCAGGCACCTAGGATTTGTTTTAATGAAGTATGGTAAGCTGCAGACACAAATGGTTGTTATGAGGCAAGTTTATTTATACTCACAGATCCCTAGAGTGAGAAGGCACAGCACACCCCGCAGAGCCACATAGGGAATGACTAATTTGCTCAGGAGGCAAAGGGAGAGGGGGAAATGTGAAATAAAGAAACTTTATTGTGGTTTCTGGAGGAAGGAACAGTGAGGCCGAGTAAGCAGGTTTAGGATTGGCTCGTTTGAATAATTTCAGCTGTCTGTGGAGCATAGAGGCTAGTTGTCTGGGACCTGGTCCTGAGGTGGTTAGGGCAGGTTAATAGTGTCCCTGAGCATGAGAGCCCATTAGAGGAAGTGGTTGGGGGATGTGGACTCTGGATTGGTTGGTTGTATGTGAAAGACATGCTGGTAGGTAAATTGCTTGTTATCTCTAGGAATTAGCTATTCCTGGGAGGGGAAATCCCTCCAGGTTCAGCAAGGCCCCAAATGCCAAAGCATCAAAATACAGATAAGCTAAAAAACGTGGGTTTTACACAGAAATATGTCATACTCCATTACTGAGCCTGAAAAAAAAAGTACAGCCAAAACTTCATATTGAAAATGTACAAAACCCTGAAAACAGTGAAGTTCACATCAGTACATAGAAGCCATAGTTTCATTTTAACTGCCAATTTACTTTCTTTAGTACTATTTGGAGTAGTTCCTGCATACGTATAAATACTGCAAAACTTTTTATTTATACTTTTCTTATCTCTTTTATTACATTCACAAATTTATTTAATGGTATGACTTCTGGCTAAATGTGAATTATAACCACTATGTACCTTTTAAAAACAATACTATATGAACAGAAAATGACATTTTTTAAAATATATTAAATTGTTTAGCTTTGGCAAAAAAAAAATATAGCTCAAAAACCTGGTACAAGTAAAAAAAAAAATCATGACTGTGTATTTAAAAAAATCATATTTCCAGGTCTTTAGGTGACTGTTCAAATATGGCTCAGAGATAAAAGTCTTTTTGTTAGGAATATACAACCTCTCACACAATCAGCTGTATCTAGGGATAATATGGCAATCTCCTTTGTTGGGTCCTCCTCTTCTTCTAGACCTCTGAAGTTTGGAAGGCCTTAGGGCTCAGTCCTTGGGCCTTTTCTGCTTTTATCAGTATCCATTCTCTTAGTACTCTAGGGTAGACTCCTGGCTTTCAATCTCATCTATATGTTTGTAATTCCCAATTTTATTTCTCAAGGCCAGAAATCTCTTCCAAATTCCAAGCTCATACATCTAACTTTCTACTTGACTGCTCCACTTGGATATTTGATAAATGTCTCAAGCTTAACAGATCTAAAAACAGAACTCTTTACTTCCTCCTCCATCCCTTGCCCCACACTACTACCAAACTTTCCACTCCAATATGCTTCCACAGATCGGTGAATGCATCTCCATGCCATATTTCCAATTAGTCAGGATGAATAGGGTCTTCTTGACTCTTCTCTTTCTCTCATACCCACATTCAATCCATAGTAAATCCTTCTGGAGAGCTCTGCCCAGCTTTCATAGCTTATTTTATTTTTTTTTCTGTTGCAAGTTCAAAAGCCTGATGGTTGTTTTAAATGTCAAATAGTTAAAAGTTGATTTAGTCAAAGTTCATAGTCTTTTTCACAATATAATTTCCTAACAAATATAGATAGAGCTCCTGATCTATTTCTCTGCTGAAATTCCTCATCCAGTTATGTATATTTTCCAGCTTTCACATTTGATCTTTCAATATATTAATTATAATTATTTTAAAGATTCTGTCTGATAGTTGCATCATCTGGGTCATCTCTGAGTCTATTTCTGTTGATTGTTTATCTCCTCTCAGTAGGTTGTTTTTTTCTTGCTTTTTGGTCTTATAATTTTATATTGACTGGGCATGCTATATAGGATAGTAGAGACTAAGGGAAATACTATTTATTCCTGGATATGGGAATGCCTCTTTTCTGTAGGACCATTAGTGTGGATTTGAATCAATGTAGTCAGGAGTTGAGCTGGGTTTGGGTATTGTTTTTGCTTTTGTTGCCTTCACTGCACCACAGGCTTCAAATTCTTTTAGCAGTTGAACTACTACTCTTGGGGTTGGGGAGGGAGACGGAGTGCTAAGAGGGTTTCTCTCATTGTTTCTGCTCCTCCCTCAGCTTTCAGACTGCCCACATCTTGCCCCTCCCCCAATAGTAGAATTCTGTTGTGGGGGATTCTCCTTTGTCCTGTTCCAGCCTCATTCTTTGGCAGGCTTACACACCTGGGCGTTGAATGTGAAGCTTTCTCAATATATCTACACATCCTACCAGTGGCAACCAAACCGTGTCTTGTATCTGGGGTTGGTCTTGTGCAGGAGTTTCTTGCCCTTTTCCAAGTGGCAGCAGGACTCTTATTGGTAAGATTCAAGGTCCAAGATGGTTTTTTGCCACTCCTCCAGAAATTTCTACTCCTTCCTTAAATGTAATCAGTCTTTGCCTTTACCCTGTAGGCAAGAGGGTTTGCTGTCCCTCCCTACAGTGATTTAAGGCTTTTGCTTTAATAGGAGAGAAGAAAACAGGGAAGCAAAGAAGGCCTGGTGTCCGTCCCCTAACAGCTTCCCCTTACTTCCTCACACCTGCATTAGTGAGGTGGCTCTCAGATCTTGGGCCTGTCCCCAGTCTTTCTGTGAGTGCCTGTGGAGGACCGTAAGAAAAAGCTTGAGGGTGAGTGAAATCTCCCATCGTTTTGAGGATGTTCAACTATCCTAAACTGATGCATCAGCCCACATGTGTCTTTAATTTTTTTTTTTTAATTTTAGCTATTTTTTAATTACCCATTTGTATGGTGGCTACCAGTTTTTCTCCTACTCTGCCACAGGTCAAAAAGTTCATCTGTTCCATCTTTTTTTGAAGGAGTGTGTCTCTCTTTGGAATTCAGGCTACTCAGTTGCCTTGTGATTTCAGCTCTCTGAAATGCTCCAGGTTAAGTTATGATTTTTGTAGATTAATGACCTCTTTTCTCATTATAAGGTTTATTGTGATAATCTTTATAACTTTGTACATTCTAAGTGGAAGCTGAAGTATTATATTCTTCAATTTTAAGTAGTAGAAATTAATTCTGGCTAATTTAAGCAGAAAAAATAATATTGATACTGAGGAATTAACAAAATCCACAGGTAAGGTAAAGAACCAAGCTCAAATTAGACAAGAAACAGGGCAATTCCAAGGGTCCGTGCAAAAAGGACAATTAACCATCTTATTAGGGTATGTTTACTGGACAGAATGAATTCCCACTGTCCTAGGTTCTCAAGATTCAAAGTCTTGGGAGAATTTCAGATTGGTAATTTTAGTCCTCATGCTTATTTTTTTGTCTTATGAAGACACCATGGTTATACAAATAGAAGATAAGAATGCACCAAAATAAGGGTTATATCACTGGAATAGGATGAATGGATTCTGGGTGGGCAAGATAAACAATTTTCCACGATGCTTATAGATGTTGGTGATTTACTGGTTACAATCTGCTATAATTAAGATTGCATTCATTTGTTTGTTCAACAAATATTTTTTGGTTATTTGTTTTGTGCAAGGCAATGTTCTTGTTGGAATTACAGGCAAATGACCAAAAAATAAGTAATGCTTTATGAATTAAATTATTATTTTTTTTATATATTTGACTCTGTTTTGCTTGCTTCCATGTTTTCGGTTTTATTCTTAAATATTTAGATAACGATGAGCATCTAGAATGCTAATCTATTTTGTTCTGCCAATGAGTTATAAGGGAAGAGTGGACAATAATACTAGGGAACTTATTTTTTCTCAATAAAAATAAAAAATCATTATGTGAATTATTATATGATACTTTTAAGAAAAGAGATAGAATAGCTTTTGGAAGATAAATGCTCTGTCTAGTATCAAAAATACTTTTTAAATATTTGTAAAATTAGATGAATTGCAATAATTTTCATCTATATTTTGAGAGTATTATGGGATCTATTCATCTTAGTAGTGGCTTAAGACAAATAGGCAAGGTCAGAGGCAATATAGAAACATTTTTGATAAAATTATTTATTGTTAGTCAGATTTTTATTCCTTGTACTTCTAAGAAAATTACTCTTCTTGTAATCTTAGTGGACAAAAAGGTTTGCAAGTTTAATTTTGTATTATTTGCTTGGCAAATGGAATGGGTTTTCCTAAGAAATTGGTCTGGTTAGTAAAATGTTCTATGTCTGGGATACTTGGTTTCACAAATGGTATAGAATATACTAGCTTCTCTTAATGAGGCAATAGAGTGGAGCAGTAAGGATGGCATCTGAGGAATCACAAAGACCTAGATTTAGACAAACTTGGATATAAGTCCCACTCTGGCAATTTCTAGCTTTGCAACACTGGGGAAGTTATTTACTACCTTTAAAATTTCATTTTCATCATGTATAAGTCAGAAATAATATGATCTCTTCATAGGGTTTATGTAAGAATTAAATGAAGTACTTAGTATAGTACATTTTACTTACTGAAAGGTCAGTAAAAAATAACTACTATTATTAGCACCTGTACCATAATAATCCACCAGGCTCATCTCCTCTCTGGATAATGTAGGTTGAATTATTTACAATTTTTTTTCCCCTGGAGATCAACTTGATATACTTGAAATCCTGTTGTTAAAACATTGATTTACCATAATTATCAACCAGAAATATTATAGTCTCTCTTAAAATAACCAGATAGGCAAATCATAATTATAAAAAGGAAAGTGTCTGTCATTGGGAGGAACAAACAGAAATCCTTAAGCCACATCCTCAACAGAGTGAATAAATGGGGTTGGATTGGATAGGAACAACCATGTTCCTTTTTCAAAACACATCACTCCTGTATGGGAACCTTGCAAAAGACTGAAGATAACGCTCATTGCTTGAGGGCCTGACTAGTTTGTAGCCCCTCAAATCCAATTATAAAATGATAAAGCCATAATCAGTAGGACAAATATTTGAAGGTTTTTATTTTTTTATCTGCTTTGTTGACGATTTACTTTGAACCATTTCTTCCTTAAGTGAAAGAGGAATAACATTATGGGTTATAAGCGAGATGAACTAGACTCGAGTCCTTGAACCAGTCTTTAATTTCTTATGTGACTCTGGCAGATGGTCCTAGGACTCAGTTTCCTTTTCTGTCAAACTGATTATAAAATTATTTCCATAAACTTCAGCAGCTGTTGGTAAAAATGAAGACACAGTAACTACAACAATTACTATTCCTATTGTCTTTCCCCATCTTTTCTAGGTTCTTTCCCCACCTTCTTATGAGATACCCTTCAATTCCACTCAGCGTGTTCCTCAGTTATTTCAGGGAGAGAGATGGGGCTGATGAAGTGTTGCCAGAAAATTTAGGATGCACAGTTATCATAAAGCATTTGCCATTTTCCTTCCTCGTTGAGCTTCCAAAAATCAGTTTGTTGCTGCCTCTGGTGCCACTTCTCCCCAGATTGCTGGTATTGCTGATGCTTGTGATAAGTGAGTGTCCTCAAAATGGTTCCAGCTGAAATTAGGAAAACAAACAAGCAGCCACAAACCCTAAATTAAACAGAATTAAATGCATCTTTTTCATGAAGATCCCAAATATTACTGTTCTGTGCTTTCAGTGTCTTCCTGAGTTTCCAGTAAAACAGGTTTTAGTTTTTCTTGAGCCCTCACATTCCTAGGACTTGAACCTTAGAGCTGGGTTGGAGGAGAATGTGAGCAAAAGATATCAAGCTGTACTCAGATTCTGCACAGAGGCATGATTATTGAAACAAGCTTGTGTGCCTGACTTTTTTTTTTTTTTTGCCTTAGGATGAATTCTTTTTTACCAGGACACTTTTCAGTTCCTCATTCAGATATGTTCTTGGCATTCATTAGTTTTCCAGACAAGCCCTAACTTAACCAAGCTTCAAAGCATGGACTACCTAGGCTCATACAGGAACCCTAGCTTCATGGCCTTTATGTATCCTTTTTTATAAAATGAAACTAGGTGTTAAAACATGCAACAATAACTAAAACAGACAGTATGTCTCTACGCATGTGGAGCCTGCAAAATGGACAGACAACTCAGATCAGATACCCACTTCTCCTGTGCCAACATCTTAGTACCACCTAAGAACTCCAGGACCAAGATCCAGCTCCAGGGAAAATGAGGAAAGATCTTGAATGACAGATTAAATCTTTACTACCTGATGGAGTGAGAGGCTTAAATAAAAGTTAATTCGAGTGATAGAAAAACGCAGTTAGGCCTAAGGGAGAGTCTGGTCTTACGTTATCATGAACACAGCTCCCTTTTCCTTTAGCCTCAGCTGTGAGCCATCTGCTTCTCAAAAGCCTAATGGCTGCTAGCTGTCATGCGCAGCTGGGTAGAAGTGAGGTCTCAGGCTCTGTTGGGGTTCTAGCACAGGGGAATTCGTTTGGTGCTTTTCCCCTTAGGGCATGGCAAAAAAAACATCATCAGGGAAGTGGTGAGGGCTAAAAGCAGTGGATTTTGGGGACTGCTGGGAGGTCAGAGATTTGTGAACCTTCAGGCAGAAGACAACATTGGCTCAGATCTTCTTACCCTCACAACTCTAAGAAAGAGCTATGCAGAAAGACTAGATCGCCCTGTTCCCCAGGCTATGGGAGTACCAGGAGACCTGAGAGCAGAGGGGTTTCCTTCAAGATGGCAGCCTCTGCTTTAAATTACAGGCCACTGTAAGTAGAGACAGGTTCATATTTCATGGTCTGTGGGATTCCCGTCATTTAGCATCTGAGCACCAATGAGCTGATATAGGAAAATAACCCAGGCAATAGCTAAGAGAGGAGCAGTCATCAGAACAAATATACCACTGATAGAGTGCTGCTGGAGGAGATAGTGGCATCTGGAATTGAGGTTTAAGACCAGCATAAATAATTCTTTCTGAAATTGAAAACATAGCTTCAAAAAAAAAATCAAAAGAAAAATGGAAGGAGAGGATAGTCTATTGAAATCTGAACCAGTAGTCTGAAAAATCAAGTGCTAAGAAACGTCTTGAAGCATCAGGCAAAAAAAAAAAAAAAAAAAAAAAAAATGAACCTCAAAAGAAAATGGAAGTCAGGTCCAAGGGACCTAATTTGTATGAAATTTCAATGGGAAAAGAAAGAACAAATGTAGGTTAAACAATAATTAAAATAATCAGAAAAAAAATCCTTACTTTAAAACCTAAATCTGATAAAATTCCTGAATGCTAAGGACATAAGAAAAAATGCCACAAGTTTCCAAGCAGTTATGAACAAATTATCCACAAAGGAAAAAATATCAGACTTGCATCAGACTTCTTATTTGCAACAATGGAAGCTAGAAACAAGAATGAACTTCTATTCACAGATTACTTTCAAAATAGAACCACAACCAAATAATTCAATACCTGGACAAGATTCATTTACCCCTGAGCATGAAAGAAAGATATTTGGAAATATGTAAATAAGACTTTACTACTTATTTCTTCATCAGAGAAAATCCACAAGAAAAGGTTTTAACCAAGTAACACATAAACCAGGGTAGAAATCTCAAGATTAAAAAAGATGAAGAGAGAAGTAGAACTGAAGGACAGGAAAGAAATAATGTTGAAAGAGGAAAGTATTCTAAAAGGCTTATCTTATTCAACTGGAAGAGGAGAAATGGGAAATATAGGATCTTGGTAAGGAAACTAATAATATTGTGCTTTTATATTATAGTCCAGTAGTTATATTTGAGAGCAAGGGAAGGGAAGATAACCAATGACGAAAAGAAAAAGGAAAAAACAGTAGAATTTGCAAATAAACAAGGACAAATGAATGAAATTTGACCAGTTGGGCAAGCATAAGAAAAAGGAAAAAGGGGAACAACATGGAATGATACATGAGTAAAAATAAGATGGAAAGAATAATGTCAAGTATATCAGGCATTACGCAAAACATGAGTCAACAAAAATTCTCTTATTATAAAAGACTGTTAGATTTGGGGTTTTTTTAAAATAGCACATTTTTGCTCTTTGCAAAATACATATTTAAAATACAGCAAAACAAAAGCACCAAAGGGGGAAGTAAAACCTCAACAAAACAAAACAATGGAATTGCATAGAAAGGCAGCAAGGGAGACAATTTTAACAGCATGCAATGTGGACTAGAACATTAAAGGCTCTAAATAGGATAAGGACAGACATTGTGAGTTGGTTAAAAGTACCGTTTTTAGTAAACAAAATAAGAAACAAAATGCACAAACAAAACTTTTAGGACTAGAAGGGGACATTTTATTTCAATTAAAAAAAAAAAAAGAAAAAAGAAATGGAGAGTTCCAGTCAAGATGGTGGAGCAGGTAATTGCTGTGCTCACTTTGTCCCATGACCACATCAGTTACAACTAAACTGCAGAAAAACTATCATTGAGAACCTCCTGAAGTGTAATCGAACAGAAGACCTATAACTAAGGATATACAGAAGAAGACCTATAACTAAGGATATATACTTCATGCTAAAACAATAGTGCACAGCAAAACTGAACTCAGAGGAAAATGTGTTGCCCTTTAATAATGGAAGCCGGAAGGTGAAAAAAAAAGAATTAAGTACTTAATGAATCCAGTCAGAACAAGAACAACAAAAACAAAACAAAAGAAACTTTGAAAAGCAAATTAATACTGATAGAAGTTGAAATTATTAAAATAGATAAAATAGCAGGAAAGAATAATAAATTCAAAGAATGGTTCCTTAAAAGACCAATAAAACAGATAAATATCCTGTGAGCCTGATGAGGAAAAGAGAATGAAATCAAAATTAGACAAGATTAACCATGTGAATATAGGAAAATTATTAAAAGAATTTTAAATATAATAAATATTAAAGGCAACTCTGGAAAGTACCTTTAAAAGAAGCCTAGAAGAAACAAATACTTTCCTAGAAAATATATATACATTATCACAAATGACACAGAATTAGTGAAAACTTGAGTAGACCAATTATAATAGAAGAGATTAGAGAAGAGATTAATGATTTCCTACTGAGAAAGACAGCAGGCAGATGGATTCACAGTTGAATTTTTAATCTAACCATTAAAGAATAGAAAACTCCAATATTATTTAAACTATTGTGGGTCTTAGAAAAAGATAGAAAATTCTCAAGTTAATTTTATGAAGCCAGAATACCTCAAACACCAAAGCAAAAGAAGGAATTCAACAACAATTAAAAGTGCAGGCCAATTTCACCCATAACTAAATGCCAAATGTTTAAATAATATATTAGAGAATATAGTAGAGAAATGAATCAAAAGAGTAATATACCATGACAAAACAGGCTGTATTAGAGGAATGAAAGGGCAGTTCAATTCCAGGAAGTCTATCTATATATTGATTACATTAAAAATTAAAGGGAAAATAACCTGACCATTATCAATAAGTAGTGAAAAGACATCAGATAAAGGTCACACAACTAATCCAAGGGAAGCTCAAAGCAAAACAGGAACAGAAGGAAATACTTAAATAATAAAGAAAAGCCTACCAACAGACATTATCTTAAATGGCAAAAATTAAACCTTTCATTTAAAACCAGGACTCAGACACCACATATATTCGTGATTCTAGCAAATGTAAATACAATAACTGGTATAAATAATGGCAAAAGAGATAAAGTTCCCAATGTCAGTGACATGTTTTCTTAGAAAACCTGAGACTCTCATGAAAAACCAAGTAATAACAGAGTTTGGTGTGTTGGATGAATACAAAATAAATCACAGAAATACAAGTCTCTTTCTATTCAGGCCAAAGCACCTAGAAAAGGAAATAGAAAGAACATCTCACTCAAAAGACAAATGATAGAGAATAATTTGGTATATATTCATCAGGAAGTTGCAGAACATATATGAACAAAACTATAAAAATATACTTGGGAATTACAAGACAAAATATAAACACATGGAAAAGTCTGTTATCACCTTGGATGGAATGTTACTGTTATAAATGTCAAATTTTCAAAAATGAATGCATACATTCAATGCTGTCCTAATTAGACTCTTAATATCACTGCCTAAATAAAGTTTAACAATCATCCTAAATTTAACAATTATCTCCTCTTACCCCCACCCCCCAGTCTCCCTCATTATGACAGACAACCCTCAGCTGTATCTCCCAGGTGCTCAGGAACAATTCCACTCATGTTCTGTTGCTCTATGCTCCTAGTCAAGTTATCTTGACCCTGTATTGGTCACCAGCATCCTTTATGAGAATATGCCTTTGCTGGGCAGAGCCCTTCTGTATTGGGTCAGAGCCCTTCTGTATTGGTGGCAAAGCTTCATAGAGGTTTATGGCACGCAGGGTGAGAGAATGGCCCTGTCTCCAGCTCTGTGCTGTACTTTGTCACCAGGGCCCAAAGTAGTGCTTCTTAGATCCTAAATCCCGGAAAGTCATTTTGTGAAAAGGATTCTCAGTTTCTGGCCATCACTTCCTTACCTAAGGGGCTCAAAACCACCAGAAGACTCTGTGGGACAGACAGCAGGGAATACGGCCCCATTGCTTTTGACAGTTTTTCAAGGCCACTGGCACAACATTTCCCTTTCCTTCATTCAGAAACATATGCTCCAGTACTGTCAATTGATACATACAGACATATGGCTAGAGATGTCACTAGTCCATCAAGTTTATAACTGATAAATTCCTAATCCCAATTTGGTCTCTGGTGGACCACCCAAGACCTTACCCCCTTTTCTTACAACCCTGTCAAACAGACAGAAAATACTAATTGCAAAGGCATCTTTTTAATTAATTAATTAATTTATTTATTTTTATTGGGGAATTGGGGGGATGGGAACAGTGCTGGGGAATTGGGGGAAGGGGAACAGACAAGTTGCTGTCGTTTTGTTCTTCAGTCTAGTTGTGGAGGACGTTGCTTCACTGGCCCAAGTTGGCACCATCATTGCGCTCTTCCCAGGCGAGGCAGATCAGTCACCAGCTTCTGGACGGCCGCTCACGCTGGCTGCTGGCTGCTGGCTACACGCGGTAACCCATGGCAACCCACTGCCACAGGGGCTGCAGCCTATGCCGTCCCTGGCGACTCATGGCAGCCCAGCTCCAGGTTGAGCTGTTGTTCAGCATCTTAGCTGTAGAGGGCAGTGTCACTGGCCCTCGTATGTGGGATCTGAACCCGGGGCCCTCTGGTGTCCCAAGCCAGTTCTTAACCATTGTGCCACTCGGCCGGCCCCCAAAGGCATCTTGTCTACGCCAATTCTGTTCCTTTGTTGTCTCTTTTAGAAGTGAAACAACTGTGCATGGAGAGAAGAATCACACATTTTTGAGGCTGAGGCCCTCCTGGCCCTGAGTCACAGCTGCCTGGCTTCCCTGGGGATCTAGCACCCAGGCTCCTCAGCAACGGGGAGCTCTGGGGATTCCTGTTGTGCTGGTATTGACTTGTGAATAGTTATTTAAAAAGTTGACATAATAACAATGGCACAACCTAAGGCGACAATTTCATTTTATTCCTTATTTCTCAAATAGCTTCCTTAAGATGATGTGAGAGTTAATGCCCTGTTACTTCTCTAAACTCTGGTAAGGTATATGACATGAGGTCCATTTAAAAACTCTGCAATTGGAAGAATAATAGTATAAAATATAATATAGTAATAACAGTTTAAGTGTAGTATAAAGTGCAATATAGTATAAATGATAGTGAAAAACGATTAGCAAATAGGTAATGAAGAGTTCCTCCTCACCCTCAAATGACCCTTAACAGTGCATTTCTGACATTGATGTTTCTAAGCTAGTTCTGGGGAAGTCCAGCCTCTTCTTTCTGATCCCTATTCTTAATCTAAGGGTGACCGACATCCACCTTAAATACTTAAGGGTCCCTTTCTCCACCATGAAACCTAGTTTTTACCAAGGGAGTTTAAGCAAAAAGGAAGGATAAACATTCAGGTGCCGATCATGGATGTGATAAGGCTTAGTGTACATTTTCCAGAGGCTTTCTAGAGGAAAGACACTCATAGAAAACTCCAGGTTGCACTGCCCACTCGGCCACTCATAATCTGAGATGTGAATCCAGTACAACACTCTGAGCCCAGTTTCTCTCAAAAAAAAAAATAAATAGCAGCAACAGTATTACCAATTTCACAGGAGGTTTTCAAAGAATCAATAAAGGAACAAAACTGGAAATACTCTCAGTACAGTGTTTGGTCATTGGTAGGTGCTCAGTGTATGTTAAAATTATGTTAATTTACTCAGAAGAGCACTAAATCTTTATTGAGAGAAAATGACTTTTTAAAGGAGAAATTTCATATTGCTTGGGAGGCATTTGCAGGCTTTCTTTTTTTCTTTCTTTCTTTCTTTTTTTTTTTTTTGCGCCTTCTCCATCATGGTCTGAAATTAACCTGTGTAGCCTGGGCCAGGGACCACAAAAGTGCTTTCACAAATGTCCAAGGGATGACAGTCTGGGAACTTCTCTCCAGTTTTATAAAGTCCATTTCATATGAGGACACGATTCCCTTCCCATTCCCAACACTAATCTGTAAAATGGTGAACAATGAACCTCAAATATTTTTCAATTTCTTTAATAATCTTTTGTAGATCTGTATGTTAGAATGGTTCCCTAAATCCACATTTTTCCGAACTACTGTGGTTCAACGTTGTCAGAGCAGTGACGCTGTGATTCAAAACTGCCCCTCACTTCCTGGTATCTACAAAGGATGGGCCCACTTGATTTTATTTTCTAACTTTCAAGCTGGCCTTGGATGCCCTTTTATTCTTTATTCCACAAAGATGTTAGTATAAAAGATCTGAGGAGTCCCTTCAAGGACTCAGGAAGCCCTGCGGATTTGCGCTAAGATGTGCACCATGAACTGGCGCGATAGGGCCCCGTGATGGAACAGGAGGTGGCGCGAAGGCATGGCTCAGGCCAGCACCCTTTCGCATCTCCTTAGGCGGGGACACCGCCCAGGCGACACCGCCCAGGCGCTCCCGTCGCTAAGTCCTCTGTTTGCCGGGTTCTAAAGGAGCTTCGAGCGGGACCACGGCAAACCGGGCGGGGGGGTGCCTGGAAAAGCCAAGGGACTGTTTTCCGTAAAGAGGCAGGAAAAGCACTTGCTCCTCAATTGGTACCCGCCGTGCCCAAGCCCGCCCGGAGCAGACGGTGCTGAGGATTCCCCTGGTCCTTGGTTCCTGCCAACCGTCGTCGCCCCGACGCGCGCTCGGCCTCAGCTCCGCTCCGCACGTCGCGCACCCCCGCTCGCAGCCCGCAAATGGTCTAGCCCGTCCGTAGCCACCACCTCCTTAGGCAGCGACAGCTGCTCCAGCTGCTGGGGGTCGAGCGCCGGAGCCCGAGCAGTGGCTGCCTCGGGCGGTAGGTGGGCGGAGGGGAGCACCAGACCGCCAGCTCAGGCTGCGGCCGGGGGCGGACGCCCGCGGGACACCGGGACGCGCGGGAGCCGCAGACAGACCGCCTGTGGCGGGGAGGCGAGGACCCGGCTGGGCTTTTCTCACTCGGGTGAGTACCTGCTGCCCTGATCCTCCCCGACCCCCTCTCACGTCCTCACATCCTCACGTCCTCGAGGTCTCGGCCACTGCTCTGCGGACCCTGTCCCCCGCGAGAGCAGCAGAACGGGGAGCTGCTGCTGTTGGTGCTAATGATTCAGCACCATTCGTGCCCCAGAGGTTTGGGCAGAATGGGGGAGGGAGGGGGATGAGGTCAGTTGCTGAGCTCTCACCTCAGTTTCTAGGCTCCCGATGAACTACCCGGCGGGTGTGGTCCGGTGTGGTGAACAGGGAGGCTCCCTACTGGCTTGCTCTGAAATTCCGTCCTTTCCCCGCAGCCTGGCACAAACCCCCGTGAGTGTGCAGTGCAGTCTTCAAAGTGTGTCAGATTCGTGTCTTTTTCACACGTGCGAGTGAAGTCTATGGCCCTTGTCCGTGCCTCTGTTTCTCTCTGTTTTGCCCTATTGGATGTCTAATTCATGCCAGCATGCGCTTGATTTCACATTGCAATGCATTCCCCTATGCGTGAGAAAGATGCTGTATCAAAGTTGTTGTGTATTCAGAACAGGTGGATTTTGATTGGCCCTGACATAGGAGGAAAAGATTTAAGGTAGAAAATAATACTTTCAGAGCCTAGGCAAATATGTGGAAAGTGAGCAGCAGGGAAGTTAAATTATGTGCTCAAGGTCACAGAACAGGAATCTGAATACAAATCTCCCTGACCCTAAAGCCCATGGACCTTTCACTGTATTAAGAAATGGTTTATCTCAGTGTACATATATATGGTCTGTTAAACGTAGAAATAATTTTCATAGGCGTGATCTCATACAACAGCAATGACAACCTATAAACTTCCTGCATGTGGAATTATTGTTCTTTTAGTATGAAAGTAAGAGCACACTTTGAATTTTGTGAAAACAACAACATGTTTTCTAAGAAAGCCTATGCCAAAAGATAATCTGGACACCACTGCATAGGAGAGCTGGGTCATAACAGGAGATGTCCAACACATTTTTGGCAGTGATACATGGTGGATGCTCAAGTGTTGGAGAAATCAGGAAAGTTAAAAAAAAATCTGGGTATCGTTTACTTTTTTAAACTTTAGGAAAACATTTGCAGTAAGAACAGTTATCTAGTTCATGGGGTGTGTGACTGAACAGTTTTTGTAGGGTGTCACCATTATAAGGTGACAGATAAGCCAAGACTGATAATTAGTTGATCATTACGATTCTGTGATTTGGCATAGCAGATGATTAATTCCATTTTGCAGACTAAGGAACTGAAATACAGAGAAGGTTCAAGATCACATAGCCAGTAAGTTGTGGAATCCGGACAAGCATTGACTCTTAAAAAAAGTATGTGTATCGTAGCAAAATGTAGTTCTGTAGAGTGGGAAACTGAATTGATTAGTTTTTGCCCTGCCCTTCAGAGTCAACAATTTTATGGACCTTGTATGCTCCTTCTGCAAAAATAGAGGAAGCTAACTCTTGTTAATGTCTCAGGAGGCAGGTTGCTATAGTACAAAGGCAAATTGTCTCTAAGCACTGGAATAGTACTTGATGGCAGACAGGAACATAGTCATCTTAGCTCATGGTTTCTAATGGCTCATGGTTTATTGAGCCATTCGCAATGAAGAATTCTTCTTTAAGTTAATGGGAATATTCATAGACTAAAGCCCACTGCCTAAATCAGTCCATAAAATAGAGGCACACATTTACATTTGTTGTTCAGACAAGACTATAAGAGGAGTAGGGTCTTGTGATGAGTCTTAAGTTTGATTCAGAGGAAGTCACTTCTTTTTGTTTTTTACATGACTGAATCATGGTGAGGCATCTTGCAGTCCAATCTGTTTAATCTCAAGGGGGACAGCAGAAATGGTATGAAGGAGTAAGCAAAAAGACAACACCACTGCTATTTTTCTTTTTTTTAAAGAAAGTGCATGTCCTAGGGATGGAAGGTCAGTTGAAGCATTTTAAAACAGGCAACACATTTTATTTAGATAACGTCACTGAGAGTGTGAATTTAATACCAAATTGGCTTTAGCTCTCTCTCTGTCTCTCTCGCTGTCTCTCTGTCTCTGTCTCTNNNATGGTTCTTGAAATTCTTACAGGACTCTTTAAAACGTTTGCCACATATTTTGAGAAGCATCTGGTTGGATTAAGTCCCGCTTTCTGTATTTGTTCAATGAGTACTCTCTATAGACCATCTAAATTCTTGACTTCAAGAAACTTAAAGTCTAGCTGGGGTGATATTTACTTACACATAAGTGATTAACAAAATAATTAGAATTGGCCTAGTACCAGAAAACGGTGGTACAAACTTAAGTGCTAGCTATCTCAATACCTTCAGAAGAAGGAGAAATTATGGAGGTTGGGGTCATCAGAGGTTCAAGAAAGTCTTCATGGATGGAAGTGAATTAAATAACAGAGATGGGAAGGATTTCGGTAGGCAAAGAAAAAGCCAGACAAAGAGGTTCAGCTGAGAAGTGCACATATATTGTTTGGATACATGGTGACAAATTACAAAGAACCTTGAATATGGGGCAGTGAAATCTGCTCCTTATCTGGTGATCATAGGGAACTAGTGTAGGTTTCTAAGTAGGCCAAGTTTCTTTTTGGCTCCTCTTGCTCATATTCTCCATGTTAATTGCTTCAAGTGCCCTTCTAGAAAGTGGTATCTATCCTGAGTGCTGATATTAAAAGGACTAGTTTTCAACTAAACCTGGAAAAAGTTTTTATGCAAGTAAAACTTTTCTTCTTCCAAGAAGTTTGCCTTTTTAAAAGCTTTCCCTCTGCATTATAGAATTATGAACAATTTGGAAATTATAAGAATATAAAAAGGAAAAATATCCTTACTAACTAAAGTCAACCACTATTAATATTTTGATGTTTTCTTACACTCTTTTTTCCATGCATAATTTTGATTATGGTCTGTTTATTACTTTTTATATATTTTTACTTTGAATTTTATAACATTAATTTTCACTTAATTACATTTGGACAGTGAACATTTAAAATGCCTACATAATTTTTACATTGGGTTGATGTACCGTAACTTCCCAATCATTGCTCGTTTTCATTCTGTTATTGATAGTAATAAATAACGCTGTGATGGATGTATTTACTCAAGCTCTTTTCTGTATCTTAAAATTAGTTCCTTAGAATAGAGTCTCAGAAGTAAAATTTCTGGGTTAAAAGGTATGAGTTCTTAGTTTGACATTTTTTAAAAAATGGAGACATAATTGACAAATAACATTATATTATTAGTTTCAGGTGTGAAATCAAGCGAGTCAAAAAAGAATGTGTACCACCCATGAGTGCAGTGAGTCAATGAGAACTGACACCAGGGCTTTGCAGTAGAGAAATATTGGCTGTTTTATTGTGAATGGAGCCATCCAGGAGACCAGGAAGCTAATGCTTACAACCCCGAACTCCAGGATGGTTTACAGACAAGAGATTTTATAAGACAAAAATCATGGGTAATCATAAATAAGAGGCCCCGGGTCCTGGGCTGAATTGATTGGTCAGTTCTTATGCAAGCGTCAGCAATCTGATTTATTCAGCTCCTGGCGGCATCCTGTCCCTGTCCTGGTCCTACGTTACTATGGCCAGGTGGAGAGAGAGGTCTGTAAGACATCTTGGGATTGTAAGTCAGTGTGACCTTGTCTTACGAGCAGAAAGAAAAGAACAGAGCCACACATTTCACACTTAACAGGTTACATTCTTCTGTTACCTTAAGCAGAGTATACCTTCTAAACTTGCCTTATAGGCAGGCCTACAGGCCCTAGGACATGACTACATTCCAGGGAAGCTGTGATTCTTAACAAGGGCTAGTTTAATGAAGTTAACTAAAAGCTAAATTCTAATATAGCTAGTCTGTTATGATTTGTTGTTGGTTTCAGGTATGCAACATAATTATTCTATATTTGTATGTATTGCAAAATGATCACCACCATAAGTCTAGTTAACATTCATCACCACACATAGTTGCAAAATATTTTTTTCTTGTGATGCTTAGTTTGACTATTTTATGCAAGTTTTGACGCTCTGCTGGATTCTGTATGTTCTCTCTGGAACATTTACATATTTAACATAGGATGTTTGCATGTTAATAATACTCAATCCAGTTTACTCTTTCAGGCCGCCTCTTCTTTTGAGGAAAAAGGTTCCCTAATACTGGGAAAAAGACTGGGAGGAAGGCAGACAGCTGGGGCCACTGAGGAGAGAAGATGTAAATAAAGTTGGGGAACAGGTTTGGTGAGGGAGCAAGAGTTTATAGTCAGAGGAGGGACATGCATGATAGACTACTTTTTGGTCCTAATCTTGTATTTGGACCCGCTGTTCTTTCAGTATCTGTCTCTTGCAAACTTCAGTTTCTTCAGTCCTCCTGTATCGGGTCCCCAGGTCTCCAGCTTTAGTATCCTGTCAGTGCAATGCATATGAACTCACTCTTGCCTGCTAATTTGAGAATCCACATAGGTGAGGACAGGAGCTCCAGACCTCCCAGTTCTCAGCAGAGGCCCTGGTTACAAGGTACAAGAATGTGTGAGGGACATTGAAGACTCCCCTCCCATCCCCCATGCACGGGGCCAGAGAGGACCTTTGAGAACAGCAGTCACTGGAAGACACACAATGTCCCCAATGTCCCCTCCAGGCATTCAGAAGCTCCCCACTCCTTGTTCCCAATATCCTCCATCAGAGGCAATTCCCCTCATGGAGGAGAGAGGCCGTGCCTCAGTTTCCCCCACCAGTTGTAAGGACACATGGCACTGCCTCCTTAGACAGGCACGTTGGCCAGGTCCCTGACTGGCTTCCCCGGCATCTCTCCTGAACTTCCTCCTGGTCCAGCCTCCACCCTCCTTGGGAAGCCGTTGAGCCAGGGGGGCCCTGAACTCTCTGAGGACCAGTAGAAAGGGAGTCAGGGGATATGAACATGTCTTGAGGTTATGAGTGGGGAGCAGAGAGACAGGCTCTTATACTCTGCAGTCCTGGGAAGCCTGACAGGAAACCTGAAAGGAAACAATAAAAACTGAGGCATCACATTACAAACCAAAAAGAGGCTCCCCCTTTTGAGGACCTGACAGATGATTTCTGGCGGAAGGTGGACATTGAGGTAGGCAGAGTATTTTGGATAGAATTTGTCC
The DNA here is from genome assembly GCF_001890085.2 of Hipposideros armiger. Taxonomy (NCBI): domain Eukaryota; kingdom Metazoa; phylum Chordata; class Mammalia; order Chiroptera; family Hipposideridae; genus Hipposideros; species Hipposideros armiger. The sequence goes on along the minus strand of NW_017731465.1, from coordinate 3,016,765 downwards.
TGTGCTTAGTTGGGACCTATTTAAAACAGTTTGTTTAATTAAGGTTTTAGAAGGTGGTCAATCTATTTATATTCCTCTCAGGCAGTATCTGTCAAAGTTGAACTGGGCTTAGCCGACAGTTTCTCTAGGGTTAAGTTAAAGTAAAAAACTTTATATAGGCTTGCCTATTTATTTTCCGCTATCTCTCATTTCCATTAGTTTCCATTTGACATTTATCTGCTAACATATCCCTGCCCAAGTACATATCGTAGTGGACAAAGCCAAGGTGTTGGGATAGTTCAGGCTTTGGGAATATGATAAATAATTTTTTCTTTCTTTCACTTTTTGCTTCCAAGCAGATGGTTGGCCTATGTGTCTTTGGCTCATTTGAAGGTTTAGAGTTAAGTGGTCAGGTGGTCACTGGGTCTCTCTGGGGCTGACCTAACAATCTCTGAGAACTCCTTCCTTTTGAAATTGATGATGTCCTTGGTCCACTGGGTGTGCTGAATTAGCCACATTGCTTGACTTTTCTAAGTTGTTTGTGGCACCCAAGCTTTCAAACTTCTGTGTTATTTTTGTCCCCCTGCTTCTTAGCCTTGTGAAGCGGAACATTATGTTTGACAAAGAACTGTTTCGAACATTTCTCTCTTTTACCCACTACTTTGCAAAGTCTGAACTGGTGCCACATCTAATTTCATAAGATGTTAGTAGCTTGTTTTTATAAAAATTCTCCTCTCTTCATTAGTGTGTTTGCAATGAAGTTGACTTTTTTAAGTAAATCGAGCGTTTGTAGGTTTGGAAGATGGGTCAGCAGTGATCCAGGCAGCAGCTTTAAGATTATTTCAAAGCTCTTGGTTGATTAAGATTTTTGGGGCTGCTTAGGTATACCTCTCATTTAAGGCACTACTATCTTTTTATTTTTTGTAAGAGAAGTGACCCCACTGAAAATTTATTTGTGTAAAATCTGCTTTGATTGATGTGGTCCTAATACCAGGGTTGACTGGCTTTGTAATATGAGTGGTCATACATGTGGAGTATAGGTAGGAAAAGTTAGCAACTGTCGATTTACTTTGGATCATTGCATTTGATGGGCAATGTAATTTTGTCACCACCACTATCATTTAAAGTCCATTTCTTCAAGGTACTTGATAAATAAAATCTGCAACGATGTATGACATTCATAGTGATTGCTGAAAAATCAGGACAATAATTTTAGCACACATCTCAGTTTATATTTAGAATCACTCAGTCTGCAGTTACCCAGCAAACATGTGGTAGCTGCTCGGTGGAGCGGAAAGAGTAATTGAACACTTGCTATAATATAATCAGTTTTATGTACATGAAGCCAGATGGGGGCATTTTCATTTAGCCTTAGGTTTGATTATTTCCAAAATGATCATATTTAGTTACTTAGCACCTCTCAATCTAGAACCCTAAAGATTGGCAGATATTTCCTCCATTTTAACAATGAAAAATCAAGCCGGAGAGAAAGAGGAAGAAAGAAAACAGGCAAAATTTGCATGAAGGATCATAGTAGGATTAGAAACTTACCTATAGCCGCCCTTCTTAAAAACTAATTTTGACACTAGAAGCTAGTAGTTACTGTTATATGTAAACAAGAGGGTAATCTTTATTAACTTACTGGATAGTTTTGAGGGTTTGACTTCTTTTAGGATATTTGAGGAAAAAAATAACTTGTCAAATTTATTGAATACTTTTTACTAATTTCTGGCATCTACTTTTAGTCCATGTCTGCTTTACCCTTGGTCAACACACACATATTTCAACACATTATTTTTGGGAAATCGAAACAAGTTATTTCTGGAACTTGCTACAAAAACTGAAGTAAAATAGACATATTAAATATTAAGGAAAGTTTGAAGAGAAAAACTAGGGCTTCTTAAAATCAAGCAGGCACTGTATTTGTGGAAAAGCTTTTTCACTTGTCAAAAATCAATGCCAAATGAGCATTTTTGGCAGAAAGTAAAGTTTGCTGCTACATATGTAAGGGGATTGTCATTTTGGATAGGCATTTTCTCTTTTAAAAATTTATCCTGGGTACATATGTCAAGAGTTATTTTCATCCTTGAATAAGGAATTAAAAGTTAAATTTATGTTCTTCATTAGTTGTAGTATCACATATTTATTTCCATAATGTGCTTGAGAGTGCATCTGTGAATTTTGTTTTTAGAATCCATAAAGAACCAGAATAATAAATATAGGGTGGAGCAGAGTGAAGGTCCTAAAATGTAGGTTCTATTAGGAACAAGATTAAACATATACATTCAGCAGTATCTGATTTTGAGATTTAGATCTCCAAGTAAATTTACCTAATGGTATTCCAGATCTCCTTGAAATAACTGTGTATTCTGGTAATATGAAAGTGATTGTCATGTTTTCTGGAAGAAAAAAGAAGTAACTTTTTCTTTCAGAGCAGTATAAAAATATTGTGATTTATGTAATTATTTGGGTGATTTCTAGCATTTTGTAGGCATTCTACAAATGCAGCTTTTTTTCCAGTTAATATTTTGTAGCACTGGTTATTTTTTGGTATAATTTTTTATTGTGATAGAAAACACATAACACAAAATTATAATGTTAGTCATTTTTAAGTGTACATACAGTTTAGTAGTGTTAAATATATACACATTGTTATAAAACAGACTTATAGAACATTCAGATTTTGCAAATCTGAAAGATTTCATTTTCTTTTGAGCAACTGTAAATGATATTGCATTTTAAATTTGTTTCCATTTCTTTGTTGTCATATAGAAATGTAACTAGTTTTTGTGTGTTGATCTTGTATCCTGAAACCTTACTGAACTCACATTTTGGATCTAGGGTTACAGAGCCTTTGAGTTTTTGTCTTTTTTTTCTTCATAGACAATAATGAGATTTTTTTTTCCTGTTTTATGCATAGACAGTAATGTCATCTGCAAATTGAGATAGTTTTATTTTACTTTTCAATACATATGCTTTCAATGTATTTTCTTCGCCTTATTGTAACAGCTAAAACTTCTAGCATTATGTCAGATAAGAACAGTGAGAGTAGATACCCTTGCCTTGATCCAAATCTTAGAGGAAAATGATTCAGTGTTTTACTATTAAGTATGATGCTAGCTGTAGGTTTTTTGTCAACATTCTTTATTAAGTTGAGGAGATTCCACCTCTGTTTTCCTGGTATGCTGAGACTTTTTATCCTGAATGGATGTCAAATTACATCAAATGTTATTTCTTCATCAATTGATAGGGACATATGATTTTTTATCAGCCTGTTGTGCATTGCTTAATTTTTGAATAGTGAACCAGCCATGCACACATGGAGTATATCCCATCTGATCATATATCATATATATGTATACACACACACACACACATCACATATGAGTTTATAGGAACAACATTGTTCCTCTTAGGCAACTGGTTTGTTTTTCGCATGGATGAGCTTTTCCAATAAGTGTTAAACTTTTTGTGTTTCCCTCTTTGCCTGAAGATAGAAAATTCGATATTAAATGTGGGACCAGCTCTAATAAACATACAGGATTTTAGAATATGGATTTTGTAAGCTGATGTCTCCCCTAGCTCACCTCATCTTATTTTTTTTCTTACTGATATTCTCAAATTATTTTTCATCTCATCTTGCATGTTCACACTAACACAAACTACAATGCTGTTTAACACAATCTTCTGAAAACTCACCAAGTTGTACATTTTGCCGTATATAAATTATACCTCAGTAAAATACTGGGGAAAATTACAAAGCAAAAGCCATCTATAATAATCAAAATCACAGGACAGTAAATCAAATATTTCTTGTACTGTCTTAGAGTCAAATCCTGACCAATCATTCTAAATTACTTCATCCTTGGATAAGTCATCACTGAGTTAATAATGTTATTCTATATATTATGATTTATAACTTAAAATATTGCTATAGGTCTATATACGTAGAATCCAGAGTGAAATTTCTGCTATAGTTTCTTTTAAAGTGGCTTCAATATAGTGTAATGTAAAATGTCCTCAACATCCTTATGGTGAAGTTCAACAGTATTTGTCGGGCTCTTTTTCATAGTGTCCTTCAGTATAGGCCCATGGTGTGACTCTGTGTCCTTGGGGGAAATAATGTCTCAAGATCTTGATTATTTTCTTCTCTACATGAGAATAATATTTGTCTTGAGAGCATTGTGATATAGGTAAAGATCATAGTATGTGCTCAATAAATGATCTTCATCTTCTTAAAGCCGTTCTATTCGGGTGGCTGTGACCAGCAACGTGGGGTGGCCCAGGTGTACAGCTCTCTGATGACCTGGCTTAATCCCGGGATGGATGTTATAGCATCTCAAAGACACTCTGTCTGTGTATCTTTTATGTCAGAATTCCTTCATACATGTTTTTCATACCTGAGATTTTTGAAGGACAACGCGTATCAGATTTTATCTCCTGAAAATTATCTGCTCTTACTTGTTTTCAGTTAAGTAAAGAATCCCATGATTTGAGAGTCTACTGGGCTGAGTGATAGGAGGAGTTTACCAAATATACGTATCAAAGAGAAGGCCAGCGCACCTCTGCACTATGTGGGCTGAAGGCACGATTCTAGACTTGTTTTAAAACTTGCCCCCGAATCAATTTTGCATTTGTTCCAATACACAGAAGAGTAGGTTGATGGAAGTTCCAAACTTATGGCATGAAATGTGGTTCCAGGCGTCCATTTCAGCGAGTACAGTCTTATGTACAAATAAAAGAGGTGGAGATACCATATCCACCTCTCTTACAGAGAAGTGTATATATATTTTTTCAGACCAATATATTTTTTCTAGAGTGTGTTTTAAACTATCAGTAAAGTCTCCGTCAAGGGAAAGTTAAAAAAAAAAATGTTGGGGTTTGGTAAATTCTCACTTAAAGTTAAAGATGAATTAGGCCCTAGATGTTTTTGAACAGAGGAGTTAAATTAGTTTGTGGTCACTCCGAGCCTTCCAGTGGGCTGGTTTGCTTCCTTAGTAGTCCCCTAAAGTCAGCTATCAGAACAACGTAATGGGTGTTTGATTTTTTTAAAACTCTTTTGAGTTTTTGTGAGAGTACAATTTCCTTTCATTAGTAATCCCTTGAGAATTTGCCTTAAGCATGTCCTGCAATCTGTACACATTTTCCACATCATTAGAAGCCTCTGGGGCTATCCATGGAGGACTAACGGAGGCTCTCTGTGGCATCCGCAGGCTGATGAAGCTAGAGTGTGGTTTCGTCTCTGCTTTGAGGGCTCACAAGAGAAAGAGCCCAGTTTCCTATCCAAACTAACTCAGTGAGGTCATGGTCTTAGGTTTGAAGTCAATTAGGTACTTTTAATATGTGTTAAACTAATGAGGGAATTAGAGTCAAGTTTATATCCTAGCCCCCGTAAGTGCTTGAAATTATAGGCAACTAATTTGATAACATAGCCAAATATCTTTCATATCAGAAATTTCCATTTTCATCACTGCCAGATTAGAGTTTCCAGGTTTAAACAAATGCTCATTTATTTATAATATATAGATTTTATCATAATTATTAATATATATTAATATATTGTATGTTATAATAATATATAAACTATAATTCATAGTGATAATACAGCTGCTTCTCCAAATACCAAAACAACTCTTGCTTTATTGGAACTCCTTCTGGTATAATTTTGACTTAAACTGATCCTTTAAAAATGAATTATTAAAAAAAATGAATTATAAAATGAGTTACAAAAATCAGTTATGAAGCTATTTAAATTTTAAATATTAGATTTTTTTGCCACCTATTTATTAATCTTGGTTCCATAGTTAAGATTAGTAGTTTCTCATAGGAAAACTAGATGAATGTTTGATTTTTGGCAAAGAGCATTTTTTCTCTATAAAATATATGTAGAATCTTCGGTATGCCGTTCTAGAGGGTGATTGAGTCATTTTATTTGTCTCTGTCTTTCTTCCTATGACTGTAATTTATGTTTCATTTGAGTTTTGGATAGGGTTCTGGCTTAAGGTCCCTTTGTTAGGCCACATCCTCTAATTGTGGGCACTTGGTGAGGAGCCAGCTAAATGGACTGGGAAGATGAGGAAAAAAGCTTCTCTGGTTCATATGGTCCCCTGGGTATATCTGTAATTCCGTCTCCCCTTCGGACTGGCGTCTGTGTCATTTTTCTCTGATGATCCGCTTAAGGAGCTGCCTCAGATTCTGTAATAGATGCAGGGTTATTATTTTAACTCTGTGATGTTTAGTTATGTATTTGCTAGGTGAGATAAATATTGTATAAAACCCAGTGGATTAAAATGAGGAAAATAGGAAACCCTTTGGTTATAGGCTACCTGGAGGGATTACATTCAAAATTCAAACTAAATATTTAGCATAGTTTAGGTGAAATGGTCGTATAACTCTTGTTAATGGAATTAAACAAATAAGGAAAACATGGCTGTGTTCTAAAAAATACCTAAATTGTCCAATCTTGGGACCACAATATGGCTTTGCAAATTATTACTGGCACTGTCCCCCGCTGGCTCTTTTTCTGGACTGAAGGAACCATGTTTAAATTGAAATTCATCTGTAGCAAACTGAGTTTTGCCTACTTCCAGTCCTTCTGACTGTGCTCCAAGAGGAAATACTTGGCACAGGACCAGTTCTTTACCCTCTTTGGACATCCTCAGCACTGTAGATGCTGCAGCCTGTTTTTCCCGAGATGAATCAGCGATGCTGTCTGCCAGTCCGCTCCTGCCACGGCTGGCTGTGGGCTCTAATAGTTGGGCCCGTAGTGTTAAGTAAAGCTGCATAAATTAGAAGATCATAAAGCCATTGGATTGGAGTCCAAAACTTGAAACAAAAAAATGGTATGTGATTTTCTTTTTTTTACATCTTAAGATTGTATAAGTTTGTAACTAGGAAATTTGAAGGTTAACTTTGCAGAAGTTAAGACTGGCAGAATTTTTCACATGGATTCCCGAAATAGATTTTTATGGAGCACGATCTCTGGCATGCTTCCAATTTTCATTTTCATTTGTATGCTATTATAGTTTAAAATTGCTTTCTTCTAATGCTAAATAATTTTAGTTCTATTTTAAATTTACATATTGTTTCCATAGTAACTGATACTTACTATAGGATATCTGTTAAAGGTGTTCATTATTCAGATCACTGTGATAATATTGGACTTTTGTCTGGTTAGGGATATAAGATTAAAACCCTATATTTGTATATATACATATATGTATGTATATATAATGTATATTTTAAAAGACTTTTTTAGTCCCAATATTTCAGTAAAGTCTAGAAATTGGAAAGACATGATAAAATGCCTTTATTTATGAACATAGACGATAAAAAGAGTTTTATGGTGTTAAGATCAAGAGGGAATAAATGGTTATTTCTTCCCTTTTGACTGGTGTTTTAGTAAAAATATTTTTTTTCCCATTAGCATTCATCAAATGGAAACTAACCACAATTTATTTAGTGTATTTTATTTGGTAAGTGTTCAACAAATATATTTAGTTAAAAGCAGGCATGGGCACAGGAATAGGAAAAGTCAATGTAATATTAAAATAGAAAGATTAGACTGGTATAAACAATGTAGACTATCCAGTAAAGCTACTTTCAAAGTTAGTCTTTCCTCTCCTTTGATGTAATCTTTGGCAAAGCAGAGTATTATCCAGACTTGATGTGGATAAACTAAATACCAAAATAACTCTAATGGTATTTGTGATCAGAAACATGGAAAATGCGATTCATTCTTAATTTAGATTTTGTATCACCAAAATTTCATGAGTAAAATAATGGACAGCTGCTGTATCCAATTAAAAAAACTAAGCTCCACTGTGTATCAGGCTCTGTGTTTGGTTCACATTGCTCAGACACTGCCATTTCCCGTAAAGAACTTTAAAGTGGATGCTTTAAAAATATAATCCAATGGGCCGGCCGAGTGGCGCGTTGGTTAAGAGCTGGCTTGGGACTCCAGAGGGCCCCGGTTTGGATCCCACATGTGAGGGTCAGTGACACTGCCCTCTACAGCTAAGATGCTGAACAACAGCTCAACCTGGAGCTGGGCTGCCGTGAGTCGCCGGCGACGGCGTAGGCTGCAGCCCCTGCTGCAGTGGGTTGCCATGGGCTACCGTGTGTACCAGCAGCCAGCGAGCAGCCAGCAGCTGCCATGAGCGGCCGTCCAGAAGCCGGCGACTGATGTGCCTCGCCCGGGAAGAGCACAATGATGGTGCCAATTTGAGCCAGTTAAGCAACATCCTCCACAACTAGACTGAGGAACAAAAGGACAGCAACTTGTCTGTTCCCCTTCCCCCAATTCCCCAGCACTGTTCCCATCCTCCAATTCCCCAATAAAAATCTTTAATATATATATATTCCAATGTGGTAGATGCAGTAATGGTGATGACGCACCCAAAAGACAGCTAATTCTGTCGAGGAGGTAGAAGGAAAGAGGGGACAACGAAGCTGAGCTTGAATGCTGGGTGGAGAAGGAAAACCTCCCAGGATTAGAGAAAAACACAAGTAAGTGTGTGCAAATTAGAAAATAAAATACATTTGCAGGGTTGTCTTTTTAATCTCGTGCTTATCTCTAGTTAGAATATCTTTCAGACATATTTGGTCGCAACTCATGGTAAGAAATATGATTTATTTCTTGCCACAGTACACACACACACACACACACACACACACACACACACACACAGAGAGAAATAAGTTTTAAGACTAAACACTTAACAGTGAATACTTTTCCTACTACATGCAATGCATCTGGGCACTGTTATATTTTCATCTAATCTATCATTTCATTTAAAAATGCTTATTGAGTCTCAGTTGATTTCATTACCCCCGATAGGTCATCGTTTGTATTTAAAACAAAACAAACAAAAACCTGCACTAGAGTACAGACAGGATTCATAGTGAAGCAAGCCCCTTTCATACCCAATGTGCATATTTGCAAAGGAACTGTTGGGCTGTTAGCAAGATTTTGAGGCTATAACAAGCATACTGATGGCTCTAGCATATTTGCAGTTCAGAAGGCAGTGTGGTATAATGTGCAAAGCTTTTGAGAGTTGGACAGACTTGTCCAAGTCTTTGACAAGTTACTGAATCTGAATCTGTTTGCTGATCTATAAAATAGAATTAAGAAAGCAATCAATTAGGACTAAATGAAATACATCCATTTAAATAGTGGTTCTCAAACTTGGCTGTACATTTAAAGCACATGTGAGCTTTAACAAATTTGTGTCCAGGCTGCACTGCATCTCATACCAATTAAATTGAAATGTTTGGAGCTGGGACACAAGCATTATTTTTCCTCTTTCTGAAACTTTATATTCCTTAAATACCAAGTCTGTATATCCCTCACCCCTGGCAACCATTCCTCTTTGTTTCTACTTGTTTAAATATTTTAGATTCCTCCTAAAAATTGTATCATGCAATATTTTCTTCTTGGACTGGCTTATTCCATTTACTATAAAGTCCTTAAGGTTTATCCATGTTGTCACAAATGGTAGAATTTTCTTCTTTTATTTAAAGATGAATAACATTTCATTGTGTGTATACACCATGTTTTCTTCATCAATTCGTCTGTTGATGGACATTTAGATTTATACATCTTGCTTATTGTGGATAATGCTGCTGTGGACATGCAAATATCTCTTTGTAATCTGATTTCAAATATTTTGGGTAAATACCCAGAAATGGGATTGCTGGATCATGTGGTAGTTCTCTTTTTAATTTTTTGAGGAATTGCCACGCTGTTTTTCATAGTGGCTGCACCATTTTACATTCCCACCAATAGTGTGCAAGGATTTAAATTTCTCCTCATCCTCACCAACACTTATCTTTTTGTTTTATATAATACTCATTCTAACAGGTGTGAAGTGATATCTCATTGTGTTTCTGATTTGCATATCTCTGATAACTAGTGATATCCAGCATCTTTTCATATACCTGTTGGTCATTTGCATGTCTTTGGAGAAATGTCTATTCAACTTTTTTGCCCATTTTTACATTGGTTTATTTGTTTTCTTGCTATTGAATTGAAGGAGTTCTTATATATTTTGGATATTAATTCCTTATAATGTATATGGTTTGCAAATATTTTATCCCACTCTGTAGGTTGTCTTTGCACTCTTTTGATTGTTTAAGTTGCTGTGCAGAAGCTTTTTAGTTTGATATAGTCCCACTTGTCTGTCTTTATTTTTGTTGCTTCTGCTTTTGGTGTCATATCTAAGAAATCATTGCTACAACCGCTCTCATGAAGCATTTCCCTTATGTTTTTTTCTAGGAGTTTTACACTTTCAGGTCTTACATTTAAGTCTTTAATCCATTTTGAGTTGATTTTTTGTATGTGGTATAAGATAAGGATATTTTTTATTCTTTTGCATGTGGATATGCCTGTCTTCCCAATACCACTTGTTGAAGATACTGTCCCTTCCCCATTGCTTTTTCCTGGGACCTTTGTGGAAGATCAGTTGACCATATTTACATGGATTTATTTCTGAGCTCTCTCTCTTGTTCCAGTGGTCTATATGTCTATCCTTTGCCAGTATTATACTATTTTTAATTACTGAAACGTAGTAGTGTATTTTGAAATCATGAAGCTTAATGTCTTCAGCTTTGTTATTCTTTTTCAAAATGGTTTTGGCTTTTTAGGGACCTTTGTAGTGTCACATGAATTTTAGGATTTTTTTTCTCTTTTTGTAATAAATGCCTTTGGGGCTTTGATAGGGATTGCATTGAATATGTAAATCATTTTGGTTGTACAGACAGTTTAATAATATTAAGTCTTTCAATCCATGAACATGGATGTCTTTCCATTTATTTGTGTCTTCTTTAATTTCTTTCATCAGTGTTCAATAGTTTTTCAGTATACGAGTATCTCACGTACTTAGTTAAATGTATTCCTAGATATTTTACAGGCATCAGTATATTTTTTAAACTCCTCTGGTGCAGTCTGTGTTGAAATATTTGGTTGTAAAGATTGTAGAACAATGTGTGGAACATGATAGGCATTTGATACATGTCTGGTTTCTTTGATTAATAATATCAACAATAATGTATAGCTAACTCTTTTGGGGTGCTTACTATGTTTTAAGCACTGTGCTAAATAAATACTTTCCATATCATTCAGAAAATACTATGGCTTGTTTTTATTATTATGCTGTCAAATAATAGAATAACATATGGCTGAGATGAAAAGGGAGAACACTGCTTACGAGAGACGAAAATGGCTACTTTTAATCATTAGGAGGTTAGTTACGCATGTAATTATTTCAGTGAGTTAGAGGAATTGGCTTTCATTGAACAACCTCAAGAATATAGTTGGAAAACTTTAAAAAAGTATTTTAGATTCTGGTTGAAACCTTAACCCTACCAGACCTGAGGCCCTGAATCTAACTGTCCCCTATACCTGGGCTCCTGAGCATTAAAGAGAGAAAACCAACATGATACAGAAAAATGTTAGTTACATGCAAACAAGTGGTTAGAATAAGATGGAACTTGGAGACATTGTAGAAAATAGGAGTGCTTTTCCATGCACACAACACAGATATGATTAGATAAGATATGATTTGACACAGATAAATACCTCAAACGCATACAATTCTAATTTCAGCAGAAATACATTGATATTATATGCTAGATTGCATTTGGTATATATTTTCTAGGTAGTGCAAAAAATGAGCCTTAACCTACAAATGCTTCTGCTATATTATCATTCACTTGACACCAAAATGTGTTAGTCTTAATGTCATAATGCCAAGAACATTTTATGTTTTTATTAATAAGGTCTATATTTTTTCTTGTATTAAATTGATATATTTAGTAGTCTGCTGGTATGCTTTTTGCTATTGTTGTTTGTTTTGAGTTTGGTCTTAGAAAGCTTATTTATTATAATTATTTTTCAGTATGAGTTTTCTAGAATAACTTTTAAAAAGAATATTTTTAAAATAATTTTTAAATATTCAAATGATTTATTTCAAATATATAATTTATTAGTTTTCTTTGCATTTAATTAAGAATTTACTCATTCTTGTTAAAATATTTAATTTGCAATAACAGCTTCTATAGTGGGACTGAGAAAGCATTCTTTTTTTAATGGAGGTATATTTTCCTTACACTTAGTATACATTTGAAATGAACATTTTCCCTGTGTCAAGGAAATGGATTTATAAATTTTTACATCAGCTTAGATGAAATGCATGCTTATCTTACTTTTTTCTTTGTGCATTTTCTTTCAATGTATTCAATTATTAAAATAATTGTAGGATAGGTTTACTTTTAAATTCAAATGAGTTAATACAGGTTAAGGCTCTTAGAATAGGATCTGGTGCTTAGTAAGCATTTAATACATATTACTCATTGTCCATTGGTGGTGACTTATAAAAATGCATAATGCAGAAGTATATTATGGTAGAGTCTGATATTTACAAAAGAAGTTAAAGAATTTTAAGTTTTGTGACTGGATAAGAGTTTGTATTTCTGTCTGTCAGTGCACCTAAAATTGAAATTCTTGATATGCCAAGTGGCATTATATGTTCGAAGTTGAAATTAGATATTTAACATTGAAGTGTCTGATTCTATTGGGTTGTCGGAAAAGTCATAACATATTCTTTCTATGTTTTTCGTTGCAAAAATGCGTCATGACTTTTCCAACAACCCAATAGGAGGAAAAATTAGCTTTTTGAGGCTTTACAGATAACTTAGTTTAAAAAGCTTTCATATTAAGGACATTAAGAAAATTGAAGAATTGTGAGCCTAAAGAAGTGCTTAGGGCTGGCTGAGTGGCTCAGTTGGTAATGAGCTCACTCAAGATTGCGAGCTCTGAGCAACAGGGTTGCCGGTTTGATTCCTGGCCCGAGCTGAGCTGCCTCTGAGCTGCCAACAGGTGGCAGGATGGCTCAGCTAAAAAACAAAAAGAGAAGAGCTTAGTCTTTTGTTATCCTTTGTAGACACAAGACTACATTCACTCAATAACTCAATAACAGTGGAACAGTTTTGTGGGGGAAGTATTAGTAGAGAATGGAGGAATATTTTCTGAATGTAGATTTTAAATGGATTATTTGTTTCTAAAGCATTCCAATATGATAAAACCCATTCTGGGAATAATCCACTTGGATTATTAAGTGTCTAAACCATTGAGCTGAATCTTATGGAGACTGATATGTGTTGTCAGTATGATTATCTGCCATGTGGGCTCATTCTGCTGTCTTAGTTCTCAAATTATTTCCTTTGACATTGTGGAATTATAAAAGTCTCTTGTGATTGAAAAATGATCTAGAATGTGTCACAGATAGGTTTTAGGAAAGCGTTGTCAGAAGCTGTGTGATTTACTTAGATTAATGACTAAGCATATTTTGTAGAGGCTAATGAAATCATACATTGCTATGTGACTGAAAAAACTGGCCTGATTTTGCTAGGAAGAAAAATTTAACTCTCATCTCCTCCCTCCTAACCTTTTTCTTTTTCTTTTCTCCTTTACTCTGTATCTTCCTTCTTTCTTCTATTTCCTTGTGAAAAATTAAATCCATCCTTTTGACAGACTTCCATATAAATATGGTATGCTATGCATTTTTTTCATTCCAGATTTCCTTTTATTAAAGGGATTGTGATGTGTCAAAATGATGTTAATGAAAAGCAAGCCATGGCATTGTTTGTCCTTAGCATGTAACTGTGTGTTGTTTAAGGTGCTGTGCTATGTCATCCCAACTTTATTGTGTTATGTCAAACCAACTTTATTGTTTTTTTTTAAAAAGAAGATAGTGCTCATAGAGAGGTTACTGTAGAGGTCAGTCACGGTAGGAGCGATTCGGTGAATCTGAATACGGATAGCAATATAGAGCCAAATTTGGGCTTGGCTGCAGGGAGATAAAGAGATCAAGTGTTTAAAAAAGCAATGAACTTGGTGTTCATTGGACCTGGGTTCTAACTTAAGCTGGTACTTAGCATGGCCTTAAGCAAGTCAACGAAGTTTTTCAATCTCAGCTTCTTCATTTGTCAAATGAAAAAACAGCCTTATTAAATTGACCATATAGTGTAATGAAGAGTAAAAGGATTTAGAGTGTGAATGCCAAAGTAAAACTGTTCTTTGTGCAAGTAGCAGGATACCAGTCTCACCAATTACGGCAATGTAACGTCATCTATTCATCTGTAAAATGGGAATGACGATACTGACAGCCTCATAGGGTTTTTGTGACCATTATATGAAATACTCTCCATAAAGCATTTAACATCATGCTTGGCAAGGGGCAGTTATTCACTCATTTAACAAATATTTATCTAATACCTACCATGTTCCAGGTGCTTTTCTAGGTGCTTTTGGGGTACACCCATGAGCATAACCAAATGTAGTCCCAGTTCTTTGCAAGTTTGTAGGCCAACAAGAGATAGATTTCATTAAAAATAAATGTATCATCACTATGATAAGTGCTGTGAGAGAAAGGTACCCAATGCTATGAGGGTACTGTCAGGGAAGGTGGGCTCTAACTAGACAAAGGCCAGGGACAGGGGAGGGGGACTCCAGTCAGAAAGAATAGCATGTCAGAAGTCTGTGGAGTAGGAATATACAGTGGGTGGTTACGACACAGAGAGAGTGAAAGGGAAGATGGCTCTGAACAGGCTGGAAAGACAGGCACGCTAATAGGCATTTGTATGTGTTCTGGGTTCCATCAGGAAAGCAGAACCACTACACATGATATGGAATAAGATATTTATCACCGTAGGGATTAGAAGGCGTTCTGCAGAGGGCTTGCATTTCTGCATCTGGTGGTAGGTCCGCAGGGTTGGCAATCAGAAAGAACAACTGGACATGAACTAGAGCCCACTAGGACGAGTTGGGACCCACGAGAACAAACTGGAGCCTGTATCTGACTCTTGCCCCCTCCAGTCTTGACAGTGGTGATTTCCAGGAAGAGCCCGTTTTTTGCCACAGAGCTGCACACGTACATGGCCCTGAGAGGCTGAAGAAGATCTGGAAGGAGATGGAGGCTCAGATGCTGCCTTATGTCAACAAGCGGAGCTAGCAGATGAGCATCAACATGTATAAGCCACCACAGTGCATGGCGCCCTATACTGACCCTCAGAGCAGAATTGCTGCCGCTTTCCTTCTGCCTTCACCGTTGCATGCGGACTTCTCTTGTGGCCAACTTTCACCTGAAACCGTGCAAGGATGTGATTTTTAGGACATATTGTTAGTTTAGCTAAATTGACTGGTACCACAGGTCTTTTTTTTGAAAGGTCTTTTTTGTCCATGAGTGGGCTTTTGGATTTCATCAGATGAGCATTTAAAAGCCATTGAAAGGGGTTTAAACCAACTAGGGTGGTGGGGGCAAGGAAAACAGGAGAGTAACATGAGAATGTTTGTGATCAGAGTTGCATTTTGGAATCTGTATTGTAGAAAATGGATGGCAGGGGACTAAGAGTGGATTATCAGTACATCTATTAGGAACCTAATGCAGTGGCCGAAATGAGAGGTTAATGGTGGCTGGGACTAGATGTGGAGGTGAAGGGGATAGAAGCAAGTAGATGGGATCCAGAGATTACTCAGAGGATAAAGAAAATAGGATCTGGGGATGGAATTGCTCGGGCTTGAGGGAGAGGAAGATGCCAAGATGATGAATTTGCTTTGGATCTTTTGAGTTTGCAGTTGCATTGGGAATATCCAGATGGAAATGTTCAGTAGCAGTGAGATGTTAATATTAGTCATCACTATAGTAGTAGGAGCATCAGTAGTAGTTGTTAATATTATTATCGTTGACTTACTTTCTGGAGGCCTGGGACCATTTCTGATTTATTTCTGAGTACTCAGAGTGCTGCTTATTCCCTGGCATAGAATAGAATTAATTTTTTGTATCCTCTCTTGCTTTCCCTATATGTTGGCATAATCACACATTTTCTACTCTTTTCCCAGTGCTAGCCTCTCTACTTTTGTTAATTCTATCTCTTTCTAGCTCCTAGAGGACCCTCATTCAGGGGTCAGTAAACTTTTCTGTATAAGGTCAGATGGCTTCTATTGCAACTCTCTTCAATCCTATCTTTTTAGGACAAAAGCAGCCCTAGACAATACATAAACAAATGGGAGGTAGCTCCATTCAACTAAATCTTAATTTACCAAACAGGCAGTGGCCTGGATTTGGTCTGTGGGCTGTAGTTGGACACTTATGCCTAGTGTACTAGGCGTTTCATTTCTTTTATTTTTAGTTATTTTTAATCCACTGGCTCTCAAATATATTCACGTTTTTTTCTAGTATATCCCCCCACCATAAAAAAAACCACCCAATTTTCCTTTAGATTTCCTTTCCCCTAAGCTACATACCGTCTTTCTTTCACATTACTTCTTGAAGGTCATCTCTTCCTGCTTCTATCTAGTAAACCCTTAATAATCTGACTTTTCCTGTTGTCTAAAAAATAATTATAACCTCCAATCTTGTAAATAAGATGACTACTTCTTGATCTTCTCCCTTTTTGATCTTTCCTTCTGTAGTATTTATATGATCGTTTATACTATTCCTTTTTGAAATACTATACTATGTTCTCCCTTTGACTTCTGTGACCCTGGAGTCTCCTCATTTGCCTATGTCTGATGGTATATATCACCACCTTTAAGAAAAAATGAGGAAACACACAGATGTTTATACCATATATAATGTAAACTGCACAAATCTTAAGGGTACAGCTTGATGGAATTTTAAGTGTACATACACTTGTGTGGGCATCACCCAGACCAAGATACAGAACATTTCCAGCATCCCAGAAGGTTCCCTTATGACTGTTCTCAATCAGTTACTCCTGATCCTGCTGAGAGGTAGCCTTTATTCTGACTTCTAATACTTTAGATTTAGTTTTTCCTGTTCTGGAATGTCATATAAATGAAATCATACATTATATATGGGCCTACTCTTTTTTTTTAGATTTTTATTGGGGAATTGGGGGATGGGAACAGCAGTGGGGCATTGGGGGAAGGGGAACGGACAAGTTGCTGTCCTTTTGTTCTTCAGTCTAGTTGTAGAGGACATTGCTTCACTGGCCCAAGTTGGCACCATCATTGCGCTCTTCCAGGGTGAGGCAGATCAGTCGCCGGCTTCTGGACAGCCGCTCACTGCGGCTGCTGGCCGCTCACGCTGGCTGCTGGCTACACACGGTAGCCCATGGCAACCCACTGCCACAGGGGCTGCAGCCTGCGCCATTGCTGGCGCTCAAGGCAGCCCAGCTCCAGGTTGAGCTGTTGTTCAGCATCTTAGCTGTAGAGGGCAGTGTCACTGGCCCTCATATGTGGGATTCGAACTGGGGCCCTCTGGCGTCCCAAGCCAGCTCTTAACCAACGTGCCACTCGGCCGGCCCTGGGCCTACTCTTTTGTGCCTGCTTTCTTTGCTAATCATTATGCTCTGATAGTAATCCATGTGGTTGTGGTAATGTAGCTGTAGTTGACTCTTTTTTTTATTGTTGTGTAGTTTTCCATGGTATGAATATAGTACAATGTATTTATTCAGTCTACTCTTAGTGTTCGTTGTTAGTTGTTTCTGCTTTTGGGCTATCATTCCTAAAGCTGTTTGAACATTCTTGTAAAGGTCTTTTGGTAGACTTATGCCCTTATTGGAATTGTTGAAGTTTTAAGATAGAAAAATACCACGAAGTTTGAAATGTCTAAAGGAAAAGCTTTGATAAAATGGATCTGGAGTTTTTATGGAGAGTTAGGAACTAGAAGTATTATAGATGGTCTAAGCCCTTTTTCTCCATTAACCCTCGCCCTCCCCTATTTTTGTTTGTTTGCCTCTTACCTTTTATTTTTAGGATGGCTAGGACTGTTTATGAGTTTTTACAGGGCAGGACTGGAGAGGGGAGTTTAAGAGCTAACAGGCATCAAAACCTTAACAGCAAGGACTTAACCAAGGACTATGTGCCAAGAACTAGAAGGTAAATCTGAATGGACTCTAAAACTGCAGGGTCCAGACAATGCTTTCAAGGATGGGGTACAGAACAAAGAGTCTAGAAAACTCCAGCAGTTAGTGGAGTTGACAGAGAATGAAGGGTTTCATCAGTGTGGCTCTGAGGGGACTTTGTAGAGATGAACCATATATGATTCTTCTCTATCGATTCCATCAAAATCACTTCAACCGCCCCCCCCACAACAATCTAAGTAAATATTGATACCTGCTATGCAAATACAACAAGTAAACAATATACAACATAAGCAAGTATAGTGTACTTGCTGTGCAATATAAAATCTCCTAGTACTGCCCACCAAAACAGATTGCCGTTTCTAAATCCTTCATATAGAAACTGGATTCCTGGCCTTGAGTCAGTGCTGACATTTTAACTTGGTTTTTATATGATAGCTGGGCCATGATAGGTGGTCTGTTGGTTGAATTTAAAGGCCATCTTTGGAATGGAGCCATCATCAGGTAAGTGGTCATTGAAATCTTGGACAGAAATAATATAATTTAGGGATAGCTGTTGAGTAGATGCCCTCAGTGACCACCTCATATCCCTGACACCTCACCACTTCCTTATGTCCTCCCTACTTTCAGCTGCTTACCAGTATCTGCTTTTCTTTCTCCAAGGGCTTTTGCGGGCTTTTATAGAAGCTGCGGGACTAGAGGCCTCTTGCCTTTTCAGGCCTCCTTACCCCCACTCCCACCTTTACCCCCTAGGAGGGCAGGAAGTGCTATCGAATTAATACCCACCCCGCACCGACAGCAGCCCCCAACAAGTGATTGACCCTGGGTAGGTTAATTGTGAAGCTGTTGTGTTTTACAGCGTCCCACAGTTTCCTAGCGGATTAAGCACCAGCTGCCCAAAGTGTAGCTGGCTTTATAACACACCTTTTATCGGCTACCTTCCCTTCCTCGTCTCACTTCCCTGCTCCCCTACCAGTATTTCCTGCATTTCCCAAAATAAACTACTTGTATTTGAATAAACTACTTGTATTAGAGTTTGTTCCTGAGGAATCCAAATCTAAGACAGATCTCTTCAGTGATATCTGCAACTATAAAACAGACTGGAAGAACTGCTTTCTTTAATTTTTTTATTAGCAGATATTTTAAGTTTCAACTGCCTCCTGAAATTTCTACTTGGATGTGCAGTTGGTAATCTGAAACCTCTCCTGACCAAACTGAAATCAGAATTTAAAATTTAAGGCTGCTCCCATATTGATTAGGAAAAGAAGACTTTTAGGATTTTATCTGTGCTTTCTTTCCGTTCATATCTAAAGGAAATTTTTTTCTTAAATGAATTCAATGTGTACTGGTGTTCCTAATTTTCTCTGAGTTGCGGTGTGAATAGCACATCATACAAATATAACTTGTACTGTAAAAAGCTATTTTTATTTGATGATCTGAGTCTTGGCTTGAATTCCTGGAATCTGGGATTGGTTAGTTTACAGTTTGATTTACTCTAGAAGTTTTCACCTCAGTGGTAGATTAGCAAATATTACAAGTACCAAAATAAACACGAAATGTGGTCATTCAAAATAAAAATCCTGTGTAATACTTAGGAATCAGTTTCTTTCAGAAGTAGCCAATTTTATAGATTAAGAGGATTTTATTAATAATGTATAGTGAAATTCATCCTGGCATATGATTCATAATTGATGATTTTCATATTTTTACTTTAAAATATTCTGAAGTTTCAAAACACAAATGCAATGTGACATGTGAAACAGATGTGTAGTGAATATGATACCCAATGCAGGTATATTTATTTAGGTTTAATAACTTAAAGCAAGTCTTCTGCAATTTTATCATTCATTCATTCATTCATTCATGGTAAAATGAATGAGATTATTTAATTTATTGTGAATCATTCATATCCTTGCTGAAATAATTATGCGCCTCCCACCCCAGTAAAAGTTGTTTAGTCAGTTTTAAAGACCACACAATAGCCCATTGTTTGACTGTATCATAATTTGTTTAATTTATTTATTGAATACATTTCAGTTATTTTCAATTACAGGTATAAATAGTGGCTTGATGTACTTTCCTGTTTACAAATGTGCCTCAGTAATTTCGATGACTTTATTAGGGTTGATTTCTGGAAGGGGAGTTACCAAGTCAAGAGCATAAACATGTTTACACAGTTTAGGCTTTTGCTATACTTTCTAGTTGCTTTCCAGAATATTTTCTTTAGTGAGAGAAAAGCAGTTATAGGTTACCTTAAAATAAATAGACGAATAATAAATTGTTTTGTTTGATTTCAGTTGTTGGTATTTTTATTTCCTCTGCTCAGTTTTCTAATGTTAATAGTCTTAAAGTCAGTGGGTTGTTCTTAAAATGATGATTTATGTATGTAAAAGTGATGTATTTAATTTTGTATTATGTGAGGTGTATTTGTAAATAACATTTCAAATTTAATAATGTAACAGTGATTGGAGTCAGAATAGCCTAGAGAGTAAACTGCAAAATTTAACCATTGTCTGTTGTGACTAGCTTGTTCTAATATATTTATGTCCTCTCAGTAAACCTAAGTATTTCATTTATCAAATTACTTCTATTACCTACATGGTCATTTCATTAAAAGTAAACCTAAGAAAAGTTATGCAACCAGGAAAATACTGATGTTGAATATCATCAAATTGGTGTTCTTGATACATTTTTAAGAATATCTATGTTTACTTTGAGAAAATAATTGTAAACAATAAAAGGAAATAGAAATTGTTTTACAGAGATTACTTAAAATTATTAATTTGAGAAATTTTTATGGAGTGCCTACAATTCTCAGAATATATACAGGTGTTTCTGTATTCAAGGGGAAATTCCTTTAGTATATGCCTTTGTTGTTTCGCATTATGAATGAGTAAGCATGTTCTCATTCTGAGAATGAAAATATTTTATATTTATAATAAACATCTGTTTATCTTCAACTCATTCTTGTCATAAAGAATACATTGCATGAAAATAAAATATAATATTAAAGGAGAGACAGGGAGATGTTCTCTATACAACTTTAATGTTTATTATTAATCTTCACTGCAGTTTACACCTCCTTAGGTGAAGGAAAATTCCATTGACGGTTAGATTAAGATTATGAAGTTCTTATCCTCTTAGTGGATGGGCGAGGAGGGGAGGTAATGAGTAAGGAGGGCAGAGAAAATGGCAGGTAACTTCATTTTGGGATTAGGTGTGTTGGAGGGTAGGTACTCATGACTCCAGCATTTTTTTGGGGGTGTGGGGTGGAGGAGTCCAATAATGTTACAGCCAGGATCAAAACCCCAGGCAACCTCAGTGATATTGGCCTTCCTTGATTATTTGCCCTAAGTTTGCTGTTCTTTTTGACAGTGTCCATGGGCGTAGTGCTTTCCACACTTTTGTCTAAATAGGTCAGTTCCTCCAGCAGCCAGGCTGCTGCTTTTCATGCCACGCCCAGCCCTGGAAGAGCTACTGCACTGATGGAGCGGAACGGAGGTGGTGCCTGAGGACGGCTCCAGGCGAAAATGCGCCTCCCACTGTTCTTACCCCAAGTTTAGTACTTTTCTTAAACAGCTTCTCCATTTCTTGAATGCCTTTGATCATTTTCCAGTGTTCTGAAATGGTTGTTTTTGACAATTTTGTGCAGTTTTGTCATTGATTTTTTGAGGGGAATTACGGAACCTCCTCGTTCCACTATTTTGCAAGTTCTAAATCCTGGGTCCAATTTTAATTGGCATGTTGAACGTTATTTTTTT
Source organism: Hipposideros armiger (assembly GCF_001890085.2). Lineage (NCBI taxonomy): Eukaryota > Metazoa > Chordata > Mammalia > Chiroptera > Hipposideridae > Hipposideros > Hipposideros armiger. The sequence goes on along the minus strand of NW_017731465.1, from coordinate 2,995,139 downwards.
TTTTTAGATTTTTTTTTTATTGGGGAATTGCGGGGAGGGGAACAGCGCTGGGGAATTGGGGGAAGGGGAACAGACAAGTTGCTGTCGTTTTGTTCTTCAATCTAGTTGTGGAGGTCGTTGCTTCACTGGCCCAAGCTGGCACCATCATTGTGCTCTTCTCTGGCGAGGCAGATCAGTCGCTGGCTTCTGGACGGCCGCTCACTGCGGCTGCTGGCCACTCACGCTGGCTGCTGGCCGCTCACGCTGGCTGCTGGCTACACGCGGTAGCCCATGGCAACCCACTGCCACAGGGACTGCAGCCTACGCCGTCGCCGGCGACTCATGGCAGCCCAGCTCCAGGTTGAGCTGTTGTTCAGCATCTTAGCTGTGGAGGGCAGTGTCACTGGCTCTCCTATGTGGGATCCGAACCGGGGCCCTCTGGCATCCCAAGCGAGTTCTTAACCATCACGCCACTCGGCCGGCCCGGCATGTTGAACGTTATTAATTGGCATGTTGAAAGTTATATATATTTGAGTGAAGCCTGAATAGAAAAACCTATCCAGATCATGCATGACCTAAATTATAGTTGTTTTTTCTTTGTTTGTTTTTTTGCTGGGGCCAAAGATCTTAGAATTTTAGATAGAGCAAGAAGGGGTCTTAGTTCTACTTTTTTTCAGATTAGTAATTGGAAACATTAGTGCTCCATGCAGTTATCACACAGGTTGCTCGTGTCAGAATTGGATCACGCACATGTCAGTCATTGCTGCCCCTCCTCCTGTGCCGCTGCTGGTGCTGATACCCTTTCTCTGCCTGCTCAACCCCTTGCCCTAGTCAAAGAGCACACAGGGGTTCTCAGCCCAGCCCAAGAGTGAGGTCTGACAGGAGCTGTGCTGCCTTGAACCAGAACCTGGGGTGGGGCCTACCAATCTTATTCAAGCCCTTCAGGAGATCCTGATGTGGGAGGTTCAAGTTTGAGAACTGCTGGCATAGAGTAAAAGCGCAAAAGGTGGTTGAAGTTGTCATTAGTTCGCACACTGGAAATTTTGTTGGCCGATATGCTGCTATTTTTCATCACAGTTAAGATCACATTCATTTTAAGACACACCATTGTTTTATTTACTTGGGGGAAAAAATCCCTTTGCAATTTCAGCTATGAAACGATGCTTTCTTAGTATTACAATTCTTTCTTTCTTTTTTTTTTTTTTGTAAGATTTTATTGGGGAATTGGGAGAGTGAACACTTTGGGGAATTGGGGAAGAGGAACAGACAAGTTGCTGTCCTTTTGTTCTTCAGCCTAGTGGAGGTTGTCGCTTCACTGGCCCATGTTGGTATTGTGATCATTGCGCTCTTCCTGGCTGAGGCAGATCTGTTGCCGGCCATTGGACGGCTGCTCACAGTGGTTCATGGCAGCTCATGCTGGCTGCCGGCTGCTCACACTGGCTGCTGGCCACTCACGGTAGCTCATGGCAGCCCACAACAGCCCCACTGCAGCCTATGCCATTGCCGGTGACTCACGGCAGCCCAGCTCCAGGTCGAGCTGTTGTTCACCATCTTAGCTGTAGAGGGCAGTGTCATTGGCCCATGTGGGATCCGAACCGGCGGCCCTGCTGCTCAGAGCTTGTGCTCCCAAGCCAACTCTTAACCAACGAACCACTCTGCCAGCCCAGTATTACAATTTCATTTTATACATGCTGGAAGAGCCTTTTAAAGGTAATATTAAAATTATCACTTTATGTATTCAAAAAAGGGAAAATATAAGTAAAATAAATTGATCAAGGCATTCCTTAAACTTCTTCTCATTCAAAGACGACACTTGAATCTCTTTTTTATTCAGAGGTGTCATTGTCCATGTTTTTCCATACTTTGTGTCATCAAGAGTTGGTGATGCATTTCTTAAAAAAGTGTTCTATTATCATTTCTGGGTTTTTCTCTCAGCCTCTGATACTGATTCTGCAAATTTTGATGTGTATGCACAGGCAATGATCACTATGTCAGGACAGCCACCTGGCTGATGGTGATTATAAGATGCAGCACAATTTTAGATGCTTTTGAACGTTGAAAAGCAAAACAAAACAAAACAATATGGCTTAGAATCAAAGAAATACTGTGGTAATTATGCAATAGTTTATGTTTATCTACTCCTTTCTTCACTTCTATTCTAGAGATTAATCCTATACATTATTCTTTATACAACTGTCCTCATCTATTCTTTTTATAATAATCTAGCATTCTTAGTTTAGGCCTTGGTTATATTTAGGATGGTATATCTTTTCCTCCAGAACTTCCTTGCCTTAAAGAGTATTTTAAATCATATTTTTAGTCTCATGAAATGTAGCTGACCCTATGGAATACTGAATGTATTAGTTAGGGTTCTCTAGAGAAACTTAATTAGTAGTATATATTTGAAGAGAGGGAAAGAAGAATGGAGAGAGAGAGAGAGAGAGAGAGAGAGAGAGAATGAATGAATGTGAATGAATTGGCTCATATAATTGTGGAGGTGGTTAAGTCCAAAGTCTGAAGGGTAGGTTGGCAGGCTGGAGACCAGGGAACATGTTGCAGCTCATGTCCAAAGACAGTCTTGGGCTGAAATCCCTCTTTCTTGGGGGATCTCAATCTGTTTTCTCTTAAGGACTTCAACTGATTAGATGAGCTGCATCCACTTTTTGAAGATGCCAAGTGCTGTGGAGAATGCAGAATATATATACACTGTAGAGAAACTTATATTCTAGTTGCTTAAAGAAGACATTCAAGGGACTATTTAATCAAATAACAGCAGAAAACAATAATGCAGGTAGAGATAGTATTTTAAATTGCACACCAAGTGTATATTGCTGTTGTAAGATTCATCTTCTCCATGTTCTTAATGAAAGCAAATCCTTTTTCCTTAATAAATTGACTGGGAAGATATAAATGAAGCTTTTTAAAAATAACCAGTTAGGGCCGGCCGAGTGGCTCAGTTGGTTAAGAGCTAAGAGCTCGCTCAAGAGTTTGAGCTCTGAGCAACAGGGTCCCTGGTTTGATTCACGGCCCGAGGTGAGCTGCTGCTGAGCTGCCAACAGGTGGCAGGATGGCTCAGCTAAAAAAAAAACCAAACCAAACCAAACAAACAAACAAATGAACAAAAATAACCAGTTAGCCTAAGTTCCAGCAATGTGCCATGATCACCAAAGCCAGTTCAGGACAGAAACAGATGACAATTTTGCATTACATTGATTAAAATTGTTCTAAAGAATGCATATTTTTTCCTAGTCAGAGTTGTATATATGGATAATTTTGAAGACTAGCTAAGATTGAAAAATAGTGAATCCAAATCTCATGAGGCACAACTGAAAGTCAGCTTTGTTGATTTAGTTTAAATACTTTGTAAAACTGAGATGCATATGGATATATGATTACATATCATTTTATAGATATTTAGGGTCAACTTTCATTTGTGAGTATATTTATAGTTGATATAATCAGTATGTCAGTATGTTTTGGGTAATTTCTTATTTTTAGGTATGTTTGGATCTGCTAAGTCACTTCACTGAAATAAAAATTTATATGTTGAAGGCAAGACAGTTTTTTTTTCCTCACTGGAGCATCTAATAAAATGATGAGCACTGAAAATATTTCTTGCCTTAATTACACATATAATGAAATAGTGAAGGGATAACTAAACTTTTAAACAGGTTTGTGATACATCTTTATAATATTAGTTTACTGTGTGAGAAGAGAAGTTAGAGGTCAAGAGAAGAAAGAAAAAACAAATTTGTCCTATTTGAGAGTGTAGTGTCTGTGGATATCATGTTACTGTGCACTAGTTAACTTCAGGCACCAATTCAGTTCTGCATTCCATTATTGTTTGTTAGCATGAAGGACAAAAATAATTATTTTCCTCTGCATTTCTAAAAAAGGACTGTTTTCACAGCAAAGATTATGGTGCCAGGTAGATACAGTATTTTTAAAGGTCTGGAATGACTTTTGGAAAAAATTCTTATTTTAAAATGAGCTAAACTTATTAAAATATAGTTGAATTTAATTAGTTTCCTTAATAATGGGCCTGTTAGATAAAGGCTCTCAGTACTTTATTTTTTTCCAAAGGTTGATCTTGTAAATTCACTTTCCACATAGTTTAATGGTCTAGAAACAAAATAGCCTTATGATTCTTTCCCTCCTGAAGATTTTATGGTCATATACTCAGCTTCTAAAGGCATGCAGAGCGTCACATAAGCTGGGCCTGTGCATTTTCCTTTTTCTATATGGATTTTATAAACTGTGCCCAACTCTCAGACCATGGCAGTATTTTACTGGGGTTTAATTTAATTTAGAAGAGTTAGATACATTTAGAAGAATATGATAAATTTACCTGATTCTAGAAATTAATACAATTGAAAATTTCTTGTTTTAGGTTCAAAAACTTTCCACTAAAGAACTGTAACCTCTGATATTGTAGCTCAGCAGTTTAGTTCCTATGTTCCAAGCTCTGTATTTAAGATTGAAGTATATGTAAGTTAAAAGAAAATTTTAGGAGCCAGTTGTCTCATGGAGGAAGCATGAAGGAAACTTCTAGTTACTTCACTTGAGTTATGTGTGGCATTTTATGCAAGGACATTTTGAAGTAATTTTCTTTATTTAAAAACAAAGTAAAAAATGGAACCTAAGTTCGTTATTATTTGTATTGGTTAGGAATCTGGTTCAAGCAAAAAAAAAAGCAATTTTTTTTGTTTACGTTATGGAAAAGTTCAGGAATCTGTTATTTTTCTACCTTTCTGCCTCCTTCACGTTGACTTCATCCTCAGGCAAGATGGCGGCTAGCAATGCAGGTATGTGTCCTCTCAGATTCAAATCCAGCTCAAAAGAGATCCTATTTTTTGAAGAGTCTGAATATGAGTTTTGGGCTTGACTCTTGTCTTAGTTGCATACTGTGTTCATCTTTGAACCAGTTCTATGGTAAGGGGAATGGGATTCTATAATCATTTTAGATCCAAGACATTTGCCCAGCCTTGGCGCTGGGATAGGCATCAGCCCTATCCAACGCGCATGGAATGAGAGCAGGGAGTAATGTTGCACTAGAGGAAATTCAGGTTACTCTTCACAGAAGATGGGTGAATGTAGGCTGTGGCAAAAATGATAAATGGCTATAAAGTCATTGTGCCAGTGACTGCATTTAGGCTGGTATATCTTTTTCAAAAATCAAAGCAATAATTTCTACTGGAGTAGCATGTCCATGAGAAAGTACATTTTGCTGATGGTAACAGAAACTTAAAATAATAGCAGCTTAATAAGATGTAGGTTTATTTTCTCTCGAGGTAGGCAGTCCAAGACTGATTTAGCATTTTCATGACGAAACCAATGTAACTTTGAACTGTTGCAGCTCTTGCAATCACATTTGCAGTGTCCACCAATTATCTACCTCCCTTTTAATGTGTTTTACTAGGAAGTCCTGCTCAATAACTTCCACTTCCACATCACTGGCCATAACTTGGCCGTATATACCTGTAAGGAAGTCTGGGAAATGTAGTTGTTTAGATAGGCACAGTGCCACCCCTGACCATAACTCAATAGGTGTCTTGTTAGTAAGGAAGAAATAGTGAATGGCTAGGTAGCCAGTAGCCTTTTGACATGTGTTAACTTATTAACTGATATGAATAACATAAGCTTATTTAACCCAATGAATTTTACACATTTAAGATTTAAAACTCATTTGGAAGTAGGTGGTATGTAATATAAATAATGGAACTAATACATACCCTAAAATTGGTAACAAGGTGTCCATTGAATGAATATCAAACAAGGAGTTCAAAGGAGAGTTGAAGATGATTCTGATTTATCTATCTCTTGGATGTTTGGCTCTGTAGTGATACCCTCTACCAAGATAAGGAACGTAAGAGGAGTGCTAGGTTATCAGCAGAAGTTAAAGAGTTAAGCTTTGGACATTTAAAACTATTAATGGTGGCATCAGATGACATTCGGGTGATGTCATTTGTTCACCAGCTGCACATTTTGATATCTATTGTGCATTTTCTGGCAGAGAACAGAGAACTGGATATTTTAGAAATTCTCTGCATCCTTCAGTTCCTCTCTTTCACCTTGTGATGTAGGTGACTAAAAGGCGGGGAGACTTGGGTCCAAAGGACCTTCAATTCCAACTTTATAGCTTAGAACAGGAGAAGTCTTTGTATAGTCAAGCGTAGACTGGGTGTTTTGAGGATGTGAAATTCAACTGTCTTAGATTTGGTACAGTTCTTTGGAGGGTGAAGGATTGAGGAGGAGGCAAATGGATGTAGAAAAGTGAGTGATATATTCAAAAGTTAATTGATAACGTGACATTATTCTTAGGGAGTGAGGGACTTCTTTTTTAGGCTACTGAGAATTATATGGAACTACAATATTATATTCTAAGAGAAATGTACTCAAAGGGGCTTTTAACTCTACTTAAGTTAGCATTTGGTGGCTATACTGTGAAATCACCTTGTTTTCTGTCACTTTAATAACTGAATTATAATGATTACTTGCTCTGAACTGTGTTTAGTTCAACATTTATTGAATGAGCTTTTTGCCTTTTTTATTATCCTCAATACTGGAAATACAGCTATTAATATGGGAAAAATGCCTTTAAGGTATGCTGTGTTATCATTACCTATTTATCAGTTCCTAGTTTTTCATGTTATACTAGCCTAAATTCCAAAGACAAGACATTCCACAGGGATTAATGGAAATTGTGGATGGATGCTATGATTTAACCATAATCATTGAGCAAATCCTAATGAGGCTAAGGCAATTTGAGAAATAAATAAGCAGCACATTAGTGGGAGCTACTGTTGCTCAAGGTCAATATTAATTGTTACTAGAATGAAGAAATAGTTTTTCTGTTTATTCTTACATAATGTCACACCTGGCTCCCTGTCAGGTTTTTAGAAGTGACTGATAAAATGCATTTTTTTTTTTTTTAGGTCTAGAACACATTACTAATCTAGCTTTTGAGGATTTACCCAGTCCGCGAATGAGAAACAAATGTTTCTATGTGCAGGGAGTAAGTAGTTTCTCTAAAAACCCTTTTAATTTGTACACACAATGAGTGGTGCCAATGTATTATTCTTATGACTGTTGTTTGGGTGATGTCATTTGTTCACCAGTCAGGCAGCTGGGCATTTAAAACTCTGTCATTTCTTGGCAGAGATCACAGAACTAGGAGCAGTTTTGCTTTGGAAAGGATCTTTCTGTATTTGAAAAGCATTTTATTTATAAAATAAAGGTTTTCCTCATCTCCAGTCAGTCACTAATTCTATTGTCTTATTTTCTGTTTTTGCCCCATCTATCCTTTTCTGCATATATGAATCTGAAATCATCTTGCCCCCTTAAAGTAGCTCTACTTTCTGCAGGCCTTCTCTAGATAAATGGTGCCATCTTCTACCCAGTTCTCCTAAGCTGGAAATCTGCGTCATTTGAGATTACTTTTTCCTTCTTGATCACCAAGTTCTGTTGCTATTCTGTAGTGGCAGTATTCTTGCTCTGTGTCTGTTCTTCTACCCATGATCAAGCTTTTGCAACATCCTCTAAGACTCCCTGCTCTCCACTCCTGCCCGTCTCCCCTCCAGTCCCCTTAATACCTGCTGGTGTAATGTATCAGAAAGAAATGTGGATTATGTTACTCCTTTGTGAGTCCTTCAGTGACCTCACATTGCTTATCAGTGAGGATCAGACCTGAGCTTCCAACAGTGTGACTTAGAACGTGATCGTTCCCAAGGAGACATACAGTGGTTCAAACAAAAGCATTTTGGTGATTTCATGCCTGCCTATTATTTCAAAAAGCTAAAACAGGATAAAGGTATATTCATTCCTTATATTAAGAATTACATCTTCAGTATGTATAAGAACACAGGTGCTCTCTCTCTGTAGAACAGGACTGGGTATTGCACCCTCCCCCTGTTTCTCAAGAGGTATTGGACTTGGTGTTTAGCATTTCCGCTCCGTGTCACATATCGCTTCTGGTATAGCAATTTCTGTCACATAAAAACGTTACATGTGTCCTCATCCACCTTATTCACCGGATCTGGCACCGTGCGACTTCTGGCTCTTCGCCAAAGTCAAGTGACCATGAAAGGTAAATGTTTTTAATCGATTCAGGACATCAAGGCATCCACAACAGCTCAACTAAAGACACTCACGAAAGAGGACTTCCAGAACTGCTTCAGAAAGCGGCAAGAGCGATGGGATTAGTGTGTTCTAAATGAGGGGGAGTGTTTTGAGGAAGATTTAATGGCAATGTGTCTTTTACTGTAATACTGTTTTTTAGATTTAAACATTCACCATATCTTTTGATCATACCTTGTATGTTTAATGCTTTTTGGTAGATTGCTTATCTTGAAAATGAATGTCTTAGATGCTCAGTATTGGTAGCTGGTTTGGGTTCAAGCAAGGGGTATAATCTCTATCTCGATTAGCAAAATCTCACCTCACTCAGCAGGGCAGCCTGCAGTAGCAAATGAGATCCTTCGTAGCAAATTTCTTCCTTTCCAGCTGCTCAGAGCCCTTCTTGGCAAATGCTTTCTCCTCCACTTGTTGCTTGACCAGGTGATATCTAAGTCATCCATGTGGCTCTGCTTCAAAAGACCAGTGAGGAGGGAATAGACTCGGGTAGTGGTCACCCACTTTCTTGGAGTTTGCACATGCCACTGACCCTTGGCCCTCTTGTCCAGTGGTTTTCAAACTTTAGCCTGCATCAGAATCACATGGTGTGCTTGTCAGGTGATGGGGGCCTCTCCCCCAGATTTCTGATACAGAAGATCTGGGGTTGGACCTGAGAATATTCATTTCTAATATGTCTGCAGGTGATGATCCTTCTGCTGTTCCTGGGGCGATGTTTTGAGAGTCACTGCTTGAGGCCAACATTTCTCAACCCATTAAATAAAATTAAATTTAATTAATTGTTTTGATTTATTGAACCTCTTTAATATTAAGATATAATTTCACATCACCTGCATGAATTTCAAAATCATTTTATAATTTTTACATGTAAAGAAGGGCTTTAAGTTAAAAAATTCGTGTCAGCATAATATTGCACATTGAGGTTGTTTAGAACCTCACTACCCAAAGTGTGAGCTGTGGACCAGAATACCTGGGAACTTACTAGAAATGCAGACTCCCAGATCCCACCTCAGACCTGATGAATCAGAATCTCAAGTTTGATAGTTTTCCCAGGTGATTATTATGCACATAAAAGTTTAAGAAGCAGCTGGCCTAGGGCTGACATGAAATCCAACCCTAGTAATATTCAAAACAAATAAAAGCACTTCAAATTATAATGCTCAAAAAGTGGCATGTGTCATTCACTTTCATTTTCTTTCATGTAAGAAAAAGCATCATTTCTTTGAAAATAAAAATAATATATCAAATTTGGTTTGGGAACTAAGTGCTAAAATTTAGAGATGTGTTATAGGACAAAAATGGAAGAAATTGTATTCATGTTTGGAAATATTACTAATTGCACATAAATCAACTGTCTTATTTTAATAATTTTCATGAAATAATAGATTTCTGACTGCTACTTGCAATAATTTCTCTACAAATAGCACATTATGTGTATGGAGAGTGTTTTCCCCTCCAAAGTAAAAGCTTAATTGGATATTGCATATAATTTTTGCTATATTTATTATTTTTTAATTTTTTTGGCAGTAGTAGAAACATTTTTTATCAGATAATTACAGTTTAGGAATCCAGAGATGATTGTCTTGAGACAAAACTGCAGAATTCTGATCATTTAAAAATGTTCTTATAACTTGTGTTTTAATATTGTTCTTTATACCTCTTTTCTTTAAATAACTGTCAATGGGGATAATAATAACATAACCTTTTAGGGTTGTGAAGATCAGAGTTTTATGTGTAAAAACCTAGAACAGTGCCGGGCACGTGGTATGTTTTACATAAGTGACTGCATCAACCCCATTCTCCTCTTCTTCCTCTTGTCTTTATTCTCTTCCTTACCTTCGTTATTACAATCCATAGCCAGATAGAGAATTTTAATATCCACTGGGTAAAGCCAATGGGCAGACTGGCTGCAGTACAGAGTCTCAGCTAGTTTTTTCCAGGCAGGGAAGAATACTCTAAATGGAGAGCTAGAATGTAGGGTCTAGGTGTGGGTAGCTAGGTTCAAATAGGGAGTAATCAAGGTTGGAGTCTGCCATGTTATCAGTGTTACTGTTTTCCTGCTGGTCATTTGATGTGATTGCACTTCCCAACCCTGCTGACTTAGGGTCATGTGAGTGCTTTAGGCCACTGAATTACGAGCAGACATTTTGTATCATTAGTTGCCTGTGTGAGATCTTCCAAAACTTTCTTTCCACCTGGCACGGTGAGTGTTAGGATGATGGCTTCTCTGACAGCTTGGGTTCCTCTGTGACTCTGATATGTGAGCACTCTTGCCAGTCTTCGGTTGGTAGGTAGAATGATCAGGAAGTAGACCTTAGTTGTTTAAAGCTCCTGAGATTGGGGGGTTGTTTGTTATTAGAGCAATATCTAGCCTGTATTGACTCACAAAGATTTTTTTTTTCTGATGGGTTTTGAGACTTGAAAAATACAGTAGGATACTGTGTGGAAATGGGGTGAGGGTGAGCTAGATGCCCAAAACTGTGACACTAGAGGCTTACTAAACAGAGTCATCAGGTGTGTGTACAAACCTAATGTCAGCACTGGGGACCCGAGGTGGAGGGGTTGGGACCTTCCTTTCTCCTGCCCCCCCCCCCATTCTGAAGAGTGACACACTATCAAAAATATGTAAAACGAGTTACATACATTGTGAGACATGTTTGTTCTACTCCTTGTCAGTGTGAGAATAGTAATTTTAAAATCAATGTAGAAAATAAATACAGTGCACGGGAAAACCAGGATTTAGGAGAAAGAACTATGTTGGAGGGTTTAAAGATTTTTTTAGTACCACAGAAAGTAGTATGTTTCCCCATTCCCTCCCCATCACATGTTTACATTTACATGTTCTTACATGCCTATATATATGTGCACATATGCATAATATTTTTAACAAGTCCAGTTGTGATAACAAGTCATTCTCCTCGAAATATCACCTTCCCAATGAGACCCTTCTCGGTATGATATTTAACATTGCAACTTCTTCCTTTCCCTCCACACTCCATCTCTGTCCCCCCAACCCCAAAGTACTTAGCATTTTCTTTAGTTTACTTATTTAATATGTTTACTCTTATTGTTTGTCTCTTCCCATACTAAAATGCAAGCAACACAAAGCATGACAATTTGTATACATTTTGTTCACTGAGAACAGGGCTTATACATAACAGTATTTGTTGGATTGCAGTACACTTAGGAAGGAGAAACAGGAAGACAGTTAGGGTACGGATAGCTGCCTAGGTGTTCCAAGAAGAGAGATGAAATCTGATGCAACTTGGTGATCTCAACCATATTTTAAACCACAGTATCATTCTCTTGCTCTCATTCTGTAGCTTATAAAATAGGTCCAGTCAAGCAGAAGTAAACTTCTTTGTGAAATCTTCAATATGTCATGTTTAAAGACTGAGTTTTGAAGGTAGCAGAAAAGGTGAGAAAGAACATGGGCTTTAGAGAAAAACCACTTCGTTGTTGCCTGTTAGATGAACTTTGGTCAAGTTACTTAACCACAGAGTTTAAATTTTCCCATCTGTAAAATTGGAATAAAATTGAGGCATTTATTAAGTGGACTAAATACACACAAAGATACGTGAAAGTGCTTAGCACATAGTAGGTGCTAGCTTATATTGGTTCTCTTTCCTTTCCCTCCTCACCATAAAACAGCTTTTATTACATTTTGATTTAATATTATTTTACATATTTTCAATTTTGCCTTAATTCTAGTTCCCACTGACCTTTTGTTAGATTATTTTAGTAGTCTATGGTAAGGTAAAATTTTACAAATATGTACAAAGAGACCATATATAGAATTCATCAGGGCATGGATTTGGGGTGATTGTTGGGGAAGGTCTGAGTTTCAGTTGTGTTATGTACTCAAAAGATGTTTTATCTTCTTGTCATAAAAAATATCAACAATGCTATCTTCATTGGTTGGCATATTGGGCTTTTGGGCTGGAAAGAACCAATTCCTTCATGTTTCATATTAAGAAATTAAGTCATGTATCTGGTAAGTGGTAGAGTAAGGGATAAGAATTCAAATCGAATTCTTATTCAATGTTCTTTTTACCGTATTATACTTTCATGTAAATGAAATTATTTTCATTTAAATGAAATATAAAATTTAAAGGGGTTTGTTATTAACATGATAATGTTGGACCAAACTTTCTTATTTTTAAATTGGGGAATGGTGTGTTTTTCCCAGGATCCATCAGCACCAAGTCAAGTTGTCCTTCAATCTTAGTTGTGGAGGGCACAGCTCTGCTCTATGCCCAGTCGTTGTTTTCAATCTAGTTGCGGGAGAGTGTGGGGTGGGGGAGTGTGTGGGGGGGTGCAGCCCACCATCCCATGTGGCAGTCGAACCGTCAACTTTGTTGTTAAGAGCACACACTCTAACCAACTGAGCTATCAGTCTGCCCACTGGCAGCTCAGCGGCATCTCAGCTCAAGTCGTTGTCTTCAATCTACTTGTGGAGGCTGCAGCTCACTGGCCCATGTGGGAATCGAACCGGCAACTCTGTTGCTCAGAGCTCACGCTCTAACCAGCTGAGCTGCCCGGCTGCCCCAACACAAACTTTTATCATATATATTTAATGTTTTGAATAGGTAATACATGCCCAGGGTACTAAGGTACATAAAAGTGTCCTTTAGCTCTGCCCCAGCCACAACAGGCCACTACTTCTGTGTGCATACACGTATTCCATATATTCTATCATTTTACCCAAATGTAATCTTTTATGTACTGTGAATTTTTTTCACTTAAAATTGTGAAAATAATATATTGTAAATGGTATGTATTTGCCTCTCAGATCTCCATTATCACCTCTCCTTACTCTCAGTGGTTGTTAATTAATTAATTGATTTTTCAATGCAAGAACAAGTCAATGCATGATTTTTTCATTGCATGAACTGAGCACTGGGTCAGGCACTATTCTAGGCTCTGTGAGTGGAGGAGTGAACACGATAGAAGAAAACGGCTGTCTTCATGGAGCTTACCTTCTTGCTTTTGTGGTTGCTGATATCACAGGGGTACAAAGAACAGTCTCTGTGATAGACCAGAAGAGGGAGATAAGATGAATTTCTTCAGACATGATCCGAGGAAGCTTTAAAGAAAAAGTGGAAATTTATCTGGATTTTAAGTGGTGGGTAGAACTGGGGAAGAAAGCGTACTCTAGCAATCATGTATTAGAATTATATTTTTGTTGTTTCAGTCTTGTGTACCTATTGTTTTGCATAGTAGTCCTTGAAGTTCTATATTCTAGGTTACCATTTGCCTGAAGTTTTGGAAATGGCTTATTTGTAAAATAAAATTGTTTCTTTCTCTTAGCAATTAATATCTGTTTATCTCCTAATTCTTTTACCTAATTTGTTTAGTTGAACTAGGGACAGGATTTTTATAGATGATTTGACCCGTTTTTATAGTTCCAAGAGTTTTCTTTTTTGTTTTATTTTTTTCTTATAATTTCGTATGTGTTATAGTCTAATTATCTATTATTTGATTCAGCGCCATTATGTGCTTACAGCAGAGGTTGTCAACCTTGGCTGTGCACTAGAATCATTTGGAGAGCTTTGAAGATACCGATACCAGGGCCCTACCTGTGTCTGAGGTGTGGCCTGAGCACCAGGATTTTCAGGAGCTCTTCAGGTGATTCAGCTTTGCAGCCAAGCTTAAGAAATCATTGCCTTAAAGTGCTTCAGACGTAACTGAAACATGCTTTCCGCTTTTGGAAGTAGGTAACCATGGCTAATCTGAGTGTTGTGATCAATCTATCATCTCAAATCTCTTGCTTAGAATAAAGTGAAATCATTAGAATTGGGCTAGCAGGATCAAGTCCTTGACTTTGTTAAAGCACTTTTATTGTTCACCAAACCATAAGTGGAATTAAGTAAAGCATATAGATAGATAGATAGATAGATAGATAGATAGATAGATAGATAGACAGACTGATTTCAAGCTTTTAAATTCCTGTGTATATAGGGGGAGGGGTAAAGTTCTTGTTTTGAGCTGAGCTCTATACATCTCAGAGTCTTTTTGCTAATTATGTAAGTGAGAAATTAACAATTTTGTTTTTACAGCCTATAACAATTACTGATTTGTTGTTAGTATAGTTAGGCAAACATTGTTCTCAGACTCTTGTTGACTTTGTTACCTACTTTCAATGTAATAAGTACTCTGTTACCATAAGAGGATCTTTGTTTACTCCAGTAACAAAATGTTGGACAAGTATTTGTAAACTCAAACAGTTACCTTCCTGAGGTATCAGAGAGCTTCCAGAAATAAATCAGGTTGAACTTTAGACTATTCCTTCTTTTCAGAAAAGTTGAGAAAAGTAACCTAGTCTATTTCCAGCTTGGAATTGGGAGCTGAGAAGAGGGCAGGGATGTTTACTGATTTCACTGTTTGGTTTGAAGTATTCTGAATTCACTGAATATACCCATATCTTGCATTATGTACAGCAATAGGATAGCAAACTTATTTTACATCTATATAGCATATTAGCATGGCGTCTGAAAATAGGGGAGCTTAGTGAATAGGTGAATATTAATCAGAATTGGGGTCAGATCCTAGTTTCTCTATTTATAAACTGTGTTACCTTGATTTATTTAACTTATTAGGCTTAGTTTCCATATCTGGAAAAGTGTACACTTAGGAAGTGTACCTAAGTTCTAAGTTTGTTAATGAGTTAAACTATTTTAGATTCTTGACACGGTACCTGCCCACAGTTGGTCTGTAATAAATAATAGTTCCGTAGTTTTGAGATCGAATTATTCTAGGAATTATTCTAATAAAAATGATACCTGAAAACAAATTAAGCTCTAAATTTTCTTTAACAATGAATCTTATTAATAATGACTTATTGGGGTGATGTTTATAAGTCATATTTTATGTAGTTGAGTTCCTGAATATTTCTGAATTTCAAATAAACCTGATAATCTCCTTATAAAGGTGTTGATAGCATACCTTTGTTTATCATGATAGGTTTTATACTTTTTCATTATGTTTAGAGACATTTTACAAGACCTGAAAGAGTCTTACAATATGAAGGGAGAAACTAGAAAGTTGATAGTATAAACTGGGCAGTATAGTATAATAAGGGCATAAATTCCTAGGTTCACACATACATAATGAAAATATAGGTGGAGTGTAATATAGGCCATGTTGAGGTGTAGCCAAATCAAATGAATTCATTCATTAAAAAATGTTTATTACATTCCTTTGTGTGCCCAAATAAGATCATCATAGCAAAGACTCCTCCCATTTTTTGCCTTTCAAAATTGCTGTCATTTAAAAAAAAAAGTGCCTTTTTAAGGCACAGTTCAAATGTCTATTTTATAAAGTCTACTTACCCCTCTTCCCCATCGCACACACACCATTAAAAGGAATCACTGTTTTCTGCACTGTCAGCTTGTGACTTTTACACTGGCACTTATTTCACTGTTTTATTTTAAAAGCATTTAAATTTATGGCATTGGGTTGAAGATTATATGGTTTCCCCACTGGCTTTGACATCAGAGATGTTAATTTAGTCCACTTTGTCACTTAACTTTCTTTGTAAAGGTTTCTCCTTTCTGTGCTTTAAAAATTTACTTATCTCTAAGACAGGATAAAAGTTTCTACTTCTTAGTTTTATTGACAGATTAAGTAGTATAAGTAGCCCAAGATAGTAAGTGTTCAATAAACAGTAGTGGATATTGTTATTATTTGTGTGTGGCATATTATTTATTGTATGTAAATATGATACATGACTTAAATAAAACCTCCTCCTCTAGACTGCACATCTTTAGGACAGGGAATCATCACTTGGCATTTTGCATAAGGTTTAATAAATTAACAAATATTTGTTGATTAAATACATTAACTTTCATCTTTACTACACTTTTATGATTTCAGTAATATGTGGGATATAACCCTGAAAGCAACAAATGAACAAACAAAACAAAACCAAACCTCATAGACACAGACAACAGTTTAGTGGTTACCCAGAGGGTAAGGGGGAAGGACGGTAGCAGGAGGGAAAAGGGGGTCAAATATCTGGTGATGGAAGGAGAACTGACTGTGGGTGGTGAACACACAATGTGATATACAGATGATGTATTATAGAATTGTACACCTGAAACCTATGTAATTTTACTAACTAATGTCACCACTATACATTTAATAAAAATTAATAAAAAAATAAGATGCTATTTTTATCACAAAAAAAGAGTTGTATTGGTAGATACAAAAATTTTTTTATAAAAGTTGTTTTCTAAATGACTTTGTTTTGAAGTCCGTACAGGTATCTTCTTGTTCCATAACTTCAGTGCCCTGAAATCTGAGCATTCCACGAAGATAATATGACAGGAACTTTCAGTGGTTTTGAGCCATATCCTACTTAGACTAATGTGGACCTTCCAGATTTCCTGAGAGCTTGGTACAGAGCACACAGTGTTTGCTAATCGACTCAGGCAATAATGCCATCTCTGCCTCAAGAAAGAGGTAAGCAGATCAACCTCATCACGTTATAAAATATGGATGTTTTATATATCATCATTGCTAATGTTTTTAAGAATTAAAAATTAATTGGAGACTCTTAAAAAGAACCAGAACTTACAATTTTACCTTTTTTTTTTTTTCTGGGAGGGCATTTGTGTTCTCTGGTATGGAATTTTTGTTATTTCAATGACATTTGGTTGGTTTCCATTTCTTTTAAAGTTATTCAGGGACCCTCTCCCCTGGATCTGAATACAGAATTGCCTTATCAAAGCACAATGAAAAGGAAAGTCAGAAAGAAGAAAAAGAAGGGAATAATTACAGCAAATGTTGCTGGGACAAAGTTTGAAATTGGTAGGTCTCCTCAGAATCATGAGATTTTCATACCTGTTGGAAAAACTAGTTTGATGTTGAAAACAATGTAGAAATTCAGAGAGACATTATTGTTTATATAATGGGTTTTTAAATGCCTTCTGTAAAATTTTACTTTTTATGAGATATTTCACATAACAATCAAATTGAACATCAATATAAAACTAAAAGCTTTAGTTATTAATGGGATGATTTTGACTAAACTTAATTTTAAATTCAAGTATAAAATAATATTAGCATTAAACAAATTAAAATGTTAAATGAAAATGAACGGTGTAAACTTTGAGATTTTTATTAAACAATGAGAACCCGACTTAAAGAATAGAGTAAAAACATATTTCTATGTTTAAGAAAGTTATTTTGATGATGCTGTTGCTTTTTATTAATGAAATTCTAGTTTTTATGTGTAAACAGTATTTGTAGTATAGAGAATAGATAAGAATTGTTTTAAGTTCAGATACTTTTGACCAGCATTGCGCAACTCATTATGAATATCATAAGTAATCAAATAATATTCCTCTTTTATTAATAATTTTGCATTAAAAGAGTTGAGGAAAATCGTAATCATATGAACCTCAAGGATGTTATTATTCTTAGCCTTATTAATCTTTAAGAGTCTCATTTCCATTTATAGTAATTCACCAAAGTTTATAAGCAATCAATGGAGTATTTCATTGGAATTGAGGTCCCCCAGTATTCTATTCCAGTGGGTGTTCCTCAGAAGAAAAGACTTTAAGCAAGCTGGTGTGAGATGTGAAAGGTTCAGGGTTTACTTAAGCTTATTTTCTAGAGTGAAAAAACAAGAGTAAGGTGACCACTGTAAAAGTGATTGACCAGTGGTATTAACTTATCCTCTCACCTACTTTTAAGGTTCTTAAGGAACTTTGATTTAAAGGAGAACATGTAAAGTGCGGTTTCCTTTCACTTTCCCAGGAAGTTTTCCGAGGGTCAAAGTTGCATTATTTTTCATACGTTTCCAGTTCCATTTCCCTCATCAAGGTCTTCCCAGTGATATCTGCGAGGCCCTGAACAATTTCCCTCATGCACTCAGGTACAGGTTTTTTAACAAGCATCATTTTTTGCTTGTTAGCCAGTTAAAGGAGCTTCCCAAGCTGTGTCTCTCTTGCCCTGGCCCTCCCTATGAGCTCTGGGTGGCACATCAGCTCCCGAGCCCTCAGGACGTTAAAGCTGTCTGGTGGTCTGTGGCAGGCCAGAGAGGAGCAGCTCTTTCCCCAACTCTTGTCCCCAACTCTTGTCACCTGGGCCTTCAGAACAACCCCAGGTTTTACTGAGCTTCTCATGGAAAACAGCAACTTCAGCTCGACAATCCCTTCCCTGACCTCATTCACCTCCAATCACTGTTCTCTCCTTTTATACCTGTGTTCTAGACATGATTACATAAAAAGTCCTTTCTTTATCCTCAGCCGAAAAAACAATCGGGTTCCCAGGACTTGAGACCAGCAGGTGTCTGCTCCTCAGTTTCATGCTTGAGTCAAATAAAGTCAGTCAATTGATCCCCCTTTTCTTTTTAAATTTTACCTTTCAATTACAGTTGATATTGAATATTATTCTGTAGTAGTTTCAGGTATACAGCATAGTCGTCAGACATTTATATAATTTACAAAGTGATCCTCCTGACCAGTCTGGTACCCACCTGGCACTATACACAGATATTATCATATCATTGATTATATTCCCTGTGTTGTATTTTACATCCCCGTGACTATTTTGTAACGACCAGTTTGTCAGTGATCCCTTTTTTATCCTTTCTCCTCATATTTCGGGTACCAATAAAAGTAATACATTTCAAAATAAGACACTGAAGCATTGCTATATAGTTTCACCATTCTGTTAGACTTAGAATTCTTTTGGAGCCCAAAATTTATCCTAAGTATTCTACTTATCTTTATTCTAGATAAGAATGAACTTGAAATTTATTGGAAGAAAAATGTCAGTGTTTTAATTGTGATATCTAAATCAGAGAGGAGTATACATATGTGTGTATGTGTATAAACAAGCTTTCCTCTGGGCCTAATTTTTTTCAGTAGGATCAGAGGGTTTTTTAACAAATAGGAGGGGCAGTTTCAAAACCTCTGCAGTGAATTCTGCTTTATTATTTCTGATCCTGAGTCAGTATAGCTGACTTGGTTTTAACGGCTAAACGTAGTTTGAACTAGGGAAGTGAAAAGTATAGCATAGGTCTAATGATCAGAGGCTATTTTTGCCTTTTTGCTTTTGTACTTCACCCAAGGTAACAAAAAAGCCATAAAAGTACATTTTCCTGATGGGGGAGGTGTTGTCTCAGCTGTGTGTATGTTGTCCTTGTGCCGTGAATAATCACTAACCCCTTTAGCAGTGTTGTGCACCTGTTACATCTCAGAGGATTCAAACTAAGGATTTGGGGTGCCACATGAAAGCAGTTCTCAGTTACTGTTGAGTGTAATTTTGCCTGTGATAAATTGTGACTAAAAATAAGGTTATGTGATAATGAATGGCTATTTTGCCAATAAAATGCTTTGAGATAAAATTTATATCTAAGAATGTTTCCCCAGTGAATATTTTTAGAAGTATTTCCATTGTGGTTTAACTTGATCTTTTCCTTGCAGTTCGTTTAGTAATAGATGAGATGGGATTTATGAAAACTCCAGATGAGGATGAAACAAGTAACCTTATATGGTGCGATTCTGCTGTTCAGCAGGAGAAGATTGCAGAGCTGCAGAATTACCAGGTGGGCATTAATCGTGACCAATGGTTGCTCATTGGGAAAGTTATATGAAATCCCTTATAATTCTTTTTAAATAGGATTCTTAATATGTTGACTTGTTAGATTTCTGTCCTAACTTATCTGAATAGCCTGTTTTGTTGTTGTCCGGTTGTACTGATTCTTTCTATGAAGCCTGCATCCTTTCAAATTTAACTTTTAACTTCTTTCCTTATTTAAGGAAGAAGTGATAGAAGAAAATTCTTCTAGGCTGATGCTTTGTGTTGTTCTTAAAGATGAGTGATGTAGAATAGACTGCATAGAGAGATCAGGATGTAGAAATACCTTGTAGTGTTGGCTATGTGTAATCTGGCTTCATTCTTTCATTTTTAGGGTGTAATACAAACATATTAAAAATAGACATCTAAATAAAAAGTCTAATGCACAGAATTTTAGACAATTGATGTTTTGTATAGTTCTCCTTCATCTGTTAGTATAGAAGGTAATACAAAATTTACTGTAGGAAACAAATGAATCCATTTCACCAGTTTTTCTACAATGCATATCTGTATGAATATAGTAAATTTAGAATACCGAAAATCATTTTGACATTGAATTGCTACTTATTCAACACGGAAAATTATAACTTTAGTATCTATATAAACACCTTTTTCTGATTTCTTTAAAATTTTGTGGTTGTATTCTCTGATTCCCATAGATTCTTTAATTCATTGTAGGTCATTTAATTTCAGTATTTTACATTAATAATTGTAAAGGATGGATGTAACCGTATTATAGTATAAATGAATATATCCATTCAGTCAATGAGAATATTAACATTTACCTTTTTATTTTCCAGAGGATCAACCATTTTCCAGGAATGGGGGAGATCTGTAGGAAGGATTTCTTAGCAAGAAATATGACCAAGTAATCTTCATTTTCTTGTAATAGAGAAGACTTGTTCGAAATTTACATTTTAAGTATTATAGTGCTAACTTTCACAAGGTTACATTGATTTGAAATGATTTTTTGAAGATATAGAATTTTAGAGCTAGTAGGGTATTAAAAGTTTTTGGTTTCTCTTTCTTCACTTTGCAGAGATGGTAACTGAGAATCAGATAAATGAATATCTTGCACAAAGTCAAACAAATATTAATAGCAGATCTGGAGCAGAATCTTGGTTTCTAGAACTCTGGGTTCTTTATACTTTTTATTCAACATCTACTTACTTATTTTCAGTTAAATGTTTTAGGAGCTAATCTGTTGCATTATATGCCGTGTGTGCATGTGTGTATTCATATACTGGCCATTGAGTGTATAATGTGACCCAGAAACTGTAGTAGATGCATGTGTGCACACATGCACACACATACACTCAGACACATACATATGTGTTTGATGTCCACCCAGGGATACACATGCAGATATATTTATCTCAGACCACTATTTAGCATAACAACCTGCTTTCATGGGAAAAACTGTTCAATTACTTACCTTTTTTTAAAAATTTGGGGTCTAAAAACTGGGTGCGTCTTATACTGTGGTTGTAGATTTTTTTAACTTGCATTTCCCACTTTTTTTGCGCTTGTTTTTGCGCTCATACAGCCAACTGTATTAAGATGCACCCAGTTTTTAGATCCCAAATTTTTTGAAAAAGGATGAGTCTTATATGTGGGGAAATATGGTATGTGTTATACCAAATAAGCTGTAGAATTTTTATGCAGTTTATATTTCTGTTGATTAGATTTTTTTTAGTTTAAGGAAGTTGAGTGACGAATTGAGAAAAGATTTTTAAAAGGAGATCTCTTTACAGAGAAAGGTTAGTAAACTTGTATGTGTGATTAAAGAAATATTTGACTGTACCCATGAGAAAGTTTATACATCTATTTACTCAACAAATATATTTTGAATGTCTATTTTATACCTTCAAGGCTCCAGGCTGCTGGACTTTGAAGTAAACAACATAAATAAGGCCTAGTTCCTGCCCAGAACTCACATTTTAGTAAGGGAGAAAGACTGATACATACAATACAGTTTGATTGTGCCACATTAGAAGTAGAGTCAGTGTATTGGGGTGACAAAGATAGTGGGGGAGATTATTTTTGGGAGGGCAGGGAAGGCTTTCTGGAAAAATGAAATATAAGATGGATATTGAAAAATATAGAGGATTTCACTTTTGAGAAGAGGGCAAGTAGATTGAGGGCAAAGACAGCAGTGGGAAAAATATATAGAGAATTAAACCAACATGATAGGTTTGGGGAATTTTAAGCAGTTCCTATGTTTGAATAGGATGTTGAGAGGCGTAACTTGAGATGATGCTGGAGATAATGCAAAGGCCAGGCTATGTATGCCATGCTATTATATTTTATTTAATCATTGATTCTTTAATCTCTTTACTCAACAAACATTTTTGTTTATACTGAAAGAAATGAGTTATTTAATGGGCTTAAGCAGAGAAATAAGATGTTTTAGATGATCTTGGTGGCAGTGTAGATAATGGATTCGATGAAGGCAGGAGTAGAGGGAAAGCTGATGAGAAATAATGAGCATTTAATAAACCAAAGGAGAGAAAGAATGGGAATGGGGAAGAGAAAATAGATCTGAAAAATAGGAAGGAGAGAGAATTGAAAGGACTTCAAAACTGCTGTGATGTGAGAATTAGAGAGAAGGAGGAGAGAAGTCTTCAAGATGACGCCTAGGTTGCTGGCGTAGGATATTGTGTAGGTGTTGTGATTGATTCACATTAAGATTACAGGAAGACTAGATTTCAGAGGAGATGGAATTGCCTCTGTAAAATTTTAGACACATGTTTCATTTAAGGTGTTTATTTTCACTTAACACATATTTATTAACCACCCTGGCGGTAATCCCGAGTGTGGCTCGGGGTTAATTTTCACTGCCAGAAGTGGTAACCTCGAGCCACACTGGGATTACACTGCAGTGTCCCAGAGAAGTCCCTTACCTGCTCTCTGCGATCCTGCGGTGTCCTGTGATCGCCGACGAGAACGCTGGCCGATGACAAATTGCAGTGTTTTTTATTTGATTACATTATTGAATAAAATTATATTATTTTTTATAATTATTTATTATATTATAATTTATGATTTTGTGTTTCAAACTTTATCATACCTGGGATGCCTACTAGACTCTTGTTTGGAGAGATTTAAGTGAGTAATTCCTAAGAATTACAGGCCTACAACATAAAACAACAAATTTCCATGCAAAACAATGTACCGCTTTGGGTACAAAATTCTGACATAATCAGACTGCCAGGGAAGTTAAACATCTATTATATGCCAGGCACTGTGCTGTGCTTTGGGCACATGAGGTGATCAAAAGCAGATCTATGTTTTTTGCAACTTTGGTTTGCAACTGTCTGATAAGTATTATAAAGTAGAGGCACGTCATGTTAAATCAGTGCATAGTGAAGGACTTCTAACTTAGGGGGGCATTGGAGAGTTTCCTTGAGTAAGTGATTTGGAAACTGAAATATAGATGATGAGTAGGCGTTTACTGGGGAAGATGGTAAGTAACAGCCTTCTGGGCAGGAAGAGTAGCATGGGCTGAGGTCCTGTGGTAGGAGAAAACATGAATAGTTCTGGTGCTGAAACAAGGCTAAGTACAGCTTGAGCACAGACACTGATGGGGAGTGGGGGGGAGATTAGCTGGAGGGCGACTTGTAGGATTATGCTCTTTGTTCTAAATATACCATAGGAGATGAAGGGGAGATGAGGTTGGTAAAATGACCAGATTTGCGTTTTTGAAAAGATCTTTCTGGCTGCTTTGTAGAGAATAGAAATCTGTATGGTTGGGAGAGGCAAGAGGGTTATACCCTTTAGTATGCTGTCGCAAATATACGATTTCCCATTTTGTAGAACCCTTGGAATTCTCTTTCTGGACAAAATAATCTTCTAATAGAAAAAAGTTGACCTAGTCATGTAACAATAGAGTTAACTAAATCACATGTTTAATATAATTTAGTAAATCCATGACAGAGCAATGAGCAGAAATTATCCCAGGTTCCTAAATTCCTAAGCCAGACCACATGTCTCTTTGAAGGTACACACTTTTACATTAAATGATTTGTGCTAGAGTGCCTAAATGGAATAAAATATTTCTCTTGACTCTATGTGTCTTTAATTTTTTTCCAAATATATATGTAAAAGAATGTTATTCATATATACTACATGGTCAGTTTTAAAATACAAAGGGTGCCATAAAAGTGTATACACATTTTAAGAAAGGGAAAAACTACTAAAATTTTAATACTCAATATATACTGATAACAAAAGATGAATACAAGTCACATTTGACTCCTGCAATTATAAGAGGTGCTCAAACTGGTTACCATCAGTGTCCAGACACTTGCGGTTACGGCGAGCTACTGCTTGAGCAACGTTGACCCAAGTGTCCACTTGCATACATTTTTTTGTCACTCCTGGTATATTATTCTACTTAAAGCCTTAACTTGATCTAATTTCATATTATTGTTAATAATGTAATAAATGCATTTAAAGGTGTTGGAAACAGAAACAAAGGCATTAGCATTGTTATTATGTTCCCTTTAAATGTGTGTGTGTGTGTGTGTGTGTGTGTGTGTGTGTGTGTGTGTGTTTCAGACTAGTCAGTGTTAGCCTATTTTGTACTACGATTATTTAGCTTGTTGGTTTATTCTAGATTTGAAAGATGCATTTGGTAATTATTTCCCTTTTCATAATGGAAATATAACTTCCTTATACGGTTGTCACTTGAAATATGAAAACCATACGAACCTCCAATTGTGGAGGCCAAATGACGTATGTATTCCATACCCGAGTCTTAGAATTTAGGCCCTACTTCTCTGCTTACTATATACTATGGTTCTATTTTTGTTTTTACTAATTTCATTTGGGGACAATATCTGCTCAGCTATAAAAGATGCATACATTTAATTAAAAAGACATTTTTTTGAAACAGATTTTCTTTAATTGATAATATTTAAAAATATTTCTTCTAATTTATTTTTATCGGGAATCATTATGTACAAAATGGTTAACATTTGAGATTCATCAAAGTAAACATTTTATGCCTAGTATTACCCGTAAGTTATGTATGAAATAGGCAGAATGATTTGTAACAAATACAAATACACAGCAGGACATGCATTGTAGTAATAAAATCACATGTATGGCCACATATAATTCATATAAACAAAACCTATTCTGACTCAAAGCTTCACATAGTGTTCTCGGAAAAGTAGTTAAACTCCCAAAAAACTGGCATAAAAGGCCATCTAAAACTGCTCCCTGTGGTTGACCCAGGGAACTCAAATTCATCTTTAAAGAAGCAATATGATGGCACCTGGCTGTGAACCGTTTCCTACTGTCCACCCCCATCCCTGAGGCAGAGCTAATGACCCTTTGCACATGTTATCTTGCCTTATAAGTCTTTATTGCACGTATCAATTCCCTAGGGCAGAGACCATATTAGTTTATCTTAATATGCTCAGTTCCTAGCACATAGTATATACTCAAAGAAATGTTTGACCTACTAATATAATATGTAAATTAGTACATAGGACAGATAATTGTGTCTGTTTTTTCACTGATGTATCCCCAGTGTCTAGGTTAAGTGCCTAGCTCATAGTAGATGTTTAACAGACATTTGCTGAATGACTCAACAAATGGAGAAATAGAGGGATTTAAATCCTTGTAGTAAATGTCAGTAGCACAGAGAAAGAAAAGTTTGAATAGAAATTACTTTTCATATTATCTCTAATTTACAGAATGATCAAGTCCCGGCCTCTGGATTATACCTTTGTTCCTCGAACATGGATCTTCCCTGCTGAATATACACAATTCCAGAACTATATGAAAGAATTGAAGAAAAAAAGGAAGCAGAAAACTTTTATAGTAAAACCAGCTAATGGCGCTATGGGTCATGGGTAGGTATTTTTTACCCAGAATATTAAAAAAAAAAATGGGAAAAGAATAAATGTGAGCATTCACTCATAGTTGAGTACTAATAGAAAAAAATAGGTTTCTAATTTTTGCCTTTTTTTAGGAACAAAATATTTAATGAGTTCTTTTACCCACAGGCTTCAGTAATTCAATTTAAAAACTAAATGAATAGGTTGTAAGACTTTAATAGACCACAAAATAGAGACTAAAAGGTGTTTTAAAATATTTTTAAATATAAAATGTGCATTTATAATAATTTTAGAATAAGCTTGGACAATAAAATTCAGTTGGTATAATAGAGCTAAATTGACTTGGAGAAAGGAATAGATAGGGAATTACTCTTTTCATTGAAATCTTAAAGCAAAATATGTATTTTTGCTTTTCAAATAAGTTTTTTTTTTATGTAGTCATGGTAATTGGATTGAAAATAAGTAGAATATATTAAGCTAAAATGCCAAGAACTAGACATGCTAGCTGAGAATAAATTATGTAAGTTATATTCCCGTTTCCTTTTGCTTTTTTTTTGTTAGTTCTTTGCAGTGTACTTTTTCAAAGAAAATGTGGCTGAGGCTGCTTTTAATAAAAACACATGAGTCATTTTAATCTTTTGTTTTAAATGCTGTGGGGAAAAGATATTTGGAAATGTAGCTGCCAGGTAAATTATTATTCAACAAATTTCTGTAACTTTTAATCGTAATTTATTAATTTAATCAGACATTATTTTAAACTAATGTTTAGTAGGTTTTTAAAATAAACTTGTATTAGTGGGAATTGTATATTGTTTAATGTAAAGCTGGTTTGCTGTATGTTAGTATCAAAGGTAATTTTTGGGGGGGGAATAATTGAAGTTCACATTTTTCTCATCTCAATGTTAAAAATAATGTTAAATTTATATATATATATATATATATTATATTTAACATTAAAACATTATAAGTAAGCATTAATCTGATTTGACAACAGTATAAAAAATAGCTGAAAAGCATATTGTGCCAGGGTTTATCTCATATAATGTGGTAGTACATACATAAAGGGTACCTCTCATTTATGCAGTATATCGTTTATTTGCTGATCTTCTGTTTGGTTGTTCTATCAATTATTGAAAGTGGGATATTGAAGACTTCAACTGTTATTACCGAATTCTCCATTTCTTCTTTGAATTCTGTCAGTTTTTGATTCATATACTTTTGGTGCTCTGTTGCTAGGTGCATGTATTTTTATAATTATTATATTTTCTTGATGCATTGACATTTTAAAATCACTGTATACTGCTCCTCTTTGTGTTTTGTAATAATTTTTATCTTGAAGTCTGTTTTGTCAGATCCTAGTATACAGTCACTCCAGTTCTCTTTTGGTTACAGTTTGCATGAATATGTTTAACATTTATTCATTTTCAACCTATTTGAGTGTTTGAATCTAAAGTGAATCTTTTGTAGACAGCATATAGTTGGACCATTTTATTTTTTTTAAATACATTCTGCCAAATCTTATCTTTTAGTAGGGGAGTTAATCCATTTGTACTAGTGTAATTATTGATAAGGAAAGATTTACTTCTGCCATTTTGCTATTTGTTTTCTATATGTCATGTAGTTTATTTTCCTCAATTCCTGCATTTCTGCCCTCTTGGGTATTAAATAATTTTCTAGTTTATCAATTTAATTTCCTTGTAATTTTTTTTACTGTATATTTTTGAATTATGCTTTTAATGGTTGCTCTTAGATTGCAATTAAGATCTCAATTTATACCACTGTTGTTTGGATTAAAATCAATTGAGTTTCAATAGTAAACAAAACAAAACAAAAAACTTTGTTCCCCTGTATAGCTCTGCCCTCCCCTTTATTGTCACAAATTACATTTGTATACATTGTGTGCCCGTTAACATAGA
Source organism: Hipposideros armiger (assembly GCF_001890085.2). Taxonomy (NCBI): domain Eukaryota; kingdom Metazoa; phylum Chordata; class Mammalia; order Chiroptera; family Hipposideridae; genus Hipposideros; species Hipposideros armiger. Next base: position 2,967,676 of record NW_017731465.1, on the reverse strand, counting down.
TTTCTAATTATTGTTTTATGCAGTTGTTTTTTAAATAATGTATGAAAAATGAAGAGTTACAAACCTAAACTACACTAATAGTGACTTTTTTATTTACCCATGTAGTCACCTTCATGTGCGTTAATTCTTAGTATGGATTTTGGTTGCTTTCTAGTGTTAGTTTGTTACAGCCTGAAGGATTCTCTTTAGCATTTCTTACAGGCCAGGTATACTAGCAACAAACACCTTTAGTTTTTGTGTATCTGGGCATGTCTTAATTCCTCCTTTAATTTTGAATAGTTTTGCAAGATATAGAATTCTTGGTTAACAGGGTTTTTTTTTTCTGTTTCTGTCAGCTCTTTGACTATATCATTTCACTATCTTCTGACCTCCATTGTTTCTGATGAGAAATCAGCTGTTTATGTTATTGAGGATTCCTTGGGCATGATGAGTAGCTTCAGTCTTACACTTGCAAGATTCTCTTTGTCTTGGCTTTTAACAGTTTGATTATATGTTTCAAGTCAAAATAAAAAACAACAACTGCCACTGTAAGAATAAGGCCCATTTTACTTCCTCTAGAACCAGTAACTGTACTGGGAACATGGGCTGTTGTTCAAGGCCTCTGCTGAGCTGGGTTTTGGGAGATGGGACCAGAGTAAGCTAAAATGCTACAGAGCTCTTTTACACAGATTCAGCTTTTATTTTTTTATTACCTGATCCCTGGTTGTTACAAGCTTCTGGTTAGTTTCCTGTATTCCAAAATAATTGATTCTGAAAAAAAAATTATATACATATATTGGGTTGTCGGAAAAGTCATGATGTATTTTTTCTATGTTTTTCATTGCAAAAATGCATCATGTCTTTTCTGAACAACCCAATATATATATTTTTGGCTATTCATGGCTTTTGTGGAGGGACAGACTTTGGAGTTACTTATTCCATCATTTTCCTCTTGAGTAGTAACTATAACTTTGAAAACATCGTGACTCCATATCAGATTATTCTTTTACTTTTTTTCTTTAAACTTAGGATTTCTTTGATAAGAAATGGTGATAAACTTCCATCTCAAGATCATTTGATCGTTCAAGAATACATTGACAAGCCTTTCCTAATGGAAGGTTACAAGTTTGATTTACGAATTTATATTCTGGTAACATCGTGTGATCCACTGAAGATATTTCTTTACCATGATGGACTTGTGCGAATGGGAACAGAGAAGTACATTCCACCTAATGAATCTAATTTGGTAAGTGATACCAGGTGGAATCTATGATTTTATTCATTTGTTCAACACAAACTTTTAAAAGCACCCATTGTATATATAAGTTATATGAATGAGAGTCCCTCCTCTTAGGTTTCCATAATCTAGAAGAATTGTATGCACAAAGAAGACTACTTCTAATTTATAGACAGCTTTGTGAAAATTAGAAAAAAAATGTTTCTGCTGTTGGAAAGCTATTTAGGGAAAGGTACCCCCTTTGGGTGCTGTGAGCACAAGAATGGATTTCAAAGCACACATACTCGTATGTATGTGGTGTCCTTGTATAGAAATGACAGATGACGTGCATATGCAGTAGCCCTATATTGAAATGGATTTCAAAGCACATGTGTGTATGCAGTGGCCCTGGGTAGAAATGACTTCTATAGAAACATAAGTAAAAAAAGGATAAGCCATTAAGAAGTACAGATACAGTGTTATGGAACTGAGTATTGGGATAGTTTGTGCTCAGCTCTTCACAGAAGAGGTGGCATTATATTTGAGTAGATTTATGTAAAGGTACAGCTAGAACATGTAGAATGTGGGAGAAAGTATATGAAACAGAAAAAGCAAAATTTATCAGAAAAGAGAGTTATTTATTTTTGTTGAAATAAAAGATTGTAAATTTAAATTGACAGAATACGAAGTAGAGCCATAAATGGGTTGTTTCAGTATGATTTTAAGTCTTAAATGGAGCTTTTTATAGATATTTTCCCATCAAGTTTTTCTTTGTGTAGCCATGACATAGTGATAAAAACCATAACTGTAATTTAGAGTTGATGAAGGTCAGCCTAATTTATTATCATAATTTATTATGAAAGTCAGAAACTGTATAGTTTATGAAAGACAAGCTGTGAGTTATTATCTGTATTTATTAATTTATTATTAAGTAAACTTAAAAGTTTAGTTAACTTCTAGACCTGTTTTTGGATCTAATTATAGCAAAAATTATAATTAGTACAGTATTGTTTCCCATTTTGTCAAAGGCCTGGTTATTGTTCTTCAGTATTACATAATTAGCAACAATAAGAGTGGTCACATTTTCAAAATTAAATAATGACTTACCATAAATTTTGCTATGTCCAAAGAACTGAAACATATTGTAAACCTGGCAAAGGAAGAATAAGGGAACTGTCAAAGTTTTTGCAGGACAGGAAGATAAAAGAAAGAATCACCTCTTTAAAGGTCATAAGGCGTGAATATATCCAGTCAGCAAGTAATGTATGAACTCTAGTGCAGAATAGGCATTGTGCTCGTTTTGGAAAAACACTGACCAAGGCAGATACAGTACTTGACCTCACAAAAGCAATAGTCTAGAGGGAAGGCAGAAAATAAAACAAGCAATTACAGTACATGATAGTAAGTGTAAAGGTCTAAGAAGCTGAGCGTGCTGCGGCAGTGCATAGCAGGGCATCTAACCCAGTTGGAGATGAAGGTTAGAGAGGGCGTTTGTATGGTGAAATCTGAATAATGAAGGGTTAGCCAGTTTGGGGGAGGGGTGGGGTGGGATGCAGCTTCAGGCAGAAGAATAGCCCAGAGGTAGAAGGGGGTGTGGCATGTCTGGAGATAGCAGACACATTCAGCATGGCTGAAGCGCAGACTGAGGAGAGATGGGTATTCAGATATGAGGATGGAGAGTCCCGGAGGCCAGATTTTCAGGGCTTGTAGACCGTGTGTAAGATTTTGGAATTTAGCCTAAGAAGAAGGGAAGCGCTGAAAGATTTTAAAGAAGGGAAAGAAGGAATGAGATTTGCATCCTAAAAATGTCACCTGGTCTACAGTGTGGGGAATGTGAGATGGGAGTGTGGAGCCTAGATGAGAGACAGCGAGAAGCTGTATTCTAGTCTAACCACATGTGAGAGGAAGGGTGACTTAATTTGAAGTAATAGTAGTAGGGCTGGACTAGGAATCGGAACACAGATTTAAGATATATTTATGATAACATGGATGACATTGATATAATATACTGACAGGTTGGATTTGTAGAATGAGGGAAAGGGAGGGAGAAATTAATAATAAAACTCAAGATTATTGGCATGGGCTGTTGTGCAGATGGGGTATTTTCAGTGTGATAGGGAATGCAGGGGCTATTAAAAGCTTTGCAGAAAGCTGATGTGTTTGGTTTGGTATGCCTATGTGACCTCCAAATGGATCTATACTATAAGCATTTGGATACTTGTATATAGTATAGGTCTGAAGTTCAGATGAGAGAGCGGAACTATAGGCATAATTTGGGTTTGTCAGCTCATAGATTATAATTAAGTAATTGGAGTGGGTAAGAATGGATTATATACATGTAAGCAGATAGTCATGTTTTGAGAGGAAAGAAGGAGAGAAGAGATAGGAAAGGTTAAGACTTGGAGACTCATTTAGGTGATAAAGTGTTCTAATATCTTAAGTTATATGTATGTGATTTGCATAAGTACACTGGGTTAGGAAATCATAGTGAAGGACTGGGAGTCAGGAAATGTGGCTTCTAGTTTTCACTTTGCCAAGTGCTCTTGAATCATGTGATATCCTGGCTTTGGTTTTTACACATATGAAAAACAATGTTCTCCTGTATAAACCTGAGTGTTCCTCACCTGTCTCTAAAATGTCATGATCAAATTCCTAGATTAAGATGTGAAAAAATAAAAAGTGAAATACAAAATGTTATCTAAAGTGAGATCACTTATCTTATGTAAAAAGGTAAGTTTAAGAAAAAAGTCTGGAAAAAATAATGCTCTCATTGATTGTTTTTGGATGACAGACTGCTGCATATTTTTTTTTCCTTCTTTCTCTTTCCAAGTTTTTAAATAGCGAGCATGTATTTTGTAAAGAGGTGTATTTTTATAAGAATTAATTATTGATAAACTACATATAAAAGGATCACAAGAGAGTATTTCAGACATTGAAATATAATAAATATTTATTTCTTGTTACCAATGTTGTAGACGGCCAATCCTTGAAAAGTTGAGTATATCCCAATTCATAATATTTAGCCTATATGGTTAAAAATAGGGGAGAGAATACTTGATCCTTTTCATCCCTTGCAGGTTGCTATTTGGTTCATAGCCGCCATCACTTCTCCTAAGGCAAACGTTAACCTGGCAATGAACTGTTTAGAAGGTGATTTCAGTCAAGGTAGATGCGAAACTGTGGAAGTTCCAATCCTACTTAAAAGATAACGTTTTAGGAAAAATGCGAAGTTCCATTTCTTATTCAGTTTTTCACTAGGATAGCTAGAGTTTTTATCACTGCGATTATTATTTATTTTAAGAAATTTTTGCCAAATGGAGAGATCCTCAAAAAATTACTTTCCAACCTTTTATAAATTAAAAAAGTGATTTATATTTTGGAAACTAAGAAATGTTATATGTTGATTGTTTTTTAATCAAGTGCTTAAAATTAGACTAGCATAAGGTGTATGCTCTTTCTTCTAAATATCACTTAATTTAAGTTTTTCTAAGTTTCATGGAGGTAGGGGACTGTCTGTCTCGTTCACCTTTGTATCCACAGTGCCTAGCACAAGCTTCTGATGATAATAGATAGTAGTGCCTCCTTAAACATATTGTTTAATGAATGAAAAAAATAAATTCTTAATTAGGGGTGGGCACATGGGTTAGCAAACAACATATAACTCAAATGAGGAGTTCTGCGTATTGGCTTTAAAGATTTTAAGACTGTAGACTTAAGTAACTGCAGTGAAAAGAAATATATGAATATACTTGCTTATTGACAAGCCAAAATATTAACCATGTGCATGAAGTATATATTCATTGTGGTGCAACATTGCTGTCTAAAGTAATCTCTGGACATAGGATCAGGAGGGTGGGACTTACATACAGACTTGAATGTTTGTGCTAGTTGATAAGGAGCAATTAGATGTGTATTCATTGACAATTATGGGAAGTTTTAAATTTGGGATTCATTTTCAAGTTTGAGGATAACAATATCAACAAACATAAGACTATAAAGAGACTAAGACATAAAAGCCCCACTTTGGGGCACTTTAAATGTACTGTTAATCATTTAGACTCTGGATAGTATTGCGTGGTGCTTGTGCCTGCTGACTCTTAAGTCTTGTTAACGACTTAAAGTGGCCTCTCTGTCAGCATGGGAGGGCAGAGGCTATGTTTGGGAGTCCTTGCCTCTTGGCTTGTGCTACTAAGTTGAGCTTTTATTTTTTATTTTTCTTTGAAAATACATAGAATGCTCTCTCAGAAAATTTCTTCCCCAAAACAAATTTGGGTGAAAACTGTGACCAATAACATTAAAAACAAACAAATGGACAAAAACAAAAGAGCATTTTTCTTAGCAATATGTAGTTTCACATTTTCATTTAATTACTCTATATGTTCTTTTCATTTTAATACTTTTTATGATAGATATAGTATTTTGAATAATTTATAAAGTAATTCTTTAGATAACTACATTCACAATCTTTTTAAGGGAAATGTGCCATTCCATTCAATTTGAAAAAGTATCTAAGTAATCATGAGATTGTCATTCTGTATATTTTAAACTTTAATATCGCCTTTCATTTTTGCATGCTTTTCTGTGAAACCTCATGATTCTAGAGTCTCATAGGTGATAACAACTTTGCTTCTTACTTGTTACAGACCCAGTTATATATGCACCTGACAAACTACTCTGTGAACAAGCACAATGAGCATTTTGAAAGAGATGAAACGGAAAACAAAGGCAGCAAACGTTCCATCAAATGGTTCACAGAATTCCTACAAGCAAATCAACATGATGTTGCTAAGTTTTGGAGTGACATTTCAGTAAGATTATACCGTTCCACAATTATATTATTTCCTTAGGTTACTTTAAAGGATCATCAGGCATTTTAAATAAAAAGCAGATGACATTAGATTGAGCAGATAGAGTGTTTTCATGAAGGAAGTGGAATTTGTGGTGGACCTTGCTAGATAAGTAGTATTTTCACTGCTAGGGATGGGAGAGGGAATTCTAGGTAGAAACAAGGGCACAACAAAGGTGAGGAGGTATGAGAATAATGGTCCAGGTTGGCATATATGTTATTTGTGGGAAATTCATAGGCACTTATGGCTGAAAAGGTATGTGGAGGCCATATTTTAGGTCTGAAAATTAAGGCTTACCTTGGCATGCAGTAAGGATTCGTTCCTTTCAGTTTTTAAGGTAGGAGTGTAATAGGACCAAAGACTATGAGTTTAAAAAGTAAATCTGAAAAAGGGTGTAGGATGGGTTAGCGTGAAGACCAAAAGTAGGTAGAGGAGGGCACTTGGGAGTAATTTAAGTGGAAAGAAAGGCCTGAATTCAATTACAGTGAAAGAGGTGACAATGAGGTAAACACTGGGATGAACTGAAATGTCCAGAATGAGGGAGGAGAAGTCTTCAGAGATTCCTCTGCAGGTTTAAGGAGGAATTATTAGGGAGAATAGCTGAGGCATTTTTGAAACACAGTAGGAAGGAATTTATTTTGAGAAGAAGACATAGAGCTTAGTTTTGCAGATGAAGGCAAAGAATTCTGTTTACTTAATTGTTTGTTTATTCATTCAGTCAACACTTATTGAACCCATAATATAAGCCTATCTCTGGTTTATAATTTGAAGATTTATAAGATATGGCTTAAGTCCTCAGAAAACTTGAGTTTGGTAGGAAAAACCCTCACATAAACTTGTTGATGAAATGCAGTGTCTGAAGTACAATGACAGAGGCATACTGAATTCTATGGGGATGGAGGAGAAGACCACACATGGTAGCTGTGGGTGGGTATGGACAGTAGGAGGACTTCCTGGAGGCAGTGATACCTGAACATGTAAAAGCCCATGAGGCTGTGATGGAGTTCTACTTGAGATATGCTGAACCTGAAATGCTATCTCAGGTAGAAAGAAGCAGGCAGTTAAAAACATATGTTGGTGTGCAACTGATATTTAAAGCCATGGCAGTGGATGAAATTCCAAATGATAAAGGTAGAGAATAAAGGAAGCAGATATGAGAAGATAACCTTGATGAAACACACCCTTTATTAACCCTAGCAGAAATATTAAAGTGGTACTCAAAGAAGAGTGTGTCTATTGAAAGTACTTAATATGATTATGTAATTTGATTTGGATTTCCTTGGGGGACGAATAATATATAATGTAATAATTTGAACATGGACAATGGACATGAAAGTTCATAGTTGGTTGAATTTGGTTCTTGTGAGAAAATTGGAAAAATCAGCATCATTATATTTTGCTTTTGTTGGTTGATTTGTTTTTTACACCTTAATTTTTATATCACAACATGTAAATCCAAAGGTTCTTGGGTGTCAGGCAAGTAAAGAGTGAAATGGTCTGGATAGGAGCAAGCAGGGCATGCTGGGAGCTGTGGGAATTTGAAGAGCATAAGGGGTCTGATGGGCATAGACACCACCCAGAACTGGTGCCACATGGTATTTTGGGCCCAGTGTGGTTCATTCCTCGAATTTGTAAACAGAAGCCATAAATCTCCTGATTTATAAATATTGGCAACACATTCAAAAATTTTTTAAATGTGAAAAATGTTTGTCACCTGGATTCGGTCAGATGTCCACTGACTTAACTCTCTATTGTATCTTCCTGACAGATTAAAATACATCCAAACAAGAATTTGATTACAATAATGCTATGTTTATTTATCTTTTTATTTATGTTAGCAAGGCCAATTTTGTGGAAATTCCAAAAAATGTTCTAATAATGATAGATTTACTATCATAATGGATCAGAAGTGTCAGAGTGGAGAAATTTGTCATTTTTGGACAGTAGCTTATTGATGGAAGATCATACATAGTATTACCTGGATGATTTAATGAATGGGTCCATTTAGTTCATTGAGACCAATGAAGTTTTACATACCCTGTGATATTCTTTTTTCTTTGCTAAATTTTTCCCTTCCATATGGGTTTGTTTCATCAGGGAATTCTTTGTGGAAAGGTGGAGGCTGTTGGGCTGCCTTGGTGAAAAATATATATAGGGAATTAATCAGAGAAAAATGATCATCATTAGTTTTATTTACATTGGTTTTAAGTGGTACTTTCACATAATTGAATTGGAAGAAGGTATAGAAGTAAGGCTAATACCATTAAAAGGTTATGGAAATTACCTTTTCTGTTAGAGCCGCAAGTATAATTTTCAGATGTGACCTAAACATGGACAATGTGAGCCTGTTAAGCTCTGACATATTCATGCTTTCTGCTATAAATGGCTGACTTTTGCATCATTCTTGTCTACATTAGTTAGAATGTATATTAATAATCTATAAATAAGCAGTTAGATAACACTTAATAAATTAACTTTTCAAAGTACATTTCTTACAATTATCTTGTCTAATCTGTTATGTATTTAGAAATTTGTCTTTATTGAGAATTATATATACTTTATAAAGATATGTCTAAGGTGAATCAATGGAATAATATACTATAAAAAAAGAATAAGAGAATTACAGGAGGAGGTGGAGAAAGCACTCATGCAGTAAATTTTTATCTTAATGTCATAATTTACAAATTTAATGAATTTAATTTAGGATTTTTTTTTCAATGACCTTTTTTTTTTTGAGGAGGGGGGATTTCTCTAAAAAGTAACTGTCTGTATCTGAAAACAAACATTCCATACATCCTATGAAGCACAGAGATGTATGCTTTTGTGCTAGTCAAGAATGAATTTAAAAAATCAAGAGAAAATCAGGCCATGGAGATTAAAATGATTGTAATTATTCATAAAACGATCCTTCCTCAATGCTTTATATATACTTTAGGTACAAATCTGCAATTTATATTTCAAAGCAATGTCACTATGTTAGAAATTCTCAAAAGCATTAGTGGATTTTGATATGTGTTTGGTTCTATTATATCAGTCCTGATTTTTACATATACATGCAATCTTGCCTTTACATTGCTAAAAGTGTGTTCTTTTATATAGGAAAAAAAAACACAGATTGGTAATCAGGGTCTATTAATTCATATTCACTTTTTTCCCTCCTGGCTGTCTTACTTCACACAGACATCTACTAGCCACGGTTTTAAATTTTTTTCCTACTCTCCAGTGGTTTCAATAATATCTCCAAAGATGTATATGAAATGGCTTTTTCTCTTTCATCTTTATATACTTTGGTCTTACTATTAATTTGTTATTTTAAATAGTTTTCTGAGAATAACCTCTCACAGCATCTCTGACACTTTTTTCCAAATATCATCTGGTTTGGGATTCTGGGTAAAAGTGTGGTTAACTTCTGCCTTCCATTTTTTTCTCCCATATAATAAATATTGCTCTCACCAGGTAATGGAATGTTTGTACTTGACCTGATATGAGATGGACTTCTAGAGGAATGATAGAATAACTATAACAATAATAGTAAAGTTGCTAAGACTTACTGAAGGTTTACTTTGTTCTAGGTACTATACTAAGAGTTTTTCATGGAGTCTCATTTTGTTCTTATATTGGTCTTTTGCAGCAGGTATTATCACTATTGCCAGCCTACATCTGGGAAAAATGAAACTCACAACATTTAAGCAACGTGATTGAGGTTGCACATCCTGCAAGTAGCAAAGCCAGGAATAAACTCTTCAGAAAGTTCAACTTTAGAGTCAAGTTCTTAACTGCCGTGCTATGTTGCCTCTAGCTCTACAGAGGCAGTTAAAAAGACAGTATATTCTAAGCAAAAACCAGTGAGACAGCTTTTCAACAATCCATAGCTTGTTCTAAGGCTTCAGTAAAACAACTTTTTGCTTTATTAGCATCAGTAATTCACCCTAGTGGTGTTATGTGTCCTCACAGAAAATGATGATAACTAGTTCTTTAGTGGGTTGTACTTTCATCGCAAATAAACCTTATGAACTACAAAGTCATCACTGCACAAAGAAACCTACCTCTCCTAGCCCTTTGTCTAAGTGGAGGTTCTATAAATGTTGTGGAATTCTCATTGGATTTTTCTTCCCTGCTACTCCTAAACCCTTATGTATGGTTTCTGAGAAAACTAGCGTCATGATCCTACCCTTACTTATTTAATAAATACAAGCCACATTTATCAATTTTGATTGTACTTGTTTGTTCACAAATATTTTTGAGCATCTACTAGATGCCAGGCACCATTGTTGGCACTGGGAATGGAGTTGTGAATAAGATAGACTAGGACCCTACTGTAACAGAAAAAGACAATGATCAGCTGGTTCTGTGCTGTCCAGGGATGCAGTAAGGAATGATGGGTGGGTGACTACATTTGACTCGAGTCAGAGAAGGCCCCTTTGAATATCAGGAGCCAGATGTGGGAATACCAGGGGAAGTGTTGCAGGAAGAGGGGCCCAGAGCAGGTGAGCATGGCTGGAGCACAGTGGGCGGGGGAAGAGATGGATGAAATGAAGTGAGAGCCGGGCAGGGGCTAAATGCCATATAGAGCTTTGTGAACTTGGCCATGATGCTCATGTGTAAGTCTAGACCTCAGCTCCCCAGATGTAAATGAGATAACCAAGAAATCGGGCATTTTTACTTCTTTTTTTTTTTTTATCACTATACTTGTAGGAGTTGGTTGTTAAGACTCTGATTGTAGCAGAGCCTCATGTCCTGCATGCCTATCGAATGTGCAGACCTGGTCAACCCCCAGGAAGTGAAAGTGTCTGCTTCGAAGTCCTGGGATTTGATATTTTGTTGGACAGAAAACTAAAACCATGGCTTCTCGAGGTAAGACATTTAAATCTTTAAGAAAAAAGAGAAATTATCACTGGTCTTCTATATTGTTTTAAAACAAATGCTTTTTAAATGTCAACTCAGCATAGTTGTCTCATGAACTGAGCAGAAAGAAGCCTGAGTGGAGTATGTGGAAGGAAGGGAACGAAAAGTCAGGGACTAGAGCACTTCCAAGAATGGATCAGCAAGTGTTTGATATTACTTTTCCTAAATTGGTATTGAATTTCTAGACTGGGGATTTTGAATATATATGTGGGTCTGTTTTTACTAATTTGCTATCTACTTTCTCCACTATTTTCTCAGCCTCACGGCTTCTACCACTTCATGGCTTCTGGAGGTTGTCTTTTCTCTCTCTGTGGGTACCTGGGTTTCAGGACCACAGCCTCCCCATCTTCATTGTGTCTCCCCTTCAAACTCTCCAAGTGAGAGAGGCTCCAGTGGTTCGTTAATCAGCATTCGATACCTAACACCCCAGCTCGCGTGAATCCCTATTGCCGTATTATATGCCTGGGCTCCCCTCATGTCCAGCTTGTCACCTGTCTGTCATTGGGTTTCCTGCCAGTCCCTGGTATAGACACAGTTATCACTATTTTTCTTTTATTTATGAAAAGTCATTTAATATTTGAAAAATATAGAATAATATAAAAAAGAAATATAAATGATCTCTGTTAAGATTTTTATACCTCTCCTCCCAGTCATATTTGTATTTATTGGGTTGTCGGAAAAGTCGCGATGTATTTTTTCTATGTTTTTCGTTGCAAAATGCGTCGTGACTTTTCCAACAACCCAATACATTATATCCAGAAGAAACCTTAAAAGTCATGTGGTCCGGTTGTACCCCATTCAGCAATTCTCTCTAAGTTCCCTGATGTGAGGGTCATAGAGTACATGGCCATGGAATGCTATGCTTAGGAAACTTTATCAGGAAAATAGCACATATGTAAACACTTCGTGTTTACTAGGTTATTTACATTTTAAGGAACATATTGCATAGAAAGAAGGTAAAATCAACAACTACCTTTCATTTTAGGTTATCTCAATTTTTTGTTAATGATTTAGAAGTTGGCCATTACATCTGTAATATCAAGGCTTGCAAAAACCATTGAATGAGTGATAGAGGAGATCAAAACATTCAAAAAACATTTTTTAGGAAAGAACACTTTTCCAATTTGAGGGCCAATGTTTTTGTGTTTTTTCAGTCTACTATGAGTAAATATTGTATTATATTTCCAATGAAATACAGTTCTGTCAGGTGTTCAAATTTTGCTCCTGCTTGGGTACTAGAAAATAAGATATATGTAAAGAATTTACTTATCTTTTGCTTCCTCCATTCCGTGGATATGAAAGCACTTGACTGCACTATGGGCCCTTCACCTTACTAACGCCTGCCATTTTCTTCTTCGGTTTACTGTTTTGTCTGCAGTCATCCTTTCCTGTTCTTAGCTGTATTTTTTTTTCCTACCCCTACTACATGTCTTTTATTCTTGATGGGATGGGGAAGAAGTGAATGCACATGCATGAAGATGGAACTGAGAGAATAACAGGGAATAATAACTTTATAGATATTTAATTACCTGTTTTTAAAAAGCATTTGCCTAACAGGAGCTTTGCATTTGCTTGGTAAATCAGAATTGACTAAATTATTGAATTCTTTATTTTTTTAAAGGCTCAAAATGCCATTGTTTGCATTAACATTTTTTCATACTTTATTCTCTCCATCATTTCCAGACCAGTAAGAACCATTAAAAAAACTTCACAATAACCAAAAGCTGTGGATAATGACCATTTGTCATATTCAAACAGTTAAAAGAATCTGCTTTAGATCATGCTTCTTTTTCTTCTAGCTAGCTGCATTGTTGTGGTTCTAATGTTGTTAAAAACCTTTTGGCGCCATCAAGTGGAATAAGGTAGAAGGTGCTTCTGAGAATGCGCTAACCCAGTTCACTGGAATAATTGCCAGTCATAATTTGTAGTGGCAAATTGCAGAAATTTTGAATCATAAAAAACTTTATTTTTTAGGGAAAAACGTGGAAATTGGGTGGAGTATAAATGTACTGCTAATACTTTAAGTATCTTTGTATTAATTTCAGTAAGTTATTGTGCCAGGTGGTGGAGTTACAAGAAGAATGAGACAGGATACTTGTCCCGGTCTTGTGGGGACTCGGATATATATTTTATGATAATAGTTGTAAGTATAGGTAGGGACGAGAGAATCAGCACGAACAATAGAGTGATTAATCTCTCTGTGTACATGTGTGTATTTGAGAGTTAAAAAAAAAATCTTTGCAGAAGAAGGAACACCTGAGCAGGATAGTTAAGGCTGTAGAAAGTGGGTTAGAGGCTGGGACAGATGTGGGTGGTGTGGGGGGAAGTTGGGCAGAGGGAATAAACAGCTGTAATTTAGGAGCACAGAATCTATTATGGATACTTTGATATGTGCATGAAATGGTGGTGTTTTGGTAATACAACTATGGTTTGGATGATTAATAAGTAGTATATTAATTTAATTTGCTTTCCAATAATTTTCATTTTTGTATGTATTTACAAGCTGCTGAGCGTTAAGACTCTAATGTCTGCTGGGTTTTGCCTGTTTTAGATTGGGATAGGAAATGAGAACTAAAGAAGCCGACAACACTAAAGAGTAGAGTTTTGGCTGGACGGAAGCCTAATTTTCAGAGTTGAACAGCTTTTCTTACTGTATCATCCATTTGTGGTTTTTCTTTTATTTTTTACTATACCTTTCTCATAAAACTTAAAACAAATCCAAACTGTTAGCTGAAAAAAGTTTTTCCCCCTTTTCACATACTAGTTTAATTATGTGGGTATATTTCTTCATAGAACAATTTCTTTTATATGATAGTAGGGGGGAGAATCTGAAATAGGTAAGAGAGGGCTCTGAGATTATGTTGTTCAGAGACCTTGTTCCCATCCTGGAGGAGGGATATGCCTGTCAGAATTCCAGACTGCAATTTTGGAATGGAACACCTAAGGAATTTTATATAGATAGGTAACATTTCAGTGAACCATTTAATCATCAGTTCTTAAATGTCTGGTTTATTTTATAATCCTGTTACATGTAGTAGCAAACTATCACTAATTGTATTACAAATTCCAGAGATTTGAGTCAGTATGGAACGGTTGAAACTTTTTTTTTTAATATAAAATATATTACTTTATCCTTTCTCTGCACTTGTAAGAGGAAATACTTAGAGTTTTGAAGTAGCAGATGAATGAACTCTCTTTCTCAGATGTACTGGATGTTCTTACAATTCTTACAATTACCAAGCTATTCCCTTCCTTTTGAGACCACATCGCTCAGACAGGAATATGTTCATCATTTTCTAAATCAGGAATCAGAAAAGGAATAATACAGTATGGCATATATCCATAAAAAATACAGCTTGGCACAGCATAAAGGGACTTCATACATCCATCAAAATGATGGCATGAAAGATTTTCATGACGTTAAGAGGAAAACCTGGGTTCTAAAATAGTATAATTAATATGGACATGTATTCAGAAGGTAAAATGAATATTATAAGTATGTATGCATAGCAAATATCTAGAATACCATTTGTCAAATGGTTAACAACACACTAGGTAGTCAGATTACAGGTGATGTTCATGTTGTTTGTTTAGCTTCTATTTACTGATTTTTCTGCAGTGATCCTGGACCACATTTCTAATGAGAGTCATTTATATTCCTGGATGATTTAAAAGTATAATGTGGCATTTCCGTTCAGCTGTCAGTTGTAAAATGTATGCCGTCAATTATCTTGTGTCATGTGATGATGGATTTGTATAAGATGGCTGTCTTCTGTGGCTAGTAGCATACGTGTTCTTGGAGATAGCCTGTGGGGTTAGTTGGTGGTTCATAAGGCTAAGTTGCATTTTTGAACTCAGCAGTGTTCTAACCAACTGACTTGATTAAGTAATTTTCTTAAACACCTCCTATTCCAGTTAGATTTTCATAACAACAGCAAAGCTCAAGAACAGCAAAGACAAAAACAAAACTCCAGCTTTGAAGTGGTAGTATATTGTCTAATGGATGTCAGGGTACAAAGAGTCACTTCTTATTTTTTCATCTTCATGAAATCCTGGCAATGATGTCGGAAAGTAGAACAACCACAAATGGCTCATTTATTCCCATGAGTCCTTATACAGTCAGGAAAGTTCATAGAGGTTAATTTGCATCTATCCTTAATGGTATCTTCTAAGTCATATAATCAATGCCTTTGGAAATGGAAGCTGAAGAATTCTTTTTTGATTCAGGTAGAAAGAAACAAAATTTATTTTTTAGGTAGCAATAGATGTGTTTAAGATCTGAAGCAGTGAAAAGAGGGCACTGATAGTTACTATATGCGAAATACGTATGATACCTACATATAATTATTACTATCCTGTAACATGCATAGTAATTTTTGTTACATTATTATTATTATTATTATTATTATACAGGATGAGTCACTTTTACTTCTCAAAACTTAAAACTTAGAGTGCATGGGGCAGTGGGTTGCAGAGAGTGGAGAGGAGGGTGAGGGCAGACATGCTGACTGAAGACCCTGAGCCCGGGCAGCAGGGGGAAGGGAGTGGTGATAAGTCAATTCCAGGCAGTGCCTTCACTTAGGGGGATGGGAAAGGCGGCCATGGCAAAGGTCACTGGGCCATCTACCATGGAGAGCTTGGAGATTTATCCTAGAGTCCTTCTACTGGTTGGAAATTCCACATCAGATTAACAAATATGTATTGAATATTTATCGGCCTACCTATATTTGGGTACTCTCATTGTTTTCTTTGTAAATTTTAGATCAATCGAGCTCCAAGCTTTGGAACTGATCAGAAAATAGACTATGATGTGAAAAGGGGAGTGCTGCTAAATGCACTGAAGCTACTAAACATCAGGTAAAGTATTTCCTCCATCTTTTGGATTTTCTTCACCACATTTGACATAGAATGATCATGTGTACATAGGACTGATATGTAATCTTTTATATTTTTTATTTTGAATTTCTTGATCCCATTCTTCAAAGCCATTTCGTTTTTTTCTTTTTAAGTAACTTTTCCTCACCTCTAGCACACTGTTTTTCCTTCTGCCCACTTATTTCTCTGAACCTACAGTAAATATGGTTAAATTACAGTGTTAGTATAATTATTTAATATAGAATATGAGGTTGAATTGGAGAATACCTTAGGAAACCCTCTACATTATCTTTCTCACCTTACAAAAAAAAACTAAAGCAGAGGTCATTCAGAAAGTTAAAAAAAAAAAAGTTAAAAATTAAAAAACAAAACAAAAACACAGATTTCTTCTTTCCATCCAGAGGTCTTCGTATTATATCATGCTACCTGGGTAAACAGAAAAGAAAGGCAGTTGTTAAGCGAGGGTTAACCTTCACATTGAAAAGAATAGACAGGATTTCCTTTATTTTTAAGGCCAAGTAATATTCTATTGTATGTATATACCACATTTTCTATATCCATTCATCCATCGATGAGCATTTATGTTGCTTCCATTTCTTGGCTATTGTGAATAATGCTGCAGTGAACATAGGAGTGGAATATCTACTTGCATCCTAATTTGAACTTTTTTGGATACACCCAGAAGTGGGATTGCTGGTTGCAGTGTGCATGATCATGGATGGCAAATATACAAAGTGCTGTTATGTGGGAAAGCTTTTGGCTTATTATGAAACCAATTTAGTAGAAGTTTAAACTGGTAATGGAGTAGTGAGTTGTCTGCCATTATAAGTAGGCAAAAAGCATTTAGGGTGTTGGATTAAAGGACCTCTGTGAGGTCATTTAAGCTCAGTGATTTAATGATTTCAGTGGATCATAATTGTCATTTCAAGGCCTCTAGAAAAATTATTCGATGCTTCCAAGCATTTATTTATTTTAATAGTTTCCAAGCATGTAGCTGATGCCTGATTGAGAAGATTTATATGGAAAGCATCATTAAAAAAGAGAGCGACATATAAACTTGTTCAGAAATTTTCATAATGTCTCCTTCTTTTGCCTAGTCAAAGAATGATTTGCCTAAATTTTACTGATATTTCAATTATATCAATTATGTTAAAAGAAATGAATAGAAAGGAAAGAGATGTAGAATGGGAATTTTTTGTTTATTTACCTTATACAAGTACATCAAGTATTTTGAATTATTTAAGCAATAAGCCTATACTTTTTTTATTTTGCATAAGTAGGCCTTGCTTTTTTGGGGGGAGGGCATGTCTTTTGAATTTGCCAATGATGGTACAAAAATCAGGACCTTATCTTTGGGTGTTTTTGGTCTTCTTAAAAGAGATATATACCTTTAAACTGAATAGTTTCCAGACTTAAAACTAAGGGAGGATTGGAATTGATCTTTATTATTTTTGTTAGTGTTGTTCCACTAAGAGAATTTCGCACAATTCTTAACATTTAGAGCATATAATAATGAAGCTTAGATAGCAGATATGTCTTTTTACTCCAGCCAGATGGAGAGCTCCATCGGCATATATGTGTTAGGTTTGTATTTCACTGTGGCTAGGTGATGGACACATCATGAGAACATAAGCAGGAACTAAGAACACTAGGAAAATTCTTGCCTGTTTATTAAATATTATTGGGTTAATTTTCATGTGGATTGTTTTAATTTTGGATAGAATAAATTGTTCCATGATCCTAGAAACCCCTATGTATATTTATTTTAATCAGACTATTGCAATGTTTGTTTTTTTCATTTGTGTTATCTTTCTATTCAAGAACCTAAATGGATTTCTATTGCCAATACTTAGTCTTAAGCTCCTTTCATAATGACTTAACCTTAGCTTTGCCATCTTATTTGCTATGTTTCTCCAACTCAAACTGTTTTAGTTAAGCTGATAATCTCATTATTTTTCTCATATATCTGGCCCATTCTCACTGAAGATTTCTTTTATTCTTTACCCTGAATGCCTTTCCTTTCAAATCTCGTCTCTTCTTATGATATTTCCCTTTAGCCCAAGTTAATCTTTTCTTTCTTTGAGCTCCAAGAGGAATTATAGTTTGTATAAATACATGGCTTATCACTTTGTTTACTCTCTTATGCTCTGTGCTGTTTTACTCGGACATGGTTGATTTTTCTTTTCAATTTGATTTAAGCTTCTTGAAGTCAAGGAGTATATACTTTGGTATTCTACACAATTTTTAATACAATGCTTATAGTATGGCTCCATATATACCTCAAATTTCATTTTGTAAATATATACTTTTTATCTCAAGAAAACCCAGAAGAGTGCAGATTGCTCAGGGTATTCCATCACAACCCCTGGGAATACAGAGCCTCATATCGAGAGGTCAGAATTGGTCTTTGTATTTGGATGGCACAATATAATTTGAGTTTAAATTCAAATAATTTTAAGTAAAAATAATTAGTAAAATAGTAATATGTAAAACAAGGGTTTTTGTTTGTTTGTTGTTGTTGGGGTTTTTTTTATAATAAAAAGAAAATCCAATCTTGTATAGTGGGAGTATTCATGGGTTGATAAGAAGAATCCTTTTTTCTCCATAAGTATTATATAGAATCCTTAAAATGGAATCTAGAAAAGATAGTCATAGTCCCATGAGTTCTGTGGATCTGATACTGTATTTGTTAACTAGATTAGATTGCCTGGCCCTTATTTAGAACTAATTCATCGGCCACAGATATATGGTGTTTGTAGCATTTAACGCTACCCTGCCCTTGTAAATTTTTATCCTCACTGGCTTTCTTTGAGTTCTCTTGAGTTCACTTAACTTTGAGCATTCCTCTGTCCTCTCCTATGATTTTACTTACTTTCTTCCCCCTACTTGTCATTTTTCACTGTGTCCTTGTCTGAGTTCTCTTTTCTTCTGTGTCAGTCTCTTCCATTTTTGTGGCATCACTTGTGAGTCAGTGACTGGAGTCCCCAGTCTGCACCTGTATATAGTGAGGTACATATTGGAGCTCCTGCCGATAGCTCTGTCCCACTCTGGAACTCTAGTCTTGTATTTGCAGCTCTCTGCTGACCATGTACAACGGTCTAATAGGGGCTCAGTACATAATGCAGTGAGAGTGACCTGGCTGATAAGGAAGCAAGTAAATGAATGAATGGATAAATGCCCTGATGACACTTTAAGTTCAGTATGGCCAAACTTGAATTATCTTCTCCTTCAATCATCTTCCTCTTGTTGGGTTTTTCTCTTTTTTGTTTCTGCTAAGGACATCAGTTACCTCCAACCCACAAAGGATGAATCTAGTCATATATTTAATGTACATTCTTAGCCTATATTTTACTAGAAGCTAGAGATACAAAAAATGAGTAAAATTTTCTCTCTTTCAGTAGCTCAGTTATTAAGAGGGACACTCTATGCTCGTAGAAAAGTACATACACTTATAATCATTCAAACCTAGTTTTCTGTCTCTCTTTGCTTTGTGAATTAATGGCAGAACCATCCACATAAATGTCCAGGCTAGAAACCTGAGAGTTATCTTTAACTGCTTCTTTTATGATGAACCAACTGAATACTGTCAATGTATGACTGACTAACACTTAACCTCTTAGTCTCTCCAAGTTTAAGGACTTTTCATTTCTCTCCTGGATTATTTTACTGGTTTCCTTCCTTCTTCCAGCACTAACCTCCACCCCATTTTGCAGCTCCCACTCTGTTGCTCTGCAAGTCACTCAACAAGTGTTTCCTGAGTGCCCGCCATCATTGCAGCAAGTGCTGGGAATTCAGTGTCTCCCATGATGCCTAGACTTCTGGCTCGGATTTTTTGACAATACATCATTTATTTACATAACATTTTTAGGTGAGAAAGAGGTTTAGAGGAGTGATGGGGGAAGGTAGAAAGAGAGAGAGTTCAGTTATAAACATGCTAATTTTGAGGTGTTTTGAGACCCAGCAGCATTGTTAAATGGGAAATTTGATACCTAGGGCCCCAGGAGATAGAGATATGTTTTGACAGACATCCATGTACAGATTGACCTTGGATCTAATGGATGAGAGCACACAGTTGGAATATATACGTGTATATTGAGAAGTAAAGAGGGGCACGGGCAAAGCCCTGAGAGATGCCAGCATTTGAAGAGATATTTATAAACTTTGATAGTCTCATCACCTTGTTTCCATACTATCGGATAAACTTGAAACATTGCATCAAGGCATTTGGATCTTTAGATTATACACAAGACAATGTTGGACCTGGCCCTTGCATCTCTCGCCTATCTGATCCCTTTTTGTTCTTTTCCGTGCCATGGAATTAATTTTTCTAATAATGCTTTGTGCTGCTGTTTCACATCTTCATGGTTTTGCATGTATTCTCATTTAAATATGTTTAACTTTGTCCTTCTGGTGAATGTCAACTCATTTTTTAAAATTTTGGTAAAATATACTTAACATAAAATGTACTACCTTAACTATTTTTAAGGGTGCAATTCAGTGGCATTAAGTACATGTACATAGTTGGGCAACCATCAGCACCATCCTTCTCCAGTATAGTTTTCATTGTGCAAAACTGAAACTCTTGAACTCATTAAACAACAATTCTCTACTGATTGCACCAGCTACATGGTGGGGAAGACAGAGGAAACAAGTTCAGAGGAAATCTAGCTCACAACAGGACTTTTCCAATGGAAGTCAGACAGCTGTAACTGAGTTTTCATGATTGGGCAAAAATGAGAAGGACTATGCAGATGTTTTCAAATAAATAATGATTGTTAGGCTAGGATTTCAGAAACAAAAAAGAGAAAAACCCAACAAGAGGAAGATGATTGAAGGAGAAGATAATTCAAGTTTGGCCATACTGAACTTAAAGTGTCATCAGGGCATTTATCCATTCATTCATTTACTTGCTTCCTTATCAGCCAGGTCACTCTCACTGCATTATGTACTGAGCCCC
>NW_017731465.1:2943949-2944922 GCF_001890085.2 Hipposideros armiger | reverse complement strand
CCTCCACCCCCCAAAAGATTACCCAGATGAATCTCTACATTCCTACATACTTCAGTAACCACACTAAATCCCAGACTTCCAAGTTATCCCTTCTCACCTAAACTCTCTCCCATAAAGTTCTGCATTTCTCCAATAGGCACAATTGCAATTACAGTAAAACCTTGGATTGCGAGCAACTTGGCTTGCAAGTGTTCTGCAAGACGAGCAAACATTTCTAATACATTTTAACTGGTTAGATGAGTGATGTCTTGCAATATGAGTAGTTTGTTGCCAGAACAAATTATGCTTGCAAACCAAGGTATTACTGTACTTCCTAACCTCCTCCCCCCAACCAAACCCTTATACTATATCTTCTGATACTGCACTATTTAATGATAATTCCTTGAACTTTAATTTGCGTGCATGACATATGAAAACTTACAAATTTTTCTATTCATTTTTATTTCTAGCATGTAGTAAGAAGACTGGCAGAGTAGGTGGTCAAGGATGATCTATGTAGTTGACCTTAACTCATACAGTATAACAGCTTCTTTTAAACAAGCTGGTTTATCTGATTTTATCGTAGACGAATTTATCCTCCTGAAGATAAAACCCTGCTTGAAAAGTATGAAAATTTGTTGGCCGCTGCCTTTCAGACCTTCCTTTCGGGAAGAGCAGCTTCATTCCAGCGAGAGCTGAACAACCCTTTAAAAAGGATGAAGGTAATGGAATAAGTGTTTATAAAGAGAAAAATGAACTAAGCAAAATGATATGTCTTTAAAAACAACTGACCTTAGCCCCACTTATAAAAACATTTTACTTTAAAGATGCACCTCCCTTCTGCTTTATATAACATTTTATAACCAACCAAGTGATTTCAAAAATAAGACGTGGTCTAACAGGACAAATTATTCAGTAGAGAATGTTGATATTATGTTGTAATATCAATGAATTGTAATAAACATGTCTTATAACAGAGATATGTATATGTAAC
>NW_017731465.1:2942113-2943394 GCF_001890085.2 Hipposideros armiger | reverse complement strand
TCTGTTGCCACATAATAAACCACTTCATTTATTTGCTCTTTCTTCTGCAGTCTTTGCTGGGCTCACTTGAGTGGTTTGTCTGCTTGTCTTGATTGGAGTGAATCATATTTGATTCACTCAATTTATCTGAAAGGTCTACTGAGGCTGGAAATCCAAGATGGCTTCAATTTACATGTCCGGTGCCTCGGTTGAGATAGCTGGAACATCAGGGGAGTTGGCTGGGTGGCTCTTTCTCTCTACATGGTCTTCAGCAGGGCAGCCAGATCTCTTCATATGTTAGCTTGGGGCTCCAAAAGGGAGAATTTCAAGAGGACAAGCCCAGTATGCGAGTGCTAATGCAGCCTCAGCTTGCATTGTGCTTACTAATGTCCCAATGGGCAAATAACTTTTGTGGACCTGTTAGAAAATCATTTGTGCTTTACATTACTTGTCGCCTCTCTGCAGTGATATAACCCCCAGTATCCTGTTATACTGAGTGATTCAAAAATCATGATAAATATGGTCTTTTCACTCAGATTGCAACAGAAGGTTATAAGGGCACTTTCAAGCTATCTGCATCTAAGAGACGGAAACAGAAAGAACATTGTATACCCCAGTGCTCTTTTCCTCCAGATTTCCCTCTTTTGACATTTAGAAGTTGTTACTTAATTTCCATACATTAAAATTTTGTAGTTTTATTTTTGTTAGGGATTTCTAGTTTAGTTGAACGGTGTTAGAAAACATATTTTGATTTCAAACTAGTAAAATGAATTGAGATTTGCTTTATGTCTCAATATAGTACTTATTTTAGCGACTGTTCCAAGTCTGCATGGAAATAATATGTATAGTACAGGTGTTAGTTATAGACATTTACACATGTCACTTAAGTAAATTTGGCAATTAGTGTTATTCAAATATTCTGTATCTTATCTATCTATCTATCTATCTATCTACCTATCTATCTATCTATCTATCATCTATCTATCTATTTTGGCCTACTGGATGTAGCAGTTACTGAGAGAGATTTGTTAAAACTTCCAACTGTGATTGTGGATTTAGTTCTGTCAATTTTTGTTTCTTATACTTTGAGGTTATGAGGGTGTTTTCTTAGTGAATTTACCTTTTCTGTTTCATGATTATGAAATGTTTACATTTCTCTTGGGTAATATTTATTGTCTTAAAGTTCACTTTGTATGATAAATATAGCCACCCTAGTTTCTTCCTTATGCTTACTGTTAGAATGACATATTTTATCCATCTATCCATTTAATTGCAAGTCATCTGTGTTCTTATATTTATATC
>NW_017731465.1:2937682-2939863 GCF_001890085.2 Hipposideros armiger | reverse complement strand
AGAATTCATTGTAGGGTATTATTTAATCAAACTTTATAACAAGAGTCTTTTGGTATTTTAATAGTTAAACTTTCCTACATTGGTGTGATGAGTAACATAAATTTCCATTGCACAGTGAAATTTCTAGTTGTATTTTGATATCTAAACTTTCCTACATTGGTATGAAGAGTAACTTTATTTTGTAAATTTTCATTGCACAGTCAGATTTCCAGTTTCTTCAGAAACTTTAAAGAGACACTGAAGTGTAAATCATGTAAGTCCAGATGCAGTGTTTTTATAGGTTGAATTAACAGCTCAATGAAACGTTGGATTTTTTCATTATAGCTATTACACTCCTACTGCTCTGGTTTGCTCAGCATTCACTTGGATGGTATGTGTTTATAACTTTTCCCTTTGATCTCAAAATGACTCTAGAAGAGGATAAAAGAAGGTATTAAGTCTATAGAATGACAACTTTTCATCAAGCTCTAAAGATACTCTTGTGCAGTAGTTAAAGTTTTGAAAGAGTTTCATTAAATTGTGCCCATTAACCAAATACTAACATTAGATTGTTAACTATTAGGCCAGTCATCAGTTTTCTGTCTGAAACTGTAATATTATTTTGCTCTAATCAATATAGAAATGATTCTTGAAATTGTGGTCTGGAAAATTAGAGTGACTTTTAGAAATTTTGAAGTGCCTCCAACAGTCTCATTATTGAATTATTTTGCTCTAAGATTTTAATAGTATAGGAGACTATAAGGATATATTTGTTTATTATAATACATAATATATTTCAGCTATGTATTATTTATATTGTCAGATTTTAGTGAAAATTTCTTCAGGAAAGTTTGTCATGACCCTTTATTACTCATTTGATCTGAGCAATCTTCATTAAATACAGAGGGTGCCAAAAAATATATACACATTTTAAGAAAGGAAAAAACTGTATGAAAACTGTAATACTCAATATATACTGATAATAAAAGAATACAAGTCATGTGCATTTTTTTGGCACCCCTTGTAGTTTCAGGAATCCTTGTACACTATTTTATGGAGATTAATGGATTTGGAAAACTTCTGGAGTCCACTAACAATCATAATTTTAATTCAATATCTTTTTCAGGAGGAAGATATTTTAGATCTCCTGGAGCAATGTGAAATTGATGATGAAAAGTTGATGGGCAAAACTGCCAAGCCTCGAGGACCAAAGGTGCAGTACCTCTACCGTTCTTAGTATCAAAGTTGATGCTGCTGAGTACCATTGTTTTTCCCTTTATATTTCTTTTTTTTTAATTTATTGGAGAGCAATGTGTTTTTCTAGAACCCATCAGCTCATAGTAGTTGTTTCAATCTAGTTGTGGAGGGCACAGCTCCGTGGCCCATGCGGGGATCAAATTGGCAACCTTAGAGTCATGAGCACTGCATTCTAACCACCTGAGCTAACCCACCGCCCCTTCCCTTTGTATTTCTAACTACAGGAATGACTGATGCCACTTTCATGGAACTCTATGGAGTTCGTGCCCAGTACAAATAAAGTTGGGAAGATGATCTCCTCTCACACACTTATAAGTTTTTCTTTGTTCGCTTCCTTTATTTATTGGATTCTTTTTCTAAAGCTAGTGATATCCCAATGAGTCAGGGCCAAGAGGGAGCTAGAACTAATACCCTTATTAATTATTAATTATGTGGAGAGATATGAAAAAACAATACTGAGTATTGTTTTTTCATATCTCTCCACATAATTATCAGAGAAGTGTAGCATTATAGATAAGGCAAATCGTGACTCTAGAGATCCTTATCAGGAGTCCCATCTTTTGCTGACCCAGCAACACTGAAATTGTGTTAGATAAAGTCGGTAGAATTTCTAGGATATATAGAAAGCTGTTATACAGGCAAAAATGGCACGTGTTTGCTTTACCTTCATCTGCTCTGTGATGATGACATCCATGTGTTTTTTTGTTATATGTCAGAGTCTTTGCTGGTAGAGTAGGGAAGAGTTGAATTTGTAAAATCTGGGAAACTTTTTTCATTCTGGTCTTTTGTCCTTTGTTTCAGCAACACTAACTAACTCTATATTCTTACACACATCATACTCTGTTGTCCTGTCATGCTTTTGCCATGCCTCTGGAATGCCTGCTTATTTTTAAAAAAGTGATATTTGTTGCTTGATCAATTAGCGACCTCCTCCTAATCCAGCTG
>NW_017731465.1:2874754-2936657 GCF_001890085.2 Hipposideros armiger | reverse complement strand
CTGAATTGGTTAGTTCCTGTAGTTATTAATGCCAGCAAAAAATTTTGTAAACATTTTATAATATTAACTTTATGTACATTGAGGGTCTAGAGTGAGCCAAACTTCAAAGCAGACTTTCTTTTTTAGAGGGATGCTATCACATGCCAGACACTGATTTTCAGAGTCTTTACTGATAGAAGAATAATTGAAATAATCAAGATTAAATGAGATTTGTACTAGAAGAAATAAAAATGTGTGGAATGAAGAAATAAGCTCATTTGAGAATCTAAGAGATATTAGCTATAAAAATAATAAATACAACAAAAAGTGTTAGCATTGCCCTTTTCTTCAGCTGAGTGATAGGTACATGGGTTTTTGTTTTATTGTTCTTTCTGCCATTTTTATATTTTTTTTATTTATGACCCAGTTGATAATAAAATTGAACGTAAATGTAAGTAGTATGGTTTGCATCATAGCTCAATGCCGGTTTACAATTTCCATTTTGTAGTTAAGGCATTGTTTAGAGCTTCTGCTACTGTGACTTATTAATTATTGCTTGAACAGTACATTGGTCAAAAAGTCCCCAATGCATGTATGACACCAAGGTTCAGCTATCCGTTTCCCCTTGTGATTCTTTATGGGGTTGAATAACTCCTTATGTAGTCAGGCTCCCTAAGAAACGTTAAAGCTGTTTGGCTACATGAAGGAAGGCATTGCTAACAAGCCTGATTGTGCCAGTGTTTCTTTTGGGTATACTAGACTTCTGAGGCAAGATCCTTCTTCTAGTGTTCCTATTCCCCAAGACTGTTGAAATGTTTGATTGTTGTGTTCCTGTTAAATGTTTTTATGCATCTCCCTTTGAACATTGTTAGTGCTCAGTAAATCGTAGACTCTCAAAAGGGGAACGTACATTTAAACACAAGTTGGGACCTTAGTGTATTAAGCTACCTCCCTAGCTTTAGTTATTTTTCATCCTTTGCAAAGGCAGTAACTTTAAGAAGATCCCGCTTTGGCTCACTATATATTCCAGGCACTTCATGAAATGCGTTTCCTCTCTTTACCTTTCATCCTACACTGTAAAATGAGAGGATATATACCTTATTTCAATGAAATCCCATGGTAACCAAGGATTTCATTATGGTGTATGCTAACATCAAAACATCTTTGTTTGATTTAACAGAGAACAAGAAACTTGTATACAACTGCAGGAACTTTTCCCAGCAGGAATAAGGGGCATATGGTGTGTGTAATAAATAGTCTTTTAAAATGACTAAGTTACAAAATTGTCTTGTTCTTGCTTGTGCACATTCTGAAATGAAGCTGTCTCATTTCCCTTATCTTTTATTCCTTCGGCTGGTATCATTGGAAACACTTTGGAAGGTTTGGAGACAAGGGATTCTAATGGAAATATTGGAACATAATTGCATGGCATTTTGAATCTTTACAGAGTTACCCATTTGCATTGCACCAGTCCTCTTAAAAAATTCACAGCATGCTGATTTTTTACATTATATCACTTTTTTTTTTTTTTTTTACTGCATGGGCAGTCAAAAGCTATGCTGTCCCATTATGTCCAAACCCTATATGTCATAGTTGGGAATCTTCCAAGAAAAGACACATATAACCAATTTGGCAAGTGGGATAATTAACTAAATTTCTCTATTTGTAAAAATGTCCATAGCGAATTAGACATGTGAGGAATACCTTACTTCTTTTTGCACATTATTTGAGTACATAGGCTCATCGGCTTCCGTTTTAAGATGTGGCCTTTCTGTACTTATAGTGGTTTATCTTATTATGGTTTATCTGGTTGTTGCTTTCTTCTTCTTTTTGCCCCTCTTGCCCCTCTTTCTCCTCCTGTTCTCCCCTTCCCTCTCTCTCACAAGCGTGCAGACACATTTTTTGGGTGACTGAACATTAATGATACAACAAAGGTACAGCTCTGAATCTTGATGAGTAATGAGTAATCTCTGTGTGTGGAATGAAGAAAAACCGATTTATGTTTCCAATTTTTATATTTTTGTCTCAAATAATTTTCCTTTATTTTGTTATTTTTTGGTTTGTTTGTGATTCACTGGTCCTTTATTCGAATTGTGTAGAGGCAGCATTTTCCTTATCGTGACTGAACTGTATCATTTAAGAAAGACTATTTTGCAGAAACAGAACCATTATTGAATTGCACAGTAGGCTGATGGCAACACTGGAGCCTTAGCACTTTGGGGGATTTTCAGTGAGAAGCAGCAAGCATCAGCGGGAAACTGCAAATAGTAACTAATCATGTTAATAATCCTTTTTATTTGAATTGCAACAAAATAATGCATTTTCCTCTATTTTAGCCTCTGTGTTCCATGCCTGAGAGTACTGAGATGGTGAGAAGACAGAAGTACTGCAGTAGTGACAGCAGTTATGATCATAGCAGCAGCTCTTCAGAATCCGATGAAAATGAAAAAGAAGAGTACCAAAATAAGAAACGAGAAAAGCAAGTTACTTATAATCTTAAACAGTCCAACCACTACAAATTAATGCAACAACCCAGTAAGTGAATATCTTCTAATTTAGTTGTTATATGAAGGATTGATTATGGGACTGAAATTATGGAACTCAATAAAAGGACCTTGGGCCAAATGAACCCTTGTCATGTGTGAGGAGATCTGGATTCTGTCCTACTTCCTTCCCTAACCATCCTGCAAACTCTTTCAGGGTCTGCAAGTAGAAAACGAAAGGGTTGAATGAAGGATCTCTGTAGTCCATTCTTCTATTTTTCATAGCTTTTGTTAAGTCCTAGATTTTTGCATGGATTTACGAAATTTGCCTCATGGCTGACCTACTGATTGTATTCTTTTTAAAGCCAATATAGCCTCTCATTCCACTTCCTGGTTTCCTTAACGGTCACCCATTTTGTTGTGTATTATCACCTCCATTTTATTTTTTTATTTTTTATTTATTTTTATTTATTTATTCTTTTTAGGTAAGAGGCATGTGCAAATCTCACCTCCATTTTAAAATGTGTGTATCTCTGTAGGCATTTGACTTGAATGTATCTGTGAGCCACACAATTATGACATAGTTTTGTTCCCTCCCATTTGCATCATGGTATCCAGGAAGTATGCAGGAGAGTAACCAGCCAGATTCCCTGTCTCCTTCCTTTTCTGCTTCCTTTGTTTCTCTTCCTCCCTTCCTATTTCTTTTCACCTTTTCTCTCTTCAATCACTAATGTTCACTACCGTGTCCATGATTCTCCTTTCATTCCCAAATGTCCGGTGTGGTGTCGCTGTTTGCCCAAGCTCAGCTGGATATCCCTTCCTGACGCTGCCTCCAATGCAGGACTTATTCTTAACCAGTGTGTCTCATAACTCTGCCTTGTCCTTCATTATCCTAGGGCTCCCCTAGTGGGACTGGTTCAATGGTGCATAAACACAATTGTGAGGCTTTGTATTGATCTCCAGCAATAGTTTAATATGTTAGCTTCCCTGATAATGTGTATATTTAAACCTGACTTTCCATACGTATGGCAAAATGCATGAGGAATGCAGAACTAATAGATGAAGATTTTAGTGGTCTTTCATTTACTTCCAACTTATTCCATAAAAAGATACCTGCTAATGTTCCTGTCTTTGAGGGTTTATATGCTTGGAGGGGAAGTAATGTAGTATTATGTTCCATTTCATTGGTTTGATTATTTACCCATTCAAGATATGTTTATTGAGCACCAGCTCCAGAGTTTGTAAGCTATTTTATCAGTCATTTCCTTTTTTCTTAAAGACACCTTCAGTACTCTGTGTAAGTGTGACTATTTCTCTTTTGGAAGCTGACCTTGTTCTGCTCAGATTCTGTCAGTTTTTTAACCCCTATTAGCTAATGTGTGCATCCCTAACAGTATGAACTAGCAGAGGATAAAGGTAGGGTTGAGAAAAATTACTCGGGTTCTGAGTAAAAAATAGCTCTGAGATTATTCTTTGTTTTTAAACCAATAGCTTAATAAATTGAGATTGGACAAATAGTGTATACGAAAAATGTTTTTAAGTGAGTATTCTCATTTTAATGCTAGTCTAATTCAATTACATATCTTTTTCCTTATTACTATATTTTATTTTTATAGTCATTAGTAATTACAACAAGGATTTCACTTTGTTTTATATTCTCTCTTTAATCTTACACTAAAGGATATCATAGCCACAAACCCTCCTTGAGTTTTCTGTCCAAAGTGATGCCAATGATGGAGGACAAAATCCAGGTTATGTGTAACACTCTCTGTTAGTCAACTTAGGAAATTTAAACTTGACATAGTTTCATATAATATATTTTGGTTTGATATAACATAGTCATATACAAAACTATATGAAATATTTCTTCACATAATTTGTGTATGCAAGTTACAACCATTTATTGTTAATCTACCTAAATATCATTGGCATGTCTAGCTACTTATTTATTGTCTGATATTCCAGTGTATGCAGGGGAAAAATGGGATTCGTTGGTGATTCAAGAGAAAGGATACATTCCTTCTGTACGTATGATCAAATTATATTGTACATGTCTAAATCATCACCTTAAGCCCTAAAACAGCAGGACTCAGGAGTAGGTTGTAGTACATGCTTTTGGGTGCTTTCTTAATAGATCGACCAGTGGTGTATGTTCCCCACACAGCCCTTCTCTAGAAGCACTAGAACTTAAATAATGGTGTGATTTTCAGGTTCAGAAGAAAGTTACTAGTTGGAACAAATGGAAATTTTTTTAAACATTTTTTTATAGCTTGAATGAGTATACTTTTTTGGATTCTTTAGAACCAAATGAGGAGTATTAGTCTTATTATCTATTCAAAATACCCTTTAGAAATACATCCCTAAATATATGGCTTATGTCCATTGCCTTTATAAAGGTTTAAATTTTTTTCAACAGCTAATGAAGAGAAGTATTTGGGTATTCAACCTGCCTTCATGTGAGTTTCATTAAATTATTTAATTAATGTGGATTGACATATTCCCCAAGCAAAGAGAGAATATAGAACAGAGTGTATATAAAATATATGAGCTAAAAAGGATGTAAATGTTGATAATATTGATTGATATTACACTTCCCTTTGTCAGGAATCAAAATTTACCTGGAATAGTTGTTTCTCTCTTTTAAACATTCTCAATATACATTAGGGAAGTTATTCAACGGTTTTCTCTACTTCTTTGTTCTGATAACAACCCTTTAGGTCCAGACATTTTCTGTTCACTTAAACTATTTGCTATAGTTTTTTATTCTTCTCTCCTGTGAATAAGAAGACTATATGTCTAGTACCACTCTTGTCATAACCAATTATAAATTTAAACTCCATTAAGATAGTCTTTATGTTTTTCTTCTCTTTCATTTTTTCTCATGGGCTCAAAATTCTGTATAACTCATCCATTTATCCTGGCTCTTCTCTAGACTCCTTTCCATTTCTCCCTGCAAGTCTTGCTGGAAAATACTCTGTACACAAATTCTAATAAATGACTAGTCTAATCCAAGGATAATGGATAGTATGGTATTATAGGAAGAGGGAGGACACTGGCATTAGATAGGTCAGGATTTAAACCTGAGCTTGGCCACTCTCTTCTCCTGTGACCTTGAGAAAGTTCTTTCTCCGAGCCTCCAGGTGATGGAGGTTCCTACTTCAGAGATTTCTGTGAGGATTAAAATAAAAGTGTAGCACCTAGTAGGATGACTGGTTTATAGAAGATGCTCTGTAAGTGTTAGTTTTCCTATCTTGTCTTTTATGTCATGTTTCAAGAACAGAACATTAAAGTTTTATTTAAGTTTTGTTTTCATGATAGCCATTCTTCATACATGACAGGGGTTCTGCACCAAGTTCACTGTTTAAATTGAAGAATGAACTCCAAGCTCATGTTTTCATGATGATGCCTATGCTTTGACATTTATTGCCACGCTGCTGCTATGTGGTCTGATTATTAGTTTATATAGATCAAATACAGTGGGAAACTTTTAATAATGGCTGCCATATTATCCCTCTTCTCCGTCATTAATAGGCTCCATAAGGCGTTCTTTCAGTTGCCCTCGGTCAATCTCTTCTCAATCACCTTCCAGTGTGGACATCCGCCCCTTTTCTGCTCAACAAATGATATCACCACCCCGGCCAATTTCAGGGTCTCGGTCACATTCCTTAAACCGTGCTTCCTCCTACACGAGGCATCTGCCTCCTAGTAATGATGCCAGCTCTACGAACTCTCAGGTAAGTCATCTACCTTGCTCCTTTGAT
Source organism: Hipposideros armiger (assembly GCF_001890085.2). Classification (NCBI taxonomy): domain Eukaryota; kingdom Metazoa; phylum Chordata; class Mammalia; order Chiroptera; family Hipposideridae; genus Hipposideros; species Hipposideros armiger. The sequence continues at coordinate 2,930,434 of NW_017731465.1, read as the reverse complement.
ATTATTGGAAGCACTGCACTCAGGATTAGGTGGCACAGTGATCAGCTGGGAGGAGGATAGATTGCACCTGAGATCCTTTCCATTGAGCAACTCATGGTCTCCTGGAATTTGGATTATTCCGTCTACCCTAGCCTATAGTTTAGTCTGGACTCTTAAAGGGCAGACTTCAGCATATCACAGAACTTGAAGATGGACATAGAATAGCATTTTATTTTCCATTTGCTAATGCAGTAGGATACTTTTTGTTGAAAATCACCTGAGTAAATATATGATTTTGCAGTGTCTTGTGCAGTATATCTGTAAATTTGGGGACATTTGTTGTATGGAAAATTTTCCTTAATGTGACTATTGATGAATAGGTTAAAAAATAAACCATTGATATCCATAAATTATCCTTATAATTATAAATAACCACAATTATCCTTAGAACACTGAAGGACAACATTGTTTATGTTTTAGGTATATTAAAGTAACACGCATTATTCCCTCCTTAGCATGAATCCAAGATTCAGTATTGAGATAGTCAATGAATTTATTTTGCAACCAAACTTACTTGTAGATGCTCAAATAGATAGCTTCAAGTACCTTCACATAGACTGAGGACTTATTTAATTTGTTTATTTAGTGTGGATGTTGTTTCCCAGTCAAAGAGTCTGAAAAATATAAGTGAATGAATTTCACTTGGTGACGATGAGTGTTTTTTCTTTAATCTAATCAAGAATTGCCTAAGGTATAGATAGCAATTGAAACCTTTGATCAGGAAGTTTTTTTTTAAACACATATTTTTATTTTAGTATTTTGAGCTAAATAAAATACAACTGTATATAGTTTGATAGTCACTCTTGGGAAATCATACCCATTTAATCCTAAGAATTTAATTCTAAGAATAAATGTAAAAAAATTATTTTCTTCCTTTTTCATTGTGTTTTTTTCAATTAAAAATGTATCATTTTTACCTAGAAATATCTTTCAGATTATAGTGGCACAATGAAATAAGACCCCCTCCAAATATCTGTATTCTTTCAAATTTAAGAGTGAGTCTTTGCGGCAACTGAGAACAAAAGAACAAGAAGACGATCTAACAAGTCAGACCTTATTTGTTCTCAAGGATATGAAGATCCGGTTTCCAGGCAAATCAGATGCAGAATCATTACTTCTGGTGGAAGATGTGAGTATTTGATATATATAAAACTCAAAGGAGCTCACCTATTTATTCTTAGAATATTAAAATTTATTTCCTGATGGCATTATTCTCAATGACATAGTAAATTTAATTGATGTTCTTTTCAACCTCCACAAGCTTTAGAAAATATAGCAGTTATTTTAATTAAAATTCATAAGTAGTGAGATCACATTTATAATCAGCAATGCAAAATATCTTTCAGTGTATAGTCCCATTTTAATGATGCAACTGCTTCATAAAGTGAAAATAATTCATGTTAAATAATTATTGTTTTAACAATTAAAGAAATATCAAGTTAAACCTACTTCTATGAAGATTCAGAAAGATCTAATATAGAATGAGATATAATGAAAAAAAGGGGGCCGTGGGCATAAAATATCAAGAATATTTGAATATGACACTCTGAATGGTTTTGGTCAAATTTTGAATTGGCTTATGTTGTGTATATTTTTCTTGTTACGCACACATTTGCACCACCCAGTGGAACATTCTAAAAAGGCAGAGTCCTACAATTCATATTAAATTACTTCTTGTAATTTAGAAAAGAAGGTCCAGTCATTTAAATGTTTTTGGTGAAGGAACATTTTTTTCATTTGAAGTTCTATTTCTTCATTCAAACATTATTTTCAAATTGTCATTCCTAGATAATTCCTTAGTAATAGAACTGTTTTCTGGTTTCCCTGTATTTTTTTTTTTTTTCTCAGAGAAGAAAGCACCATCTAGTGGCCAGTTATAGGATAAAAACCAAAGCTTTGCACTTCGCTTTTTCACTTTTTAGGATTCCTTCTGTCTAAAGCAACTGTCTAGAAACAAACACCAAATAAATAATAATAAAATGACTTTCTTAGTTTAAAAAATCAATAATGGCAATTTCTATTTTGTAATCATGATGTAGTTGTAACCAAAGCCCCAAATATTATGCATTGTGTTATTATATATTTTTTAAAAAGTGAAAATGGCATATTCTTTGCAAATGAGCTGCTATTTATTACAAGGGAAGAGGAAGAAAAATGAATGTTAGCTATAAAGCATTATGCTAAATATGCTTTTATTTACTTGTTATCTTATTTAATCAAATTATTTTCTAAGTATAGCCAATGACTATGTACCAGACATTTTACTTATACTTTTTAGAGATACAGTAAAACCTTGGATTGCGAGTGACTTGGTTTGTGAGTGTTCCATAAGATAAGCAAACATTTCTAATACATTTTAACATGGTAAATGAGCGATGTCTTACAATATGAGTGGTTTGTTTCCAGAACGAATTATGCTCGCAAACCAAGGTATTACTGTATTAGGTATATACCACCTTTTTGAATCAAGTAGAGGAAAAATTAGATAATAAGAGAGTAGAACTAATATTTGTTGCTAATGTTATTCTATAAAGAACATATATAGGCTTATATAATTAATAAAATAGTTAATAATTAAATCAGACATTAGATTGTTAATGATGTGTTCACTATATACAGCAAATATTTTAATGCTTGCTACAGTATATATTACTAGAATATATATACAGAAAATTTGCATATTTGCACAAAAACAAAACAAAGGGATAAGAGAATCAGAATTATATATAGGCTATTTTCTAATGTATTATTTGATATTATTATGGGTGATGTGGTACAGCTTTTGGAATTAAAATGAAAAATCTACGTTTTGGGCTTTTTTCCAAACCTTATGTGCCTGAAGACGTTTGACTTTCATTCATTAGAGATTGTATGCTCTTTACAGCAAGAAGAGAAAGCTTCAATTTAGATACCATCTTTACCTTATGTTAGAAATCTTTCACATATCTTTTTAATGAAAGTAGACATTCTTTATTGCAAATAATGTAATGCTTTCATTTCACAAATTCATTAATAAAATTGGTTTCAACTGATTTATTTACTTTTTATTTGTAACTTTTGAGGAAAATTCTAGATTAAATTTCTTAATGTTTCTCCCTCACAACAGATCATTGATAACTGGAAGTATCATAAAACAAAAGTGGCTTCATATTGGCTCATAAAACTGGACTCTGTAAAACAGCGAAAAGTGAGTAATGTTCCCCAAAATAGTTTGCCCTTTTGAATTATGTATTAAGCCAGGCTCATTAAGCCACAGTCATAGTCAAACTATATATATACATGTTCATTTGTTTACACATTTCTTCAACAGGTATTTATTGCATACCTACTATGTTTTAGGCATTAGTCTAGGTTCTGAGGATATAAAAGTGAATTTAAAAAAAAAAACATGATCTAACAGAGCTTACAAAAACTGGAATGGAGCAGGTTCAAGAATGAAAGGTAGAGAGGAATGAAATACAGCTAGAACAGGCATTTTTTAAAGGAATTTTGCTGTATAGAGGAAAGTGAAATGTGGTGGTAGCTGGTTGGAGTTTGCCCCCGTATGCCTCTGACACCCCTGAGTCACTGTCCTTTCACTGGATCCCAGGGTGAGTGCCTATGATTGAGTCAGTCTGTGTGGGGTCCCTTTAAGAGGACATCTGGGTTTACTGCAGCCTTCTGTCCCATCCATATGGTTGGAATCCCCACTGTTTTTCACGGCCAGGTGTTGTGGGGGCTCCTTTCCTGGCACCAGTACTCTGGGCTGAGGAACCCGGTGTGGGGCTAGGGTTCCTCACTCCTTTGAAGAGAGCCTCTGTGGCTGAGATATTCCTCCTGATTCTCAGTGGCGACATGGAGTTTTCGGAACAGTCCATTTCATGTCTCCACCCTTCCTACAAGTCTTGATGTAGCTTCTTCTTTATAACCTTGGTTATACAACTTCTGTTCATCTAGACTTCAGATGGTTCCCCAGGTTGAGTGTTCTATAATTTAGTTGTAATTTTAATGTGTTCATGGAAGGAAACAGGCACAGTGTTTATCTACTCCGACATCTTGGATGTCTCTCTCAGATAACTGCACTCTTAGAAGCAGGTTGATTCAAATGGCATGTCCCCATGGCTGCCACAAAGGCTGTGTGGGATGTTATTTAATTTGACAAACATTTATTGGTTGCCAGTTGTTTACAAGAATTATGCTAGGGGGCCAGCCGAGTGGTGCGATGGTTAAGAACTGGCTTGGGATGCCAGAGAGCCCCGGTTCGGATCCCACATATGAGGGCCAGTGACACTGCCCTCTACAGCTAAGATGCTGAACAACAGCTCAACCTGGAGCTGGGCTGTCTGAGTCGCCGGCGATGGCGTAGGCTGCAGCCCCTGTGGCAGTGGGTTGCCATGGGCTACCGTGTGTAGCCAGCAGCCGCCATGAGCAGCCATCCAGAAGCTGGAGACTGATCTGCCTCACCCGGGAAGAGCGCAATGAGGTGCCAACTTGGGCCAGTGAAGCAACGTCCTCCACAACTAGACTAAAGAACAAAACAACAGCAACTTGTCTGTTCCCCTTCCCCAATTCCCCAGCGCTGTTCCCATTCCCCAATTCCCCAATTAAAAAAAAAAATCTTTAAAAAGAATTATGCTAGACACTTTTGTAGATTTGGAGAGTTTTTTCTTCATTTATTTATTTGATTATTCAAACATGCATCGAACAATATTAATTGAGGTATTACCGTGTCCCAAGCACTATTCTAGATGTGGAATGCGCAAAATTTATTTAAATCTCTTAATTCCATTTAGAGATCATTGTTGAAATGATCTGTTCCATGATGGAAGAATTTGCTGGTTGCTCATTAGAATGTCGTAAAGCTCTAAGATTACAATGCCATACACACAAACTCTTGCATGTACCTCATTTCAAATTTTCCTTAATGGCTGTAAAATTTAAAGGTCAAGGATATAGGAAGTAAATACTGAAAAGCATTTCACGAGGTGAAAATGCAAATAGCTAATCTTATTTATTGTCGTGTTGCAGCAACTCCACACTTGAATAATTTAGCTTTCTGCCAAGAATGCAGTTGTTTTATATAGTTTCTAAGGAATATATATGAAGTATGAAAATATTGCAGTGTTGGTGGTTTGTGAAGAATCCCAAATTTGCCAAAAAGTTTGTTCTCTGATGTGACATCTAGGCATAAACTAAGATTGGATGATGACAAGAAATAAGTAATGATATTAGTTATACTATATTTGCATGTACTGGGTTGTTAGAAAAGTCATGACTATTTTTTCTATGTTTTTCATTGCAAAAATGCATCAAGACTTTTCCAACAACCCAGTATTTTAGGGTTCTAAGAGATCCCTGCTTATCAAGTATTTTTTCTCTTAAACAGCCATTTCTTTTTAATACCCATTGTGGTTGCTTCTGCATGCATTTTGATGTTGTTATTTTCCATCTATTTTTCATTTGGACTAACATAGATGCTGTACAGAGCTGATTGTTTTGCATCAGAAAGATGCCTTTACTTTGTTTGTAGCCATGGCTGCTGCATGCATCATTAGTACAGCATGTAGTAATTTTAATGTTATTTCTAAACCTCCCTCACCTCGTGCCATTATTTTAACTTAAGACCAACTGTTCAGCCATATGGAGCAGTTTGTCATTCAGCTTCTGTATGTTCTTATAAAATACAAATTTGTGTACTATATTTTATATGGAAAAGACAAATCTTTTTATTTTATTAATGTTTTCATTGACTGAATCTCCCATTTATTTTTTCTCCCTTGGAGAGCTTAATGTTGAATTGGGATGCTTTTAAAAGTCACAATGTCAAGAAGTGGATACCTATAGTCTGCAGTGGTTCTCAACCTGTGGGTCGCGACCCCTTTGGGGGTCGAACGACCCTTTCACAGGGGTCGCCTAAGACCATCGGAAAACAAAAAGATATTTACATTACGAATCATAACAGTAGCAAAATTACAATTATAGAGTAGCAACGAAAATAATTTTATGGTTGGGGGTCACCACAACATGAGGAGCTATATTAAGGGGTTGGTCTATAGGTTTGTCTCACTTGGATCCACAGGTAAACACAAAAGACACCTTGCTGACCATTTGCTTTGGTGTTTCACAAATTATTTCTCTTCCATACATTTTGTTCAACCCCAAAGCATCCAGAAACCCAAAATAGCATTACAAATAAAACTGGCACTAATTTACTTCATCCCAGTCTGATTTTTGAGTGCCTGCTCTCTGCCTTCCTGAAGTTATTCAGTGGGTGTTTTCCTAAGGGTGCAGCCATTGTCTCCCCATCTGTGTAGCCTTTGAAACAAACTAGTCCCTCCCTACTCCAGGGTCCTGGTGGACAGGGTGCCTGAGCAGCCTTGCTTATGCCCAACGACCCCACCCACCTGCCCAAGTATTACTGGACTAGAGGTGAATTTGAATCTAAGAATAGACTATTTGATTCTCTTCTAGGATTTTGCTGTTTGCACCTAGACAGATGAGATTAATTATGAGGTGTTAGGTAGTGGTTAAGAGCATAAATAGGTGTGGCTACACAGCTGTCCATATGTTAGCTGTGTAATCTTAGCTAAGTTACTTATCTACTCTATGGCTGAGTATTCTCATCCATAAAATAACATCCAAAATGCCATAATTGATTAAATAATGACTGTCTTCATTAATTAAACAGGAAATTAAAGTGAAATGAGATATTACTATTAGGGAAGACCTGGGCATTAAGGGGTCAACCATATAATAGTTTAGCAGCAGGTAAAAGTCTCCCTGAAGAAGTGATATTTGAGGTAAGATATAGAAATTCACCAGGTGAACAGCTAGGGGAAGACTGTTCCATGCAGAGGAAGGAGCTAGGTGAAGGCTCAGAGAAGAGATGAGGCATTTGAGTTCTTGCTCTCTTCATTTGCACATCCTCATGCCCTCCAAATTACAGGTCCCCCAAACCCACTCCTCTCCCACTCCTCTCCCCAGGGTCAGAGCTTGCCTCCTTGGGTGGGGGTTGGGGAGTGGAAGGTTGGGGGGCGGAGGTGGGATTCCTTTAAAACTGAAGGCAAAGAGAAGCAAAGAAGAATGTGTGTTCCCAGTAGGATGCTCTGGAAAAGAAGGAGCAAGCTCCGGGGGTGCCCAGACCATGCTGCTCTCACCAATCTGGGAAATCACTGCTCAGGCATAGATGCTGGGTGGGGCTCAAGAGGCCTGAAGATTTATCCATTTCCATGCTGGAGGAAACATTAGGAGCAGAGCAGAAGCCTTCCCCACCCCTACCTCCCTGGCCTCTTTCTGAAGTTGCTGCTTTTAGTCATGTGTGCGCTAGAATATTAATTAGACCCTCATGCTTTTAAAATCCCCCCTAAATTGAGAATAAAACATACACAGAGTAGTGGCCAAGGGAGTCTCGTCTTAAGTAATGTACCTAGTACAGGGCTTGGCGTAGAGCAGGCAGCCAAGTCATGTTAGCTGACCTTCTCGTTGGTTCTTATATATCATATGCATTTTACCAGAAAATGTATACAAAAAGAAATGAATGAATAACCTATAATCTCAAATGCTCACTTTAAAGTTGAATAATGATTTAATAATAAAATGTGAAATTAAGGTAATGTGAAAATTCCCAGTGTCCTTAGTACGTTTTAATTTCGTTATATAGAACTCATATTTATTCTTGAGGCCAGTTTATGAGTTATGTTGACTACTTCTTTTATTCTTCCTGCATTAGGACTTTTGGCCTGCTATTATTCGCTAATACATAGAAAGTAGGAAGGAAAATTAAGAGGAGAAATAATTTAAATTTGTCATTAACTGCTAGTGTTGATTCTTACATCCCATCAGTCGTGATCTGCTTTCTACATTCAGAAATATAGAGTTAAACTAATAGCTCAAAAGAAATTTGTAAAAAAAAAAGTATAAATTAATGCCTGATATTGCATATTATGTCATTATTATTGTGACTAATTCATTTTAAAGTTTTTTTTTTTAATTCCTCTCTGTAATTAAGCATTCATTATCTGTAATGACGAGCTTTTCTGGGACAATTTTCTCTCAAGACACTTGGTTACAGATTGCATTCTCTCTCCTCTTTCTCCTCCCCTTCAACTAACTCCATTCCCCTCCACCATCTGCTGTGGGGTTAACAGTACTGCCACCACTTCACAGTGACGGAAGCTGGAATAGGGAGGGAGCGAATGATGCTGCTTACACAATTCATTGTGAGATGCTGCAGTTGATACCCTTTTATAAATAAAATGTTATTTGGAAAATTTTTTATAAAACTGGTTTTAAAGAGATTTTTATTCTAATTCTGCCTTAATCAGAGATAAGTAGTATCACTTCTTTAAAGACAGCTGCTTTGAAGAGAAACAAATTCTTCATCGACTTTCAGTTGTCCATACATTTGTGCCTGTTGAGTGAAATCATATCTTCACTCATTGCCATTATGTGCTCAAGCCTCTTTCTCTTTTCACCTCTCACTCTCGTATTTACAGGCAGTTCCTTTAATTAGATAAATAAAATAAATTAAAATAAAATAAAAAGTGAAAAATCTACTTTGGTGAACTGAAATTAGAATAACTATTTCTTGCTATTTACTTTTTTTTTTAAGAGTTTTGTTGGAAATACTGGTGATGCATAAGTATTAAATACATGTGAACTAGAGAAAGTACCTTTTTGGGGTTCACACATTTTTGGAACCTCTAGAACTCTGTCTAGAATTAGTAGTCCTCATTTCATAATGCTCTCATTAAATTGTCCATCTATGGCCTGCTTTTATTTAGTGTTTCTAGTGTCATTATACCATTTGTGAACCTAATACCCAAAACAAAAGATAGGCTCTTGGCAATAACCTGTTATCTAACCATAGACTCCCCTCTATCTCCCTGGCTCCCATGTCTCTGGTAGCCATTTTCCTGAATTCATGATTCACCAGTTCCTTGCTTTCTTTCTTTATGTATTATTATATCTATGTGTATTCCCCATAAGTTTTTAAAAATTTAGTTGTTTTTATTTGCATTATTAAAAGTGTCACACTGTACGTAATCCCTGGTATGTGTTTTTTTAGCTTACCATTATATTACTAAGATGAGCTGTGTTGTTTGTTGTATTTCATTCGCGTTGAGTACTTTATAATATTCCAAGGGAGTGAGTATAACAGTCTTTATTTATTCACTGTCTCCTTGATGAAGCATAGGGCTGTTCCCAGGTGTTTAGAATTGTGAACAGCTATTTGACATTGTTGTGCATGACTGTTGTTTTTAACCTATGAGAGAGTTTCTAGGTCACAGGGTATGTGAATGTTCAACTTTAGGAGATAATGCCAAGCTATTTTCTGGAGTGACTGCACCAATTTGTACTCCCACCAACAATTTCTAAGAGACACCGTAGATCCCTATCTCTCTAGCACTTAGTATTGTCAGACTTTAAATTTTTGTCAATTAAATGGACATGAAATGATATTTTATTATGGTCTTAATTTTTATTCTTTATGTTTATTGGGAATATTTATTTTCTCTTTTGTTCCTGTTCATTTGTTTTTGTCCGTTTTTTCTATTAAGTTGTTGGTGTATAGTAACAATTTATTAGGCATTCATTATATATTCCTGATACTAATCTTTGGTTGAATGTATATATTCAAATGTATTTTCTCAGTTGGTAATTTGATCTTTTATTTTCTTTAAGGTATCTCTTGATGGCCAGAAGTTCTTAATTTTAATATAATCAAAATCTATCAATCTTTTATGGTTCCATACTTTTTTGGTGACTTAAGTAATGTTTTTAACCCAAGGTTTAAAATATACTCATCAATACTTTCCACTAAGAAATTTAAAGGTTTATTTTTTAAACTTAAGATCTTAATCACTCTAGAGTTAATTTTTATTATTGAGTGAAGTAAAGATTCTACTTCTTTTTTTTCATAAAGATTGCTATTTTTAAAATCCCTTTTGTTGATTTAATTTTAATTTAATTTTACTTTTAAATTTAATCTCTTCTTTCTAGTCTGACCTGCCACCTATGTCATATACCAAAGTTTAATGAATGCATAGATTTATTTCTGAGCTTTTTATTCTGTACTTTTGTTCAGTTAGTGAGTGAATGAGTTAGTGTGGGTATGTGTGTGTATTCATTTTGAAATTATTTTTATTTTTGAATTTGAGACACACACATACACCTAGATTTTGAAATACTTTGGTTTTCCCACTAGGTTTTGGACATAGTAAAAACAAATATTCGTACAATTCTGCCACGTATCTGGAAGGTACCTGATGTTGATGAACTAAATTTATATAGGATTTTTAACCGGGTTTTTAATCGCTTACTCTGGAGTCATGGCCAAGGATTGTGGAACTGTTTCTGTGATTCAGGGTAAGTCCTAAGTTATCTTTTATTATTGTCATTTTAAATATTTTGCTATTAGTTACAGAGGTAGCTCAATAAAATGGTTAAGTTTCTTGAATAATCTCTAAAAATATGGACTTTTTTCTGTGTGTAATTTTTAGTACTCAACTATAATTTATAGCAGTTAAGCTAATTTAGATGAGATGATGAATATGAACACAGTACCACCCAACTAATTTGAATTCAGTGGAGAGAAGGTAGTCTTAATTAATGAAAAGTGTCAATATCCAAGGTTCTTCTTCTGTTGGCTTTAGGTAGCAGAATTCCAAAATTATGGCTATACTCCTGCTCCTCTCCAACATTTGAGTCCTGTCAAAGCTGTTGTGACTCATTATCATTTTAGCCTGAAGATATCTAAAATCAAACATTCCACACCTCCCTTTTATTCAGAAATAGCTTCTCTTTTGGACTTCCCTTAATCCCATTGTTATTTTCCCAATCATACAAGTTTAATATCTCAGGGGCATTTATATCTTCTTTTGCCTTCACTTTCTTTATTTAGTCATTTGCTAAATCCTGTTAGTTTTTCTGTCACATTCCCACTGTGGCTACTGTAGGTTGTTTTTCATTGTACTTAACAATTATCAAGTACTTCTTGCTATACTTTTGGAGATACAAAGTTGAATCTGACATAGATCCTGCTTTCAAGAAACTTAAAAAAAATGGTAATAGCTACATTATACAACTCATTACGGGCCAGGCATTGTTCTAAACACTTTACATGTATTAAGTGGTTCAGTCCTTATAACATCATTTTGAAGCAGATTCTCTGATTGTCTCCATTTTATAGACAAGGAATCTGAGGCACAGATAGGTGCTAAGGTGCCTAGTGCAACTGGGATTTGAACTCAGGGAGCCTGGCCCCAGAGTTCATGCCCTTAACCAATAAGCTCTGCTGTCTCTAGTAGACAAAATAAGATATACACAAAGTAATGATTATAAAAGAGACAGATATAAAGTATTATAGGATTTTTGAAAGGTGGAGTCTGTTTGGTAGAAGGGCTAGGTGAAATTAATAGATTTCTAGGTATTTTTGCCTCCAGTTTTTTTGTTGCCCTTTATCATCCTATTGTCAGACTCATTTCCTAAATCTGTAGTCATTTCCCTCATTTATCATTAAAATGTAGACTTCTTATTTAGACAAGACTCTCTAATGTGCTGGCTCTTTCTTAACTTCTACAACCTTTTCATTATTCTCCTACTTGAACTCTGTTCCAGAAAAACGAACTCATTATTTTTCAAATATCTTAAAAATGTGCCCTTTTCCTTCTCTGAGCTGTTGACGTCTTTGAGTATCTAATGGGGCTGCTTCTAAACTCCATTCCTCCAATCCCCACTGCGTTATTTAAACCCTATATAAAGACCCAGACTGTACGCTTTTTTGGTAAAGCCATAGCGGACTATTGTAGTCTGAAATGATCTCTGAATGTCCTCCATTTAAATGTTCTAGTCATCTCGTACTGAATCATTCATACCATTTGCAGACTTATTCTCACCGCCGTAATTTTCCTTAGCTGCCATTCACCAACAGGGAGAATTCATACGGTACTCTGAGTTGTGAAGAAATCTGAGAATAATCTTGGCTTTAATTTGTTTCTACAGAGACTTAAGTGAAACATTTGAACTGTACTCCATGGCCCTTTAGTTGATGTTGAAGTTCTCTCAATGTGAACTCACAATTGGAATTTTTTTCTTCTATTTATTGATCCATTGGTTGGAATGTTATATATGAATCCCAGCTACTCTCTACCATTGAAGGCAGTGAGACAGTCTGCTACTGAAATTGGTCCTGATGAGTCCATTCGATAATCTCCAATGGCAGACCCTAAAGATGCTCATAAAGTGGTGGTTCTTTGCTTCTAAGGACCCTCTTCCCTGAGCTATTGTGGTTATATAACTCTTAACCCCAACTAGGTATAAAATCTTCAGAATCCTTTTCTCTTGTTCCTGGCACAATACTCTGCTCAATTTTCTCTGGTGGTATCCATTACCACTAGAAATAGTGATGAGAGTAACATTTACTCAAGGTTTCTAAGTGCCTGACACTGTTTTACATATTAAATGTTTTAAATTAATTTTTAAATTTTTTCAGTTACGATTAACATTCAATATTATATTAGTTCCAGGTTAGACAGTTATATAACATACGAGGTGATCCCTCTGATAAGTCTAGTATGCACCTGACACCATACATAGCTATTACATACATATTAAATATTCTTATAGTCACCACTACAATATTTTGGGTAACGTATTATTATTATTATTATTCTCATTGTGTAGATAAGGAAATTGAAGCATAAAGAGAGTGTACAACTTGCCCATGTTCTCATAGTAACTAGTTGAACCTGTATTTAAACCCAAGCCTCCTGAGTCACGAACCCAAGTTCTTAACTCTGCTTTATTGAGCTTCCTTAAAGCAGCTTTGCCTGTGGTTACCAAGCTTGCTTTATCAAGTCCATTGCATGAGCCAAATCCCCAGCTGATTGGACCTGGGCTCTGGAGCGGGAGTAGCTTTGAGTCCAATTTAATCTCCACTTTTCATCCATTTCTTTAAAAACTTGGTGGTTTTAGAGGTGAGTTTAGTACTAGATTTTATTTTGCAGCTTTGCAAATACATGTCTTAGGCTTCCTCAATTTAATGAGATTACTTGGTATTGTGTGCATGTTATTCTCAAATTGGACCCACAATAGTTCTACTTATCTTTGGATCATGTCTAGTCAGTGTGTACTCCTTTAACTTTGGCCTAACAGCCTAGTAGTAAAGGTAAAAATCTACTCTTAGCTCTGTTCTAAAGGAAAGATTTTAATGAAAGGTGCAGCTATCTTTCACAGTTAGGTATGTAATCATGAAAAAATATAATCCAAATAACTCTGGGTCACCTTGATTCCTGCCTTTACCTGTCATTACCACAAACTAAGTAAAGAAACCATTGCCTGTCCACATGTAGAAATACCAAAAAATATTGTAGCTATTTGTGGCAGGTTTCGCTAGAATTGGCCTAGTGGTTTCACTGATACATCACATATAAAACCCATTCACCTCTCTCTGTTGCTCCTCCAGGCTGTTAAGTCCATGCTCAGACACCCTTTTTTTCATCACATGTAGACTCCTGGCGTTATGATGCCCCATATTCTGGCATTCTCTCCAGGGGAATAGATCTTGGAATAATCCACCATGTTTTACTGGGATAGGGGAAGTCTAGGTGCTGTGGGACTCAAACAAAGCCTGAGAGCTCAGGAAACATGGCCAAGGGAAGTAACATTTCAGCTGAGATGTGCAGGAAGAGGAAGAATAGGAATTCGCTAGTAAAGAGGAGGATGCAGCAAATAGTGTGGGAGAAGGAATACTTTGTTTAGAAAAGTTCTCTCCACTCAAAACCCTAAAATATGAAACTCAAAGAAGAAAATCTGAGGGCAAGAAGAAATTGTAAAGAATATTCTAAGGCAGTCTGCTTCTGGGTTGAGTTATATGCCTACTTGAAAATGTATCTATAACATGTGGACTATTTCAAATGATGTTAGTCTTATTGTCCTCATGTCACTTTAATTTCGATGTATTGTTGTTAGTACTTTTTAGCTCATTAATCTTTCTGTTGCTGATTATCCAGTTGGTATAGTCTAGATGTTTTGTTTTGTTTTTTTTACCTTCCCTTCTCCCTTCTTGTACTTAACTTTGGGCCACTCAGTTATCCATTTGGACTTCTCCCAGAGAAGAAAAAAAGAATCAATTTCACTTTTTAGATAGCTGCTTTATTAAGTGTTTTGATGCGAAAGGAGGTGAAAATTATTGAATTTACTGATTTATATGAAGTTTTTGAAGTCTTGGGATTGATTTCATTAATAACTTCCCTTTGTTGCCAGAGGTATTCAGTATTCCGTATCTTATTGTTATATTACTAAAAACAAAAATGTCATTAAAAGTCATTTCCTTTTATATTTCTTTGAGGATTAGGGAGTGCCAGAAAGAACTTTTTAACCATTTATTTTTCCCTTTTGAACTCATGGATTTTGGCCCTTCCATGTCCTTGGAATTTAGATTCAGAAAACAAAACATATAAGACTCTGGGTTCTTTCATAAAGGCACTGGTATTTTTAATTATTTCTGCATCCTTTCACTACTTTAAAAATTGTGTGTTGGTATTGAAAATTGTGATTCTGTAGTGTTCCAGAGGCATTTCACATTTACTCAGCCATGCCAAGGTGGTGTTTAGGAGGAGGGGGACTAAATTTGAAAGATGAGTTTCCTTTGTGCAGAGGGGTTGCCATTAGCTTACTACCAAATGAAACAAATTCTGTTTATTTCCATTTTTCTTTTTTTAAATTTTTCTTTTTTATTGTTAGTTTCAGGTGTACAGAACAATGCAATAGTTACCCTTTTCACCCTCACAAAGTAACAACCCCCCCATGTACTGCCCTCCCACCCCCAATATCATGCTTATCTATTACAATTCCATTGATTCCATTTCCACTCTCTACTCCATGTCCCGTGACTATATGCATATATAATTATAGTTGACATACAATATTATTCAACATCAGCTTCAGAAATACAGTGCGGTGGTCAGGCCTCTACACCGACTATGAAGTGGTCTCCCCAACAGGACATGAGTCCATCTGGCCCCCTAAGAAATATTTACAACATTATTGATTATATTCCTCAGACTGTCGTTTTCTATCCCTGAGGCCATATTGCAATTACCAATTTGTATTGTCTCATCCCTTCCCCTTCTCCTTCATCCCCACCCCCCTCCCAACTAACAACCCTCAGTTCTTCCTCTGTGTCTCTGAGACTATCTCCATCCACTTCTTCCATCCATTCAGTTCCTTAGAATCCATGTATAAGTGAGATCATATGATATTTGTCTTTCTCTGACTGACTTATTTCACTTAGCATAATGTTCTCTAGTTCCATCCATATTGTTGCAAAGGGTACTATTTCCTTCTTCTTTATAGCTGAGTAATACTCCATTGTGTAAATGTACCAAAGTTTCTTAATCCAGTCATCTACCGATGGGCATTTTGGTTGTTTCCAAGTCTTAGCTATTGTGAATAACGCCGCAATGAACATAGGGGTACATATATTTTTTCAGATTAATGTCTTGGGATTTTTTGGATAAATACCTAAGAGTGGGATTGCTGGTCATAAGGTAGTTCCATTTTCAGATTTTTGAGGTACCTCCATACTGATTTCCATAATGGGTGCACTAGTCTGCAGTCCCACCAGCAGTGCACCAGGGTCCCCTTTTCCCCACAGCCTCACCAGCATTTGTTGTTTGTTGATTTATTGATGATAGCCATTCTGACCGGGGTGAGGTGGTATCTCATGGTGGTTTTTATTTGCATTTCCCTAATGCTAAGTGATGTTGAACATTTTTTCATATGCCTGTTGGCCGTCTGTATGTCCTCTTTGGAGAAATGTCTCTTCATATCCTCTGCCCATTTTTTAATTGGGTTGTTTGTTTTTTTGGTGTTGACTTGCATGAGCATTTTATATATTTGGGATATTAATCCCTTATCAGATATATCATTAACAAATATCTTCTCCCATTCAGTAGGCCTCCTTTTTGTTTTATTGATGGTTTCTTTTGTTGTGAAAAAACTTTTAAGTTTGATGTAGTCCCATATGTTCATTTTTTTATGAGGGGTTCTGGTGTGTTGGCACTTAAGAATAGATAATAGAATAGAATGTGGCCTTTGGCTAGTGGTGGTGAACATGTCCACCAAAAATAGGTAAAGGATCTTGATTCATACGTTTATTTTAAATATTTAAGGAAGAATGAGAAGCCAAAGCTGCGGATGTTATAACTTACATATTATTCAGAATGTTACATCAAATTAGAGCGTTATAGAAGAAGCTCTTTTATCTTCCATTTTATTTGTTCTTTTCTTACTTCTATACTCCAAGTCAGAAAAAGAAAAATTACCATGATGTGAGTGACCTGATACTGGATCTAATCAAATGGCTCGAAAGGATCAAAATTATAAATATATACAAATTGAGAGGAGAGAAATACCCAGAATCCCAATGAAGAGAAAAGTGCTAGGCAGACAGACAGAACACAGAATGTTTTCTGTGTGTATTTATATTTATATGAAAATTTTATTTCTCTGGGCCCAAACATGCAGGGCCTGCTAAATGAAGACATATTAATTATAAATATATTCCCTAATTAATTGATGTTCTCCAATATTTTGCTTGATCAAAATAGGTAAATTGGATATAGATATACATACATATATATGCATATATAAAAAAGTATATATTATATCTAGTTTTTCTTATATTTAGTAATAAATTAAATTTTAATTTTAGAGTTAATTTAACAAGCATATTACTAGCATGCTATTATTTAGTTCTGAACGTATTAGAACATGGAAGAAAATGTATTCATTTTAATCTACTCATTTGAATCTTATTCCTTTCAAGAAAACCCATCATTCACTGATGTCATACTATCTTTTGGGGACCACGTTTCTCCTGAAAAAATAAACAGTAGCCTTTCTATGAAAAAATACCTTTTTGAGTTTCTAAAGCATTTTTTTAAATTCCAAAGAGATCAAATATCTACAAAAGATTGAAAATGGAGTCTTTGAATTTCCCATTGGGAAGTACATTTCTTCAGAAAAATATTTTTTTTAAGATTTTTTTCTTTCTGAAAATCTTCTCTTTTCTCTCTCTGAGGGTTAAGTGAATTGGTTTATGTAAAATGAGACTTGAATCATTACCAAGTCTCAAACCAAACTTTCCCCTTGAGGCTTGAAAAGAGTTTCGTTTACACTAAAGAAATAAGTCTCTCTCACTCTCTCTCTCTCTCTCTCTCTCTCTCTCTCTTTCTCTCTCTCTTTCTCTCTCTCTCCTCCTCTGTTCCCCTTCCCTCCCTCTTTCCCTCCCTTCATCCCTCCTCACTTTCCCTCTCTTTTCTCTCTTTTGGTGGTGGGGTGATGCGGTATTTCCTGATTTGGGCCATGACAGTAAACTTAGGAATTGTAACCCCCCCCCAACAAACAGACACACACACACACACACACACACACACACACAATTGAAATTTACCTACAACACGCGCACTACTGCGTGACTTGGTATAAGCTGAGCGCACTAAAGGCGGGAGAATGCCACCTTTGGGATTGCAGTAGGGCAGTGCGTATTCAGATAACATTACGTCTAGGGCACAGAACCTGTGCTCTGGGCATATCATAGACATAATTACATCTGAAAGTGTTTTGAAAGGGATGGTTATAATCAAGGGATTAACCTAAATTCTCCTAGTGCAATGAGGTGACAAATTAAGTTGCAGCAACTTTGTAATACTTTTATGGGATTATTATTAATGTAAAGGTGAATGAATATAGCTTCCTAGAAACGTAAGTTCCTACAATATCTAACTTTTGAGAAATTAGCTCAGTATTTTACAAATGCATTAATATAGAGTAACTCACGTTTTTAGGAGGTGTTGGGAAACCATTCTGTCAGCTACACATAGTGGGCAGCAGTAAAGTCTTTAAAGACAGTTAGTCTATGAATTCTATATTGGTTTTTAATGCAAAGATTAATTTCAAAATATGTATTTATTTGTCTTTCACCCATCTCTAGTCACTTCAAATGTGTGAGCCCGTTTCTACTTTTTCTTATTGCTTCATTGCTCGGTAAGTGATATAGCTGGTTGCCATTTTGATCAGCCTCATGAGGTCATGTCTGTTTCTATGCTAACAGATCCTCTTGGGAGAGTATTTTCAATAAAAGCCCAGAGATGGTGACTCCTTTGCAGCTCCAGTGTTGCCAGCGCCTGGTGGAGCTTTGTAAACAGTGCCTGCTAGTGGTTTACAAATATGCAACTGACTCAAGAGGATCACTCTCAGGCATTGGTACCGATTGGGGTAATTCCAGGTACTTTTTTACATTCCCTAGAATCTGTGAGTTTTATATGATGTAATGCCACAATGCAGTTTGAAATTGAAAGTCTCTTTTTGTTTGTATGGCTAGAGCAAAAGCTAAAGGCTGAAAACTCATACGTACTATTATCTACAAAATGCTTTTAATTTATAATCTTTATCTTTAAAGGACCGCACAAACCTGAAGGTGACAGAAATAGCTATCCTGTATGAAAATGTGATTATTTGGTTTCCATACATTTGCTTTCAAAAAGTCAAGTAAGAGCAATAAAAAAATGCTAAGAAATGTATTTATATTTCCCCAGTAGGGATATTTAAACATTTTTCCTTCAACCTAACAGTTGAGAAGATGCCTTTAGTTTATTTCTTATTGTTCAGTATGCATCTACTACACCCTTCAGAACCAAACAAATCAGTGGGAGGTGAATTTTGTTAAGTTGTATTTAAAAATTGAATTTTTATAAATATTGTCCAGTGATACTAGGTAGTTTTCCAAAAGCATAAAAAATAGTAGTTTTTAAGTTGCAAAAAATATGCAGAGTAAGCAAGAAGTACATTTTAGTACTTCTCAAGACAATCATAGTTTCCATTAGAAATAAAGATGAATATGTGACTTTATTTTTAGTATATGTAAGTTGTAGTACTACTCATGATAGAAGACAGTGAACCATGACTTTGAAAAAACTTAAGTGATTGTGAAAAGATGATAGGATTCAACTAACCGTTAAATACGCGTAGACAGTAAAGAGAATGAAACCACCATAGCTTGGGTTTTCTTTTTGAAACACCTAGAAATTGATCTGTTTATTAAAAAGATCACAGGAAGTTTAAAAAAGATAACTTTCTACAAAACTGACCTGCAACAGCAGGCTTCGAATATTTTTCACAAAAAATATTGAGAGATGTATTTTTAATCTCTGCTTGTCTTGGATTCTGTTTTTATAGTCTTGTGATACGTTTAAGCTATTTTAACTCTCTCTCTGCAAACAGAAGCTGATTGATCACAACAATGGTAGAGGTAAAGTTAGCCATTTCTTTTTAAACTATGTAAATATGAAAGCTATATTCTGCAGTTTTAACGGTTTGACTAAAGCAAATTATTGAAATAAAACACATTACTTTCATTAATATTTCCATACAATTTAAAAGAACGATGGATATCTTTAAGATATTACAACATATAAATAAGAGGCTTTTTTTAAAATAAAGAATGATACTCTGTGAGCATGATCAGGAAAACCTTAAACTCCAGTCTAGGAAGGATGGTTTTAAACTCTTTAATGTCATTCTTGCAATTCCAGATTTTATAACCATTTTTTGTGGGGGGAATCTTATAACTTTTGGGAGTGGGCAAAATAGGCTTCCTGGTTACACTGGAGGAAGAGGTTGTACCTTACAGTTACTTCAGGCCATTTTATTTTATTCTTATCTGGTGGTCAGAAGAGATATTCCTGACCCTAAAATCTTGAGTTTTGGACTTATGATAAATACTCAGTATAACCCCAGTATGGTGATTTATAAGTGTTTTGGTGGTGGTTGGGAGGTTGTCAGTTAACACACCCTTTACTCCTGCCCAAATTCTAAACCATTTGATAGAGAAATGTAGGCATCAGACAGATGATCATCAAAATGGAGCTTTAGTACTAAGAAAAGCTACACCGAGGAACGCGGTGTAGATGTGAGCCAAGTGAGTTTTGTAATACTGAATGTCAGAACTAAATGTACCCATTCAGTTAAAGGAAGAGCTGGATCAACCCAAACCTTCCACTAGCACTACCTCATAAAGCCTAATTCTGTTTGCATTGGTAGAAAAGCAAGTAGGTAGGCTGTCTTCAGGTAGGCTGACCCAAAAAAAGGGGCTGTGCCAAGCCCCCGGTTTCTTTCTTTTAAACCGGCAAATCACATAACTCATTTCTGGTAAGATGCCAGAAAGTTTCCACTGGTGGGAGTTCTTCTACATAGAAACACAAGGAAGAGAGAGAAATAAACATGTTCTCCTAATATCTGGCTATTAAAACCCAAGTCAATGTCACATTTATTTAAATATATGGGAAAAGTGGCCTTATCTTCTTTCCCTTATAAATTAGGAACCTATACTATAGCATTTTAATTAATATGTAGAAGCCTCTTAATTTGGTATTTATTAATATATTGATAAATTTCATTTATGAAGCATACTTAATAAAATATAAATTATATATAAATATCTATGAATAATCCTAATATAAATAATTTATGAGGTATACCTAAATACTTTATGATGAGACATATATTTGGCTACTGTATCTGTAAAATTGAGAAGAAAATAGAGCTAATAACTTCAGTCAGGTTTATGATCATGTGTATCCTGATCAAATATCTATAGGATATTTCTTAACAGACTTTAAAGAATATATGGCACCTATTACATGGAAGGAAGCAGCCTTCAACCTTGAAATCTCAGAAAAACAATAATTTATAGGCACACCAAGTAAAAAGCTATTTCTCAGAGGTAGACTCATAACTAAGCACCTACAACTGATGTATAAACTCAGATGGTCATATATATATATATATATATATATACATACACACACACACACACACACACACACGTATACGTATACATACACATATGTATCGTACTCCAAACACTTTCTAGCCTCAGCATCTCTGTGTTTCTATCTTTCATGCACTGAGCTTCCATACAATCTTATGTCACGGAGTGGGGGTGGGGGTTTCATGGCTAAAAATATGTTTAAAAACCACTGAGTTAGAACTTCTGCCTTTGGTAACAAAGCACTAGGTATTTGGACAAATCACCCCTCTGATGACAACTAGCATATGGCAGAGGTGGGCCTTGAAACTAAGGTTCTCCCACCAAAAAAAAAAAAGTCAAGGTTCAAATACAGGACAGTGCACACCCACTAGGATGGCTATTAGAAAAAAAAACACAAAATAGCAGGTGTTGGTGAGGATATTGAGTAGTTAGAACTCTTGTGCATTGCTGGTTCAGAATGTAAAATGGTGCAGCTGCTGTGGAAAACAGTTTGGCAGTTCCTCAAAAAGTTAAACAGAATTAGCATATGACCCAGCAATTCCACTCCTAGGTGTCTACCCCCAAAAATTGAAAACATGGACTTAAATAATAGAAACATTGTTCACAATAGCCAAAAGGTGAAACCACCCAAGTGACCATCAACAGATGAATGGATAAATAAAATGTGGTATGTACATTCAGTGGAATATTATTCAACTTATATAAAAAGCAATGGCATTCTGACACGTGCTACAACATGGATGAACCTTGAAAACATGCTAAGTGAAGTAAGCCAGACACAAAGGGCCAAATATAGTATGTTTCTACCTATATGAAGTATGTAGAATAGACAAATTCATAGAGATAGAAATAAGAATAGAGGTTACTAGGAACTGGAAGAAGGAGGAAATGGGGATTTACCGTATTCCCCCATGTATAAGATGCACCCTTTTTCGAACAATTTGGGGTCTAAAAACGGGGTGCATCTTATACAGTAGTTGTAGATTTTTTTACTTGCATTTCCCATGGAGGACAAGGCAATATATGAAGACAGTGATTCATCATCAGACACAGATGAGGACAAGCTAATGGTTGGGCGTTTTGACAGTGATGAGGAGTTGTATGAATTTTATGATGAATAAAACGAGTTCAATAACTTTATGCGATACATTTTTTTTCAAATTTTGGGCCCCAAAATTAAGGTGCGTCTTATACATGGGAGCGTCTTATACATGGGGAAATATGGTAGTATTTAATGGGTACAGAGTTGCTGTGTGGGATGATCTGAAAGTTCTGGAACTAGATAGTGGTGATGGTTATACAACCGTTGCAAATGCACTTAATACACTGAATTGTACATTTAAATAGTAAAACTAGTAAGTTTAATGTTATGTACATTTACCACATTAAAAAATCAACAAAAAACACAGGACAAATATCATGATGAACTTTATTTACCTTGTGTTTCCCAAACCAGGAAGCTGACTTGATTCTGGTCTCACTCCAGGAAAATCTCAGAAGGGTGGTGTAGCTTAAGTTTTCAAGGCTAATTCCCAACGGTCTTCATTCTCTAGAGATCCTTCATGGTCAGCAATAAGTTGGTACATGACAGACCAACCAATTCTTCATCAAGCAGGAATTATGACAAATGCATATTTTATGTCTGTTATACGCTGGATATGTGAAGATATGTAGACCTGGTCTCAGAGATGAGTTAGGGTATGCGTGTGAAGCAAATAAGGTGGTGTGAGGCATTTCCCCTTAGTATGAATTAGCTACAAGTTAGCTATTTTTGTACATCAAGAATAAGCTAGAATAAAAATAAAGCTGTAAAGTTTTCATATTTTGTGCTGCTTTAACACAAACTCTTTAGATATAGTCTATAAATCCACTTCCTAGAGATATTCTTTCTGCTAAAAAATCAAATTTATTATTTAACTTTGTTGCAGAGAACATTTTAAAAATAATCTTTGATATTTAGCTAGTGTGGGATCTCCCAAGAGATACTAGTGGAGATATTAAAGCAAATAATCCACTGAGTTTTCCTGTAATACTTTAAAATATCCCACAACATTTGCTTTAGGGAAGAAAGTGTTTCTTCCAGGGTGATTTCGTATGCTTTTCTGCATTCACACTGAACCTCTTTTTCTTTTCAAGTCTTAAAAATAGTTTCATGTTAGCTTTTTCTGCTTCTATTTAAAAAGTTCAGGTTTGTGGATATATAATAGTTTTCTACTTTCTAGGTTATATTTAATATTTTCAGAAATTTCTGAAAATATTAAATATATCTCTGAAAAATTAAATACTCATTTCTGAAAAAATGAGTCTATTTGTTGTATCCATTAGTTTTAAAACTGGGATTCATACAGAGAAATGACAATATATTATACGTTGGTTGCTAGGAGCACTGATGCTGGAGCTAGCCCACATGGATTTTAATCCTGGCTCTGCCACTTACTCGCTGTGTGACTGTGGGCATAGCATTTGACCCCTGCATGCTTTAGTGTATTCATCTATAAAATAAGCCTACAATAATATCTACCATATAGAATTGTTATGAGAACTGAGTTAATATTGTAAAGCAATTAGAGTACAGCTGGGCACATAGAAAACACTATTTAAATATTAAATAGTGTTAAATAAAATAGTAAAGTTAGCTGTAACTCGGACTTTGTGTTTTTATTTTTTTATCTGTGAAATGGAGAGATACTTAACTCCAAAGGATATGTGAATGTTATTGTAATGTTAATAGTAACTATTGCTTGGAAATTCTTCAAAAGAGTGTTGGTAAAAGTTAGTTTACTATGATAATTATCAATGTAATCAGGATGCATTTTCAATAAAAGATAAAATAACTCTTAACTAATAAAAAATGTAGGTTTAGATCAAACTTTTTATTTATTTTTTTGCACCTTTGCTCTAGATATAAAGGGTAGCTTTTTTATGGCAGAAGAAATAGATTAATCCTCATGACTCCACTGTCTCTTGACATAATAATTAACCCATGTAAATTATGTGAATGATATTAAAAAATAATTTGTATAATCTGTGATGTGAGTAATCAATTGTTTCATTATTTATCACCAATTGTGCCATTTTGCTTTAATTTGGTTTGTTGTATATTATTTTACTGCTCTATTAACTTAATGATTTGAGCAATTTTTTAGTTTGTGATATTAGGTAATAGATTAAGGGGATATTATTAGATAATTTATGATAAAATGATGTTTATGAATATTATAGAGAATTCTGCTATTTTAATCTAAATGCTGTATACAGTTTGATCATAATGAATCTACTGCAAAATTCATATCACACAACTATAAATGTAATTTTCCATAAATATAGTAGTTGTCAACATTATTCAATATAGAATAAGTAGCTGATAGTACCCTTGGCCCTGAATTTATGCATATCTCCATGGAACTATACTGTTGCTGGAAGATTCTGATGTCAAGTGAAAAAAATAATATAAATGATTTGATGCTCTACCATTGTTTATTTTCTCAAGACAACTGCTAATTACACATTTTTTTTCTATTGCTACTTCTGCTCTTGGAAATTCCTCATAGATATCTTTTTCTTGACTTTATAGCATATCCTTCTCATTACCAGGACTTAGACTTTTAATAGTAATGTTTATTTGCATTTGCTCATGTGGATTTCCTAGATCATTTCTCTCTAGACATATAGATTGAGATGGCCAAATGCTAATCAAAATTTTTCCAGAGGAAAACGGAGTATACAGGTGCACATTCTTATTGGCGATTCCTAATCCCAAATTTCTGAAAACTAAAAAAAAAGTAACCTATGTATTGGCAAATCTTACTTGAATGGACATGAAGTTATTTATAGTCTTTACCTGATTTATTGTGAATATTTATACATTTTACTATGGCAGTATTAATGTTTTGTTTACAGGATGCTGCCCTAAAGTCCTGATGGAGATGTTATATATAGTATATACACTTTATTGTCTTAAAATCTGGAAAATTCATGTATTCAGAAATACACTTGGCTGCAAGGGTTGCATATGACTTGTAATTGTGATTGTTTTTAGTATTCTGTAATCATATGCACTGTGTTGTCTAAGACTGTAAGGTTTATAATCTAGTTATGAATGTGAATCTTTAACTTTTTCTTTAAGATTACCCATAGTCATAATACATCAGTGAAATATTAAAATATAATTAGTGGTTCCAGTAGCCTTGAATAAAACACTGGTAATGTGGCTAGCCACTTTCTCATATCACATGTTTTTAAGAAATATTTGACTGGCTCCACACATTATTTACAAAGATGAATGATGAATTCCAAATTAACATGAGTCACATAAACAGTTTCCTAACATGTGAGTACAATGGCTCTTTATGGAATGTCTTGGAATACTAAGATCATATGTTGCTTCTATGTTCAGCCTTTTGAGTGAGGCTCTGTAACCCTTCCCACTCCTCCACCTCACTCTAGGAGAGGAAATCTTTTTATATGGATGGCATTTTTTTTTAATTAAAATTTATTGGAGTGACTGGATAAAGAAGATATGATATATACACACACACACACACACACTCACACACACAGTGGAATACTACTCTGCCATAAAAAAAAGATGAAATAGTGCCATTTGCGACAAAATGGATGGATGTTGAGATTATTATGCTAAGCGAAATGGGTCACACAGAAAAAGTCGAGAACCATATGATTTCACTGATATGTGGGATATAAAACTGAAAGCAACAAATGATTACATTGCATTGTTTTTACAGTATCATTTCTCATGGATGATATATAAATTATTAGCCATATAACATGCTAGTGAGGGATTAGTTAATCCTAATTTGCTTGTAAAAGTCTAATTTTTTAATGATTATTTTTAGGTATTTACTACCAGGAAGTACACAATTCTTCATGAGAACACCAACCTACAACTTGAAATACAATTCACCTGGAATGACTCGCTCCAGTGTTTTGTTTACACCCCGATATGGCCATTTATGAAACAGAAGGGAAGCTCGCCATGGGTTATGCATAATAGCAATTCATTTCCCCCCTAATTTAAACATGCAAAGAAAGCGACCATTAAGTGCTGTTTTATGTATATATGACATATATATTTGTGAAATATACACACACATGCACTCAACATGTATATTTATTATTATATGATAGAAGAATTAGTAGAAAATGGATATAAGACTTAACCTTTCTGGAAATGTAATAAACCATGTTAATATTGTTTACAAAAATATGTGAATGTCTAGAATTTGCTAGGTTTATAATTAATACCTTCCTACTAGAAATGTTATTTTTGCTGCAGAGTATATAAAACAGAATTGATCTGAAGATCCCATTACAGTGTTAAATTATTTTCTAGATAACACATCTTTTGACTTGAAAAAGCATTAATAGTATAATACCATATTAATTCTCTTATGTGTAGTAGCCATTTAAAATGAAAGAAAAATTAGAAGCCTGATGTTGTTGATGATAGGATTAAGTATAAAACGGGTTTATCATTACTATGGCACACTATAAAGTACTATAAAAATCCCAACCCGATTCTTCAATATTTTGATTCCTCATTGTGGAAATTTAGCTACTTATTATAATGTACATTTTCAGTAAGGATCTGGTAAGGTCACATTATGGTCTAAAATGGAAGACAATCCAGTTCGTTAAAAATAAAACATAAATTAGCTTTTATTTTTACTTTTCATCAGGAGTTACATAAAGAAACAAAAAAATGATGATGATGACAAAAATCTTTTCATATAATTTTTATATCTGATACCACTCACTTATATTTGGAAAGTATATCTCCATGGGTACTTATGGTCAAATATAACTTTTTCTGTTCTTCAGAAGTAGACGAGTTGACATTTAAAACTCATTTCAATATTATGGGATAATGCGTCACAATTATCTTATAAGTTTTTCAATTTTGAGACCAATATATATTGCAAGGTCTAACACAGAGTTTCATATTGCACCATAGAAAATAAATTGCTGCAAATAGAAGATTTTGATTACTAGGTATTATTAGTCATGGTGCACTCTTGAGAATTTTTTAAATCAAAATAGAGTGTGAAGTTCCTTTTTGTTCAAAGTTATTATGCATAAGTTTCATAGCAGTTCACTTCCTTTTTCTTACAGTTTCAAAAACAATGAGTGAGCTTTCAGTTTTCCATGAAAATATAAACAAACACTATCATTGACATGGAAATCCTTAGAAATTGCAATATTCACCTTTTAGAAGTTTGTTTAAACTTCTCGCAAAAGTTTTATTTTCTCACAGATGCTAATTATTTACAAAATTCACGAATGTTTTATCTCCATTCATTACATGAAAAGCTATTTCCAGTAAATCAAGAAATGGCCCCAAAGCAGAAGAACTGAGAAAGGCAAACTGGCCTGGTTTAATTAACAAGCTGGATAATTGGCAACCCAAAGTTGTAAGTTAGGTATACTTTGCTTTTAAGTCCATATTCTGAGACTATCTTAGGCTAAAATAGGTTATTTCCTAAATAATTGCTAGCCATTTGATTCTTTATGACTACTTAACATCCATATTCCAATAGATACCTTTTCTTGCTAGATGTATCCCAAAGAAGAATTTATTGTCCTGCTGGCAAAAGAGAAGAAAAATGTCAGGATGAAGTAAATTACTGTGTGAGCGTTTATGACTCCATTTTGTGAAATCTTAAATATGTTATAGATTTTTCATAATGTAAACATTGGAATATTACAAAATCATTATAAGAATGATCAGCAAGTAGACATTTTCATGGAGTATTTTTAGTCATTTTTCTTTTACATTCACAATTTGTCCATGAATAAGACACAATTTCAAATGTCTGGTATATGCTATCAACAGTTTGTTGGCCATTCACTTGCATTAGTTTAAATAAAAATGGTTATTTAATTTGCTAGTGTGGGTAGTTTGGGGCTTCTATCCTTAGTTATACAACAGTAAAATTTTTATTTAAGACAAAAAGAAGAATGTTCAACATGGAGATGAGCCCTCTCCCCCTAGAACAAAACACAAGCGTGCGCGCGCACACACACACACACACACACACACACACACACAAATTTAAAGTTCAAGATTAAATTTAAATGTATGAAACTACCCAACTAATTGATTAAAAATTTTCATTTCTGTAGCTATTTGTCTGCCTTTTTGTGAGCACTAGAATTTTATTGTCCACATTTGCCTATTTATACTGATCTAGTTTGATATGATGGAGTTTATGAATAAAGCCATGTACTCATTATTTATGTATACTGCCTGTATGCGGTGGTCTATGGTTGCTGTAGTGCTGATTTTCTAATGAGAAACTAAGAAGATGCAGTAATAAACTGTGGAAGTCTCTAGAGACCGTAGAAATGTTATACAGGTATAAAATATTCTGTAGTTTTTATTATAGAATTTTTATTCATGGGGTTAAAGCATATCAGTATAAGTGATAGTGTATGGGTCTGACTCTTTCTTGTAGGAGAGAAAATAACTTTATCTGAAAAACTCCAGATGCTATTCAGTCTTACGAAGAGTTTTTAATAGGGAATTTGGTTTACTTATGATGAAAGCATATTTTCATTCTGTTAATAAAAATATCCTTGATCATTCTGTAAATCTAAGATTGGCATGCTTCCTAGAAATGTGTATGATTGGAATGATTTCCAGAATTACATCGAAAGCAGCCTTTTTGTTTTAAATCATTATCTATGAGCATAGTATGAGATTGCAGATTTAATAATCCAGCGTTGTAGATTAGTTGCCATTTGTTATCTGTTGAAGGAAATACTGTGATTATTTTTTACTAGCAACACATTTAATTCTACTAGCATTTCAATTACCTTGTATGTATAAAAATGAATTTACAGCAGGATCAAATGTGGAAATGGCAGTAGTAACCTCTGCATAGAATGTAGTTGGATATCCCTGGTTATCTATAAGATGCAAAGATCTATACTAATTTTTTGTAGGTCTAAATACACACAAGGTTTCTACTAATTCCTCCTCCCTAAAACCTAAAATGAAACGAACTCAAACAAAAACCCAACCTTCTTTTCATCTAATATTTATACATAGCTAGATGACAGTGGCTTCTACACATCAAGAAAAAGATTTTATCCTAATTAATTCTTTTTAATTTGGAAAGTATATGATTATAGAATTTTATCTAACTGAAAATTTTATATGTTTTAATATAAGTTAATCCAAATATTTTCTTTAGCATACCAAAGCCATTTCGTTTAAAAATTCTTGTTAAATTTAAACATACATATCACTTGACCTTTTCAAAAGTACCAAAAAATTGATAGTTGCTTAAATGCTATTATTTCTAGTTTTCTATAAAGCACTGATTCATTCTTAAATGTTTATTCTTTTAAAAATAATAGCAAATATCTCTAGAAGAATGACAGAAAATAATTTTCAGTTTTGTTCTCTACTGCTGATTTACATTTTGAATCTTAGTTAACTTGATTCTAAGGGTTAAACAGTGAAAAGTGTAACTGCAATTAGTGTATTTCTGTGACTTGGTGATTTTTCAAAGTTTGCTTTCCTCTTTAAATGGAGAAATTTAAATTTTAAAAGACTGAATTATCTAAATATTTTGGGCAAATATTATGAATAAATTAAAGTTATAGAAATATATTCATGATCAAAATTTTATTCCTTACACTTCCCTTCCTTCCTCCTTTTCTCCCTTCCTTCCTCCCTTTCTTTTCTTCTTTTTTTTAAGTTTAAATTCTCTTTGAAGTTTTGACCTTTGCATAGACAAAGTCAAGAAAAAAGAAATTCTGCCTTATTTTTGCTTCAACAACAATAAAAGTTAGCTAATGTGTCATTGGATCTAGTTCAGTTTGTCTGCTAAGATTTTTAAAAATCAGATTGAAGTCTCTATGCCTAAAAAGTATTGTCTGGACTCATATGAACCAAGGTACATGGCTACAAATAACAGTCTTGCAAAGAAAAATTGGTATATTGAAACATATTGCACTCTTTGAGATTGCTTCCCTGTTTGGGGTGTTTTTTGTTTGCTTGTTTGTTTGTTTTTTGCCTTGTCATAAATGGGTATATGGTATATTGAAGGAAAACTATTCAGGTAACACATTCTGTATTGACTGGGCTGTATTATCGTAGAACTACATAAAACTTTTATTTTGTCTCCACTTACTAATTTGAAAACTATTGATAAAGTTGTCATTCAACAAACTAATATTTTCTAAACTAGTAAGAAGACTTACCTTACAAAAATAATCAGATACTGTTGATATTTCTCTTTCAAAGGCTAACAACGACAGTTCTTGGTCTTGAGGTGGTTCATACAATAGCTACTGTACTTGCCACAAACATCGAATATTAATCGATTTGCTGAAGATTTTGGATTTGAAGATTAGCTTGAAAGCAATACTTTTGCTACCATGAATCATGGCTCAAATTCCCATGTGCTTTACCACCTGTAGATGAATGCAAATGTTGTTACAGAAAATATGCTTGAAATGTCAACACAATGTGCAATTAGTATGGCATTTTCATGCTTCAGCATGTGATATCTGTATGGTGAAGTTATTTCAATTTCTCAGATATGTTACTATAATAAAGGATGTTTAACATAAGAAAGCTACAGTATGTCATCAAATGGTTATTTCGGCTGTACACACACACACACACACACTCAGTTTTTAGTAGTAAAAAATGATTGGCTATCAATTAAGCATTCAGGGGGATGAAATATATTTTCACAGTAATCTGTTGCTGTACAGACACTGTGGGGATAATATTACCTGCTATTAAAATCAGGTCAAGTAAACAAATGGTGTCAACTTCTCTCTTAGTTAGCTGGAAGGCATACTTTCCTAAAATTTAGAAATGACACATATCTTTTTAGCATTATTAATTGCAACAGTATTACTAATCTGAACAGAATTATGTCAGCATCTCAGCTCTGAAATTCACTTTTTTCAGGAATTTGTAATTTTATCTTTGTTAAAACATCGTACTAAATAAACCTCAGTGAGAAGCAGATCCTAGTCTTGCCATTCACACTGTTGTTCTTTAAAATGATTATATATGAAGGAATTAGAAATGTAGTAAGGAAGCATTTTAGATAAAAATCCTATCATGTGGTAGGAGCATTAATGCATGTATGCTTTACTTTTTGGAACTGACAACCAAATGGTATAAATGTTGACTTTTAAATATGTATTTTTAAATTTATTATTTTTATACAGTTAAAGTATTGTATGAAAGCTTAAAGTTGAATTTTTTTATTTCTTTTCAGTGACAAATAAAGATGAGGCCAATGTGGGTAGTTTGATATCTCCCTATTTTATGAAATAATTTCTAAGATATATGCTCATATATATCTATATCTATCTGTCTATCTATCTATACACACACACACACACACACACTCACACACATTTCATTCAATTAAATGATAGAATCTTTTAAAATTATAAATCGTCCCCAAATAATTTCAGCTTTCAGGAAATTTCATATAGTGCCTGAAAACAAAATTAACATTTAGCTCTTTTGTAGAAAGTAAGATAATCTTCAATTTGGAGAGAGTTATCTCTTAACGATTATTCATGTATATATAGAATATGGAAACAATGGTTAGGTCCCTATGGTCAGGTAAATTTGGAAAACATTGGGTGTAAAAATTGGAGCATGTTTCTCTACTTTCAGGACCTCTCAGAGCCTTTAGTATCCTAATAGCCTCCAGCAAGGGGCTAGAATATGCATCAGTGCCTAAACTAATTTCACTGTGGTACCTTTTATTGAAATGCATCTCCCAGGGCTAGTCTTTATTGACCAAACTTTGGAAACCACCAAACTAAAACAATTCACTTACAATAAAGTGATCAAGGCACTTAATAATTTATCAAATATACACCAGTGGTATAATTATGAACACTGACAAATCTAGTGCAAGAATTTGCTTGCACTGGTCACTTGAGAATTTAATCATTTCCAGAGGAATATTTGAGCCAGGGTTTCAACAGGGAATGACTTGGCCCAGGAAGATGCCCATATATAAATAACCTTAATGGTGAACATGAGTTACATGAGACATTTGTAATATAATTGTGATGTACAAAGTAATATATATTGCTTAAGAATGTGGTCCAAGCCCTTATGAAAAGATATGATTTATTGGGCCTAACATGATAAAAATTTGTCTTTAATGAAAGTCTAACATCACCTATCAGCAGATGATAAGAGCTTTGCATAACACAAACATATCTAGAAATGCTAACTGGCCATCTGAAAGTATTTTCTCATACCAACAAAAAGGCCTGTTTGTGGCTGACAAATTTCTTTCAAAGCTGGACATTATTAAAATTTTGTTGTATTATTTGTGAGAGACAAAGTTTATTGAGTCAAACTTTTTTCTGTACCTAAGTTTTTCTTAAGCAGTATGTTATATACTATGAAGTCTTAAAAAGTTTTGTCACACTCAGTTCTGTTTTGTCCCATGTGAAATATTGCCAAATGAATCTCCTTTAGAAAAGATAGCAGATATATTACTACTTAGTGTATTTAGGGAATTATTTAATGAATAGGCCACTATAGTGGCCTAAACTAAATTATTTCCTATAGTTATTAAAAATACTGAAATTTGGCTTAGAAAAAGTGTCTAATTTGTACAGAAACGACACCATTTTGATAACTTTATAGCAGGGCAGCCTTCAGTATTTGATATAGTAATAGATACATATGGTGAAAATAAGCAAATTCCATATCTTGTACTAAGAGCAGGTGCAAGTGGACATAAACCCTTTAAGTACCAAATTGACATTATTGTGACAAAAACGTTCAAGAATAATTTAAAAACTATATAAATTTAGCCGAGCTCTGTTCCATTATACGGTTGCTAGTGTTAGAATAAGATAACTTTTAAAAGGTCAAGAAACAATGAAAATTATTTTTTAAACCTGCAATGTGTTGTTAGCAGTAAAAACAATATATCTGCATGTTTATAATATATCTAATTTAGGGGAAATATATGACACGGTATATGTGAAAAATCTAGAGTATATAAACCTTAATACAATCTAAGAAAATACCATTTAGCATATTACCTCATTTTCATTACAATGATGAAAATGTGAATTCAGAAAATTACTTAGTCCTTAGGCTAAAAATAGATTATCAAAACCTAATATCATTTTAGCTCAAAATCATATTTCTTCAGTAAATGTTCTACATCATAATGTGAAAAGTACAAACAAACACTCAAATTTGGGGAAGGAATTGAAAGTACTTTTTAAAATAAGCAACTTTAGCTAATTCCATTATGTTTTTCTCTCTTCTCAAACTGAGGCAATAGACTTGCTGCCGTGACACATTTACTAAAATTACAGAGGAAGTAGATTCCTCAGAAGTTAGCCTGATTTGTGTATTTTAGTCTTAGGTTTCTCAAAGATGACTTATATTTGCTTTTTGATTTTTATTTTATCCTGACCATTTATAGTTTCTACATTTCATCTCATTCAGTTCCACTTTTTTCCAGGTTGCCACTTTATTCTTATTCTAAAAAACCTCAATAATCATTGCTTATTTTGTTGTTTTAATGAAAACATTGAGTTCTTATAAATGTATAGAAAGAGCTAAAGGCAGATTGCAATTTTGCATTTTTATTTACACTTTTGGACTGATACACGTTTTTAGCAATTTGGCCATAGTCATAGTGTCCTATTTGTCTGAGCAGCAGGTAAATGTTACAACTTCTGTAAGTTCTGTGGCTGCTCAGAATCTCTTATAAATGTATGTCCTGGTAAACCATCAGAAGCCCCCTTCTAGAACTGAAGTGTCCTAATATTGATCTTGCTTCTTTCTGCACATGCTAGAAATTTCCACAGCAGTTTCTAGATCTGACCTAGGCACTCAATTAGTAGATGGGGATTGTAGGTTTCTAAAAGACTCTATAGCACCAAGATTCCTCAAAAAATTAAAAATAGAAGTACCACATGACCCAGCAATCCCACTTCTGAGTATTTATCTAAGAAATCCAAACTACTAATTCAAAAGGACCTATGCACCCCTATGTTCACTGCAACATTATTTACAATAGCCAAGATATGGAAGCAACCTAGGTGTCCATCAGTAGACGACTGGATAAAGAAGATGTGGTACATATATACAATGGAATAGTACTCTGCCATAAGAAAGAATGAAATCTTGCCATTTGTGACAACATGGATGGACCTAGAGGGTATTTTGCTAAGTGAAATAAGTCAGACAGAGAAAGACAAAAACCAGATGATTTCATATATATATAGTGTCAACTGTAATTGAAAAAAAAAACAGTGAGATAGTACTAGACACCCACTAGAATGGCTAAAATTAAAATGAAAAAAAATCCTCAAAAATAAATAATAGACTCCATAGCACCATAACACCTTGCCAAGTAATCCCAAGGCTTAGGGAAAATAAAAAATGAAGTTTTTTACAAAGATTGGAGTCTCCATTATTTTCCTTAGCTTATTACCTCTCCCCTATTTTATTGTTTACTTTTCTAAGGTAATAGAAAATACAATGGAATAGGAAGCAGATGATGTACGTTCCCATCCTAGTTCTGCTATGAATTGCCTGGGTGGGAACAGGGTCTTCATTTCCTAAAAATGAGTATCAACTTTGTCTACATGAGAGTTTTGTTGTGAGAAAAATAGGAATCAATAGTTTCTGTAATATTATAATTTCCTCATATAAAAAAATCTCAGATGCTCAGAAGACTCTACTTTGTGATTCTAAGTCTGGTGGGGTATCATTCATGGGGCTTCAGGTCTGTAAGAATGGGACTAAGGAAATATACTACCAGGTGTTCATCTATTTCAGTACAAACTTTGTGTACACACTAAATGCAGTGTCTAGATCACAAAGTAAGTTAAAATTTATTCACATAGCTAGGAATTTTAGATAAAATGAAATAAAACCCCAATAAAGACAGATGGTGGTTAAGAGTGGCCTCAGATGCCAGGTGACCTGGGTTTCAGTCTCTGGTGCCTCAGGGGAAAATGACTTTGAGCCTCAGTTTCTTCATGTAGGTCTTGCCCTGTATTCTGAGGAAATTAATTGGGATATTCTGTGTGAAGTTCTGAGCATGGCAAGTACTTCCAAATAAATATTTATGGTTCTTATTTTTATTTTCACACAATGCCTTTCTCCACCATCCCCAGAGAAACACAACTCTCACTCAATACATTTTAGGATCTAATGCTCCCAAAGCCAATATGGCATTCTGGGACCCTGCTCCAGTTCCTCCCATCACACTTTTCCATTCTTGCTATCTATCTCATGTCAATTTTGGACAAGAGGACAATGTAGTGGTGAATCCAAAAAGTTCTAAGCATTGAAATCTTTGAATAGACATTGAGTAGAAGGAACAATTTTGCAATCTGTAAGGAACAGCCTTTTAAGTATTTGTTCTTAGGAAATGCTAAGTATAAACACCATAGAGTTACCATGCACATGCCTTTTCTGAAACAGAAAGGTGTTGAGAAAAAATCATAATAAAAGCTTTTAATTGGCTACTTCTGGTTTTGCTCAACAGGGCTTGATGAATGTTGTTTGCACCAAAAAAACACTAGGCCTGCTTCCTGCCAAGCACTGCTAAACAGTGCTCTGGGATATAAAGAGTTCATATTCTAGGTGGAGAGATACATAATCACTACTAGTTAGTACTAATGCAGACAAGTGGTCCAATGGTGTGATGGGGTGGTTTGTGGGAGTATAGCAGAAATTGAGCATCCTGTGTAGAGAAACTGGGGTAAGTGTCACAGGAGAGCAGTAGAGTTGGGTCTTAATATGTGAGCAAGATTTCCATAGCAAATAAGTGGGTTCCAGACACAGGGAATATCAGAGGTGAGAGGGCTTAACTCAGGGAACAGGACAGTTCAGCATGGCTCAACATAGATTGGTGTGTTGAGTGGATGAAAAGGTAGGTTGGGGCCAAATTGCAAAAGCCTTAGATGCAATGCTTAAGAATTTGGATTTTTTTCCTTACACAGTGGAATCAATGAACATTTTCAATATCAGGTGTGAGGAGCTGTGGTCTGCATTTTATGGAGTTGGTTGTGTTGGCCTTATGGAAGAGGGCAGAAGACTGAGCTTGGAGTGGCTCATGGCAGGAAAGTAGTTAGGACACTGACTGTGCAGAGAGGTGAGATGAGGGCCTAAATTTAGGTCGGGTGGAGATAATCCAGATTCAGGGGACATATCTGAGGAAGAATCCTTCAGACTTTTTAACTGATTTTGTATGAGGAATGAAGGAGATAACACAAGGAATAATCTAAAAAACTTTTCATTGTCATAAAAAATTTTATTTAGTGTAAAAATGATTGTGTTGTTCCTTTCAAGGCTGCTTTCCTTGGCTATGGCATGTAATTTCATTTTGACAGACATGTACTTAGTAGCAGCTGTGTGTTAAGAACTATGCTAGATACCAGAGAAACAAATTAGTAATAAATTAACATCCTCACTTTCCACAGTGTCAAATTCTAGTTCAGGAAAGCAGCATCTAAACAAATAATTACAATAAAATGTACTAAGGATGTATAACAGAGGTATATGTAAGGAAATCTATAAAATGTTCTATTACTGTTAACATGGAACATGTCTATCTAAGGTGTGGACTTAGCTCTGGTTCCCAGATGGAATGGCCCCTATGGACATCATGTATAATGAATAATTTGCTTAACGGAAAGCAGAATTGCATGTCTAATATTGTAGACTATAAATAGGAGCCTAGAGAAAAAAGAGGCAAAGAACAGGTTAAGATAAACTTTCTCTTCAGAAAGAACTTCTGGATTTTCTATAGTTTTATCTTTAATCCAAATGATGACAGGTGTGTAATAATTGGTAAGACCCTGGACTCAAGAGCTAGACTTGTCAGGGTTTGAAGCCAAGTTCCACCAGGTCCTAATGGTCTGACCTTGGGTAATTCCTTACTACCTTGTTTCTCATTTTCCTTAGCTGTAAAATGGGGATAATAATCATAGCACTGATACAGTGGTTATGAAGATTGATTTGTGCATTTTTGAAGTTGTGAGATGAAGTCTCATTTTCATTCCTTATAAGAGTGAACCTTCAAAATAACTACTGCAGGCCAGGTTTTCTTTTTCGTTTTTTTGTTTTGTTTTTTTAAGATTTCATTAAAAATACAGCTAACATACAATATTATATTTATATACCTAAAGAAGTGATCACCACAATAAGCCCAGCAACCATCTGAGTGTACTATGCTATCACAATATTATTGACTGTATTCCCGATGCTGTATATTACATCCCCATGGTTACTTGTTTCATACCTGGAAATTTGAACCTCTCATTTTCCTTTACCATTTCTCCTCTTTTAAAAATTTTTAATTACAGTTGATATTCAATATTATTTTATATTAATTTCACATAAGTCACCTACTCTACCTATGACCAGCTGAGACTACCTGGTAGGAGCTACAAAGTGATCCATGGTTGTTCACTATCTGTGCTAAAGTTGGAGGCACATGGGAGAGGCCACACTGCAAACTGAGGATGGCTTTCTCCAGTACTCAGCCTGGGGTAGCTCCACAAAAAGCCAGGACACCCCAACATGTCCTGCCAACTCCCTAAAGGTTCAGCCGCTGATAAATCCTCATGTGGTACATGAGTTGGGTGAGGCAAGGTCTCAGGGAGTCACTAGAATGGAAAGAGCTGTGGTCACCTGTTTAATGTAAATTCTGATTTGGTGCCGGTGCTGAGCCTGGAGCTACTCAGCAAAAGTCTCAGAGCACACCAAGGCCAGTTGCTGCCTACTTGGAGCTTGTGGACTCTGATAGTTTTCTATAATGCAATGTGAGCGGGGCTGGCTGCCTTGCTGAGAAAGTGCCTTCAGTGATGGGGAGTTGGGTAGGGAGGGGTCCTAGTGAGTTAGCAGGGTGGAGCTGCGGAGCTCACCAGGCCAATCAGGTTCAGTTTTGGCCTGTGGGGGAGGGCTCAACAGAGGAAATATGGCACCTTCCTGCCTGCTGCATAGGAGAAGGACCTCATACAGGGAAAATGCCGAATGTTGTCCAGTCCTCCCTGTATGGCTCCAAAGCCTCGTGAGTTATGTCCCTCCGCTGGAGCCCAAGGTGAGTGCCTGCGAGCGAGTGGGTCTGTGTATGGGCCCTTTAAGAGGACGTCTGGATTTCCTGCAGCCTTGCATCCCACAGGGATGGTGGGAATCCCCATTGCTTTTCACAGTCAGATGTTGTGGGGGCTCCTCTTCCTGGCACCAGTACTGTAGGCTGGGGACACTGGCATGGGCCTGGGGTCCCTTGCTCTTTTCTGGGGAACCTCTGCAGCCGAGATATCCCTCCTGGTTCTCAATTGCCACACAGTTTTGTATTCCTGCCACTTTTACCAGTCTCGATGTGGCTGCTTCTTCATATCCTTAGTTATAAAACTTCTGTTTAGCCAGACTTTAGCTGGCTTTCTAGGTTGATTGTTCTATAATTTAGTTGTAATTTTAATGTGTTCATGGAGGGAAGCCCACATAGTGTTTATATACTGTGCCATCTTGGATCGCCTCTTTTTTTTTTTTTAAATAAAAACCTTATTGACTTGGTACTGTTTTTAAAATGTTATTTTTATTATATAGTTTTTGCAATAGATTCTGATTATATGTTGTATATAAAACTGATTCTCATATATCTTCAATTTAAAGATTTGTAACATTGAAAATTGCATTTTCATTGATTGTTCTTTGCAGTGTGATAATTCTTGCTGTGTTACTGATATGATGATCTTCCTGGCCTCTGAGCAATATTAGAAACAGTCTTATACCACTCTGTAGTCTGAGGTTTTAATAATAAGAGACAACTCTTGCTGCCTTAAGCATTATATCTCCTTTAACATCTTTTCATCTAAATATATACTTTTGTTATTAGCTTTCTTTATGAGAAAATACATGGGAAAATTAATTTAAAAGGCTCTGTTTTTGCCCTTGATGCTTGGTACTGCTTATCAATTGTTCAGTTGTGGTGTCACTGTTAGCAACATTGTTTGAGTTATTTAACTGAACTACCTATCACTCAGCCTCTTTTTATTATTTATATGCGACCATTAATTATTATAGTTTTTTCAACACAATAGCCACCTTGAGGTAGAACATCTTCAAGTTGATCCTGGAGGCATAGGCAGAACTGGAATAATAATCAATCAAACTTCCCCTTGGTAATCCTCCCCACACAGTGAGCTGTACCTAATGCAAACATAAACTACCAGACAGTGCGTTATGAGTTCATTTCAGGGCCTTTAACATATGAGAGCTGCAGAAGACCGCGATGCTTTAAAAGTTGTTTTCAAATCTTATAGATAGGAGGTCCTGCTCTAAGTTTTAAACATTGGGACGGTTTTTTCCTGAGATTACTTCTCTAAACTTATGGGTTAGTCTTCCAAGGGAAAGGAAGACTCTGAAACACCCCAGAGTCTTGTCTTCCAAAGGCGATTGTAACCCAATGAACACATGAGGGGCTTGGCTTATGGAACAGCATTTCAAGTTTTGGTCAAACTTTTGCTTACGTCTTTTATATCTTCATGATTAATCATCCACTTTATTCAGCATCATATTTAAAATACAAAAACACACAAAACATTCTTTCACTTTGGTTGAGTGTGGTATTTTGATTAGTTAAAAATTTCCCAAAGGAAATTGCTGAGCTCTACTTGAGTACTGTAGGGAACTGGTTGAAACTATGGCTGGAGTGTCTCTCTGAAAAGACTCTTGATTTGGAGGACAGAAAACGATGGAATGCTAATTGCGAACAATTTTTATTCTGACCGTAAGCTTCTATATGTCATTTGACTTATAAGTGGATTAAAGAGAGGAGGAATGAGACACTTTTGTTTAAAGATACTACATTAAATTTGGTAGTATTTTCAGTTATATAAAATTTATTATGCAATAACTTCCCCGGAGAAGTCCTTTCTTTATTCAGTATTTATATTTGTCACAATTAAAAGAATTTGTTAATTTTATATATATGCATATCAATTCATTGATCGTGCAAAAGGTCTTATTTTTGACATGCTCTTTGGCATTTCTAGTGGTGTGCTGGTAAATGTTTACCAACCAGTCCCACAAACACACACACACACACACACACACACACACACACAGATACACACACACTGTCTGCTCAGCAAGCAAAACAAAACCCTGATTTATAGTTTGCCAATTTCTGTAGGGTAAATACTCCCATCATGACAGATTCAGCTCTCAAAATTATGTCACTGAACAAGGAGTTGGGAAGCTATGTGCCTAGCCAGCTCTTGCAAGCTGCTACCAGTTGGCCCCAGCAAACTACTGGTTCTGATTTTAAAATTGGTAATCACACAAGTTTTTTATTTTTTTTAAACATTTGGACTTTTGTTACTACTGATGTCTATTCAGTAAATTTTCTTTTCAGATGGACTGTAATTTGTTTCTGCAAAAATGTAAATGAATAGAGCACTTAGGAGACTGTAAATATTTTCACCTTCTTTCAGTGAATCGGGTTTCAAAGCTGAATTTCTTATGTAGTTAGTGCCCTCTGATTCATTTTCTTTGGTACTTTGTTTATCATAACACAAAATTTCCTGGGAGTCCATAAATGAAAACATTTGCATGTGTGCTCCAACTGGCTTTTAATTCACATCAATTTAGAAACTCAGAATTATTTAAAGTAGCTCTAGCTGTTCTAAGGTTAGCAATTAGCACTTTAATTTGTGCAAATGGCACTGAAAATGCTGTATCAAAACAGACTTTCTTTTAACAAGAAAATCTTTTTTTAAAAAAAAGTTTGAAAAATCAGTAGCAATCAATTTGAACAGTACTACTTTTTCACCAAGAGAGAGCAACATAACCACACTTTACAAAAAATACATTTAAGTGGCCATTTTACATTGTAAGTGATAGCGTTGTGTCCATGCTTTATTTAGGAACCTATTACCTTACCTGCCTCTGGACTAGATGGATGAGGTACAGTGATTAGTGAGGGTTATGGCAGTTGATGATGCATTCTATAGAGATAATATTTTTGTCTTCAGATACTTTTTATGCACAATATGTTTTTTCGTTATGATTCCACTTGTCATCCATGTTTATGGGTTTCTGAATACTGACATTGTTTTTTTGTGTCAAAAATAGCTTTCAACAGGATACATTTTCTTCATCTGGTATAATGATGTTAAGTAAAACCGCAAGAGTTTTAAATGTGTGAGTGGTAGAATTTTAATTTTTATATTGTTGAAAAATAATTAAGGTACATAATATACAACTTTAAGAGAACTGGTATGACTGGAAATTTTCTTTAGGAAGATTTTAGTATTACTAAATATAGCAACTCCTAATGTGAACAATTGACACTTGACCATAAAATGGAAGTATGAAGATTTCACCAATAAATTTTGAACTTTTAAAGAATTAATTATGATTAACTTTAATTAGAAATGTTACTGGATTTTGTGGCTTAATGTCTTGCCTTTATTTTAGGGACACTGTTTTCTCTTAAGGTTTTCATACTTCAGTGAAACATAATGTCTTCAGGTTGCAGTAACTAAATATTAAACTTATATTGCTTCCATATAACAGCAGGAATACCTGCAAAACATATCAGTTAAAACTCGATAAGGCCAAATCTTAAAAATGCCAGTGACAAATGATTTATTATACTTATTAAACTCATGTTTTATGGATCTTTAGATACTTGTCAACCTCTGGGGGAGCATTTACCAGGGCAAGGGAAGAAAAAGGGGAAAAAAGAAGGTCATGGCTACAAATAAATGCATTAGTTCAATGCTTTTAGGAAAGTTATTTTCATGTGATTTTAAATTCAAGAAAATTCAGAAAAAAACTTAAAATACATCTAAAGCATTATTTTTAAAAGATTTATTTTTAGAAGTCTTTAT
Source organism: Hipposideros armiger (assembly GCF_001890085.2). Lineage (NCBI taxonomy): Eukaryota > Metazoa > Chordata > Mammalia > Chiroptera > Hipposideridae > Hipposideros > Hipposideros armiger. The sequence goes on along the minus strand of NW_017731465.1, from coordinate 2,888,676 downwards.
AGGAAGAAGCTTGTGGATTAAGAAAAATTCTGTGTAAATATTTGCACGGTTTCTGTTGCTTGCTGTTAGGAATGTTGACAGGCGTGTTTGGAATGTTAATGCCACAAAGAGGCATTGCCCTGTGTCATTGTACCCTTGAGGTCTGGTTCTACTCTTATCCTTTCATACCTAGTTTTCAGAAAACAATAATTATATCTAAAACCCTGGGTCTAATGCTAAACTTGACATAGTTACCTCAGAATATTACAAATTTCATTTATTCAATGAGCTACCTGCTTTATAAAAACAAAGCATCCTTAGATCATATATGTGTGTGTGTGCGTGTGCGCGCGCGCGTGTGTGTATATATGTATTTATAACTGCAAAATCCCAATTTAAAAATTGTAACTTAGAAATTATTCTACACATTTAAAAATATTTCGCTTTAGGATTTCTTTACACAGAAAACCCCCTAACAAATTTAAAATATAAATTAAATGAATAAAATCTTGACTTATAGTCTTTAAAGAACCATCAGTCAGTCACTTGATCAAGCAATCAAACAGATATTTACTGAGCACATACTATGTTTCAAGCACTCCTATAAGTACCAGAGATCCAGTGGTAAAATATCTCTGCCAGTGAAAGAATATTCCACTGAAGCGTAAAGGTCCTGGAATAGTACAAGATGGTGGGTTTAAGGAACAGAGAAAGGTCAGCATGGCTGGCCTGTGATGGGTCAGGGAGGGTGGTACAGATGAGGATGGCGGGGAAGGAGCTATTCACACAGGACTTTTGAGACCATGGTGTGGAGTCTGGATTTTAATTTCAGTGAAAAGTCACTGGAAGGTTTTAAGCAGAGGATTGATGTGTAGCCATACCATTTAAGAAAGATAGTTCATACTCCTATATAGAAAATAGATTGTAGAGTGGCAAGAGTGACTACAACAATTAAGTTCGCAAACTTGTTGCAACGATGTTGCTAACCTTTTTTGATATCAGAGGGATTATTCATTATGAATTTGTACCAACTGGAGAAACAGTTAACCAGGTTTACTATTTGGAAGTGCCGAAAAGGCCATGTGAAAAAGTTAGATGATCTGAACTTTTCACCAACAATCCATGGCTCTTGCATCACAACAGTGCACCAGCTCACACAACACTGTCTGTGAAGGAATTTTTAGCCAGTAAACAAATAACTGTACTGGAACACCCTTCCTATACACCTGATCTGGACCCAAATGATTTCTTTCTTTACCCGAAGAAAAGGAAATATTGCAAGGAAGACATTTTGGTGACATTCAGGACATCAAGGGTAATACAATGACAGCCCTGATGGCCATTCCAGGTAAAGAGTTCCAAAATTGCCTTGAAGTGTGGACCAGGCGCTGGTGTCAGTGTATAGCTTCCCAAGGGGAGTACTTCAAAGGTGACCATAGCGATATTCAGCAGTGAGGTATGTAGCACTTTTTCTAGGATGAATTTGCAAACTTAATTGTCAGATTTTGTATAAGATGGTCAGCTGGAGGTTAATAACATTGTCCAAGAGAAGATGGTAGCTTCGATTAGGGTGAAAAGAGGAAGTGGAGATTTAGAATATATTTTGGAGGTAGGGCAGATGAGACTTGCTGGTGTTGGGCATCAGTAAAGGGAAAGAAAAAAGAATGTTTTTAGATTTTTTGACTTGAACTTCTGCGTGTATGATAATGCCGTTTATTGACATGGGGAGAAACAGGTTTGTAAGGGGCTAGGGAATACAGAATTCAGTTTGGATATGTTAAATTTGATGTCCAAATGCAAGTGTTGGGAAGATTGTTGTTTATTAAAATATCTATTATCTCCATTTTCAAATTAGAGAAGGGAGGCACAGAGAGGTTAAGCAACTAACCCAAGATCACCTAGCCTAGTTTAGTCAGTGGAGCTGGTATTAGAATCCAGGAAGCCTAGCTCCCAAATCTACACTTTTAGCCACTCCTTCATCAATTTGGCATTCAGGATTGCAGATATTTAAAATTGTGGTATTGGGCCGGCCAAGTGGCACGTTGGTTAAGAGCTGGCTTGGGACGCCAGCTCTGAGCAGCAGGGCCCCGGTTCAGATCCCACATGAGGGCCAGTGACACTGCCCTCTACAGCTAAGATGATGAACAACAGCTTGACCTGGAGCTGGGCTGCCATGAGTTGCCAGCGATGGCATAGGCTGCAGCCTCTGCTGCAGTGGGCTGCCATAAGCTACTGTGTGTGGCCAGCAGCCATCGTGAGTGGCTGGCAGCCGGTGTGAGCTGCCAAGAGCCACCATGAGCGGTCGTCCAGAGGCCAGCAACCCATCTGCCTCACCCAGGAAGAGCGCAATGATTCTACCAACACGGGCCAGTGAAGCAACGTCCTCCACAACTAGACTGAAGAACAAAAGGACAGCAACTTGTCTGTTCCCCTTCCCCTGACTCCCCAGCACTGTTCCCCTCCCCCAATTCCCCAATAAAATCTTAAAGAAAAAAGAAAAGTTGTGGTATTGAGATGAGCTATGGAAGAGAAGGTAGATAGAGAGTAGAAAGACGCACAGCCATACCTGAGTACTCTTGCACTAGAGGTGGTGAAGGAGATGAGACTGTAACAAGGGAGAATGAAAAAGAGCAGCCACTGAAGTCTGAAGAAGACCAGGGGTATGAAGAGTTGTAGGAGGAAAGATGAGAAATTATTTCAAGGAGTTGAAAGCTGCTGAGACATTGAATAAGATGAGAAGAGACTGGTGAACATGGGGCTGTTTCTGACCTTCACAAGAAAAGTTTCAATGGAACAGGGGGGAAGGAAGCCAGTTTAAATTAGGTTGAACATATTATAGGAAGCTCAATTACTGACATGGAGCTGGGAAAACATCTCATGTTTTTATATATGTGTAATATGGATAGCGAATTGTATTCTGTTGTGAGGCAGTGGCATGGACAGCATGGATTCTGGAGTCAGATCTGAGTATTACTTCTAAATCTAATAGTAGTTTTGTCATCTTAAAACTTTTACATAACCTCTCTGAGCCCCTGTGCTTAATTTGTAACAGTTGCTTCATGCAATCTCCGCAGACGCTCTGCTGTTTACCTCTTTGCTTTTCCTATTGTAAAGTGCTATTCCCTTTGCCTGAAATCTGTCAAAATCTCCACTTACCTCTTTGCATCCTCATTATTAACTGCCTCTGTCCTTTATGTTAAGTCTTATATGTATTTCTAAATTTGCATTAAAACTTTCTTGTGTGATCATTCATATTGCTTCTCCTATTAAATCATGTGCTAATTAGTTAAAACAAATTTCCTGTCTTTTCATTTTGTATCTCTAAACACCTATCAGATGTGAGACCCAGAATATGTATTCCGCAAATTTCCACTGAGTTGAATTCCTTTAGTCCCACTGTGTGAGTTGAGCATGAAGTCAGTAAGGATGATTGTGGAGGTAAGCAGAGGGCAGGGGACGTCTGAACTGCACAGATGCTCTAGGCAGTGGTGTAAGTGGTAAAATCAATTTTTAGTTTAAAGTCCAATTGCAGACATGTGACAAAGGAGCTTTAAAATTCTCCCATCACACGACATAGACAGAAGGCAGCTGTCAGAACAAAGGACCCCAGGTCACCGCAGAGAGAACTCAGATGTGTGTGCAGTGGTAGAGACAAGGAGCTTCAGCAATCTACAGCCATGGCTGGGAGTTCATAAAGTAGATTGGAGGAAGGCGAAGTTTTCAGGAAAAACCAGCTGACAGTATATTCACTCAGTACTTTGAGATAGGACGTAGGCTAAGGCTTAATAATAAAGCATCCCAAAATAAGAATGATTAAGGTGAATAAACTGACTGATTTTAGCTTATTGGAGTCTCATAAAATAGGGTGCAATTAATATACTTGTAAAACTTGATTTCATTTTGTACTGGGGAGTTAATTATATAGGGGCATGAAATAAAGTAAAATGGTGATTGAACCAGGTTTGTTCAAACGTTGTTTTGCAGGCCTTTAAGAGTCTTTTTTTTTTTTTGCTCTCAAATTAAATCAGTTTATCCTGGCCTGCATACTATGAACATAAAAGAAATCAGGTCAAGCCTAATGAAAATCATAGAGTGAGACTTTTGCTATCAGACAATGAGCAGAAATGAAAAATTAACATCATCATCCTTCTATTATTTTGGGGTTTTATTATTGTATCTCATAGGAACCTGTTTTGGGATAAAATCTAAGTATAGACAAGTATAGATGAAAACCTTGAAGTTGTCAGCTCAGAAGGTAGAGAACTTGCTCTCAAGTTCTACTGACATGTAAAAGGAGAAAACTTATAAGGGCTACATAAATAATAAAGAAAAATTGTACGTGTAAAAAAATTAAGATTTAAGATCAGGGAACATAAAAATCTAACAACTATAGCAAGTAAAATACACTTAACTCATGAAGAGAAAGGAAATGTGAAAACATTTGAGGTGGAGGGAGGGGGATAACCAGGAAAAGAGAGAGACTTCTGGTGTTCATATGAAATGCTACAAAGAGAGGGTGAGAGCGTCAGGTTTCCCCTCAAACACAGTGACACAAGGATGAATGCAAAGTTTCACATGCACATCCCGTTTATGTAGATAAATTGAATAGAAAAACAGGCAACACCTTATAAATACACTAAATAAAAGAGATTACGAATTCCCTAAAGGCAAGGCTTATTTCTCATTTATCTTTGTGTCTTCAGCTTCTAGCACGCCAATGTAGATTCTTAGTAAATGTTTGTTGAAATGTTGAAAAGACAGAGAAAACAATTTTTGTTGAATAATATCTCATCTTGTAGTCTACAAAGGTACTTCGCAACTATAGGCATGAATAGAATATAAAAACGGCAGTCGCTCCTCAAGGACTGTGAGAGATTAACTGAATACTGAAGGTTTCCCACCTATGCTGTAGCCTATTGAATTGCACAGCTATGGGAAGAAGGCATTGCGACTTGGAATTGTTGAGGTCAGCATTGATAGCTTCTGAAGTAATCAATACAAATACATTTCAAAAGACCTGGAAAATTTCTCTAAGGTTGAATGAAATACTTGCTTGTAAATATCTAGACAAGTATGGAATGCACAATGATGCTTTCTATGACCTAGTAAATTTTAGGTATTTAAATTTGAAAACTGAATATTACCAAATTCAATATATAGGGTTTCTAAATTTTTGTATTGATTTGACTTTGGAATGCCTCATAGACATAACATTTCTGCATATTCTCTGTCTATTTATTTATTTTTGATAAGGCGAGGAAACTCTCTGACATAACTTATAGGTTCTAGTAAAAAATAAAGTATTCTTTTTATACTGCTCTTAATATATGAAACCAAAGGAGAAATTGGTTTGAAGCCCAGTAACCCAGGAAAGCCTATTTTCCCACATGTTCAAGTTGAGGAAAGAAGTTTGATAGATAATTTGAATAACTTGTTGCAAGTAAGATGGAAAGTTATCTTGCTTTATCCTGCCTTTTCCAAATTGTCAGGTTTAATTTTTGCTGTATGCTTTTCTCCTAGGTAAGCCTTGGTAATTTTAGACGTTACCCAAAGAGAAATAATATATATGTGGTGTTTTGATATATGGGGGCTGCTAGGGGTATTGGGTGAAAGTAATCACTCAGTACAACCTAAGTGTATAAGCTGGGAGCTGGGGGCCTCTCTTTCCACAGCGATACTACAACCCTAAGAAAGGCCCCACGACACTGTGTTGGGGATGTTCAAGTGTCTTGAGCCTCTAGACCAGCGGTTCTCAACCTGTGGGTTGCAACTCCTTTGGAGGTCGAACGACCCTTTCACAGGGGTCGCCGAAGACCATCGGAAAACAAAAAGATACTTACATTACGATTCATAACAGTAGCAAAATTACAGTTATAGAGTAGCAACGAAAATAATGTTATGGTTGGGGGTCACCACAACATGAGGAACTGTATTAAGGGGTTGCGGCATTAGGAAGGTTGAGAACTGCTGTTCTAGACAGTCACTCAGAGAAGGTGGATTGTCCACAAAGGATGATTCAGATGGGGCTGAACATATAGGCATGATCACTAGGTGATAAATAGACTGCATCAGATAGTAAGTTCCCCTTGGATGGTAATGGAAAGCACAGCCGATGGAATTTCTCAGCACAAGTGATGTGCAGTGGTCCACTGGATGCTCTTAGAATGGACATGGAATAAAGAGATGGTTCTTTATGCCTCCAAAGTGCTGGTAACATGTGGCTTTTATTCTGGAAAAGGCTGGGCAGTTTCTGGATACACTGTTTTCCCTCCAGACTCAGGCCCCCATCCTGGGCCTCACTGACCGCTCCCCTAGTTACATTTTCCTTTATGATCATCTTCCCTCTTCCAGGCATCTCCTTTGGAGTGCAGTACCCAACTGTGTTGCACTCATTCTAATTAGTGTTTATGGCATAAACTTTATGCCCTGAGCTCCTTCAGTTCTTTGCCTTTTTATTCCTTACCCAATTCCCCAAACTATGCTCTTATTTTTTTTTTTTTTAGATTTTATTGGGGAATTGGGGAAGGGGAACAGTGTTGGGGAATTGGGGAAAGGGAACAGCCAAGTTGTTGTCCTTCAGTCTTAGTTGTGGAGGGAACAGATAGCTCAGCTCCAAGTCTAGTTGCCATCTGGCCACCCATCGGCAGCTCGCAGCTGCTCAAGCTCAAGGTGCCATGTTTCATCTTAATTGTGGGGGAGTGGGGGGTAGCTCACCATCCCATGCGTGAGTCGAACCGGGAACTTTGTTGTTAGGAGCACGTGCTCTCACCAGCTCAGCGGCAGCTCAGCTCAGGTGCAGCTCACTGGCTCATGTGGGAATCGAATCAGCGACCCTTTTGCTCAAAGCTTGTGCTCTTAACCAACTGAGCCACTCGGCTGGTCCCCAAACTATGCCTTTGGAATTAAAAACAAAAACAAAAAAAAACCCAAAACTTTTTTTTTTTTTCCTTTGAAAAATAACCTGGCTCTTGCAAGGAAAAGCTTTAGCTTTCACACTTTGTCTCTGTTATCAGTTTCACAAATCTATTTTAAAAATAGAAAACTAAGCATTGACTGTTTCTTTTCTCTCTCTCCTTTAATTCCTCTTCTAACAAGGCTAATCTGGAGACAAAGAAGGCTATTCATTATTGAGTGATGGGTTCATCAAGATTTTGTGGGGCTTATAGAGCCACCTGTGCAGGGAGAAGGGGCAGCCTTAAGGCGAGCCTTGGCTCCCATCTCTTCATGTCATGCAAATATGAATTTTCTATAGAGCAAGTGCTGGAAGTAACCAGACTCCAGCTGCTTTGATGGGACCCTGTGTGTGTGTGTGTGTGTGTGTGTGTGTGTGTGTGTGTGTGTGTTAAGAAGTTAGGTGGAGAGTGCGGCTCTGAGGTACATATGAATAGACCCTGCAAGAAAGCTAACGTGTGAACACACAGATGGCATGTAAATAGGAACAGCGAATACAGAACTATAAGGAGCACCGCCTAAGCAAGAACGTCCCTTTCTTTGCACACTCCTTCTCTTGCCCTGACTCTAGATAAGCCAGAGGCAGTTGGTGAAAGAGTTAGAAGGAGAAAGAACAGACCATGCCCAGCTTTTCCTCTACAGGAGCCTGGAATCAGACTGGGCCTGAGTCCCTGTTGGAAGGTGGGAGGGTGGGGGAAAAGCTTTGAATGAGATGTGAAATTAAAGTTTCAAATTTAACAGAACCTTTTACTACCTGGAAGGGAGTCATAATTACTGAAATAAGACTGACTTTGTGTTGTTGTTGTTGTTGAAAATGACTGGGAAGTTATGTAAGCTGCCTGAAATGTTATTAAGGTATGGGAAGGGGGACTCGAACATGTTGAAAGGCAATGGTAGGAAGAAAATACAGCTGCTTCCTGTTTGTAGTCATTATGTTCAGCCTTTTCAATATACTGGTTACACATCTATTGATTCTTATGTAGTACAGTGACTAACAGCAACCCATACTGCATCTCAACAGCTCGAGAGCTAAAAGACGGAGAATCATAGGCAGAGCATGGAGAGGCTCAGGTTTCCCAACCTACAGACAAGGATGGATGAGCCGATCTGTATGTCCAACGTGTCTATGCCTGGAACCCAGAACCCTTTCTCCTTTTCCTCCTCTGGCCTCAGGCTGAATCTGTCAACATTCTTCTCTAACCTTCTTCTCATCTCACGTTTTCCAATTTCTTTTGGCAAGATCATCCTCATCATCACCTAGGCTTGGACTTGCTTTTGACACCTCTCTTAGCTTTACCCTTCACATTTAAAAGGCAACAAGTCTATAAATCTACCTCTGCAATAGCCCTCAAAACACCCCTGGTTAAAGCTTTCATTACTTCTCATTTAACCATTTATTAATTTATTCATGCATGTTGGAGGGCTCAATATTAATGATAAAGCACACAGCTAGACAGGAAATGCTTCTTGTTCTCTGGGCCCTTGTGGTTTGGAGAGTGATGGACTTTAAAGCCATTATAATGCAATGTGATGAGTGCGATGGTGAATATATATATGGTCAAGGTGCTATGAAGCCTGGTGAAAGGAATAGCTAACTGCTTCGTAGAATGGAAAAGACTTGCCAGGAGAGGGACATTTGAACTGATCCTTTAGGGATGAAATGCAGAGAAGTGAACATCAAGGGGAAAAATAAGCCTGCAGGAAGTCATCATGGGAGACCATTTGCAAAGGCAGAGAGATGGCGAGAATTACAAGTAGTTCCGTACAGCTGGAGCTAGGGAATGAGGTTGTGGGGGAATGACGAGAGATGGGGCTCATGAGGGACCTTTTAAAATTTTAGATTATTTCTTTACAATAAATTCCTAGGAGCAAAATGCTAAATGTCATTATTATTTTTGCTGGGAGAGACGGGGAACATGGAACATTTCAACAGAGGCTATGGGAAATGGTGTGTGTGTGTGTCTGTGTGTGTGTGTGTGTGTCTGTGTGTGTGTGTGCATGCACATGTGTGCATGTGCCCGTATTTGTGCTGGAAGAAGATAAAGCAGGAAAGGTGGGTCAGGCCAGCTTTTGCTAACCTGAAATACCATGTCCTTTTAGAATTGGCAATATGAGCCCTAAGTGGTTTTGAAATAGGGCAGTGAGGAACACTCATACCTCTTAGAAAAACATGATTCTAGCAGTAATGAGAAAGTGAGTCAGGTGGCTTTTGCAATCTCCTGGCCAAGCCCTAGGGCAGTGGGAGTGAGTATGAGATGAAGACACAAATTGAGAAGACTGAAAGCAGCCAGTGGCTCCACCAGCCGCTGGCTGAGGTCCTGAATCACCCGTGGAGAAGGATAGCTGTATGGATTCAAAGACTGTACTCCAGAGCCCCTCAGTCAGAATCTACTAAGCCCATCGATTAACCAAATTTGTGAGCCGTGGCACTAACTGGTTTGCCTTTGCCTTCACTCCCACGTCCTTGATCCAGCTATGATCCAGCTTAACCATTTGGGCTGTGGTAGGTACTGTGAGCTACTACCAACCACCATGAGTGCTTCTTTGCCCATTTACATGTGCCACAGCCTTTTTCTGGAATGTTCTGTTTCCTACTTGCCTGTTTGCCCAATTTCTACACATCCTTGGAGGACCACTTCAACTGAAATTATATAAAGTTCTCCTACATCTCCTTCCTCACATGACCCTGCCCTGCCTTTCCTAGTGAATAAGATGATGATCCTGTCCAGAGCTGGATCTTCTCTCAAACTCCGGAATAACTTAGTTCTATAATACCTTGTAATACAGTTACATGTGAATATATCTTCTCTCTTCTATTAGGTTGTCAACTCCTTATAAAAGGGGTTCTGTCTGGCACATAGTAGGTGTTCAAAAAGTGATTGTTGGCAATCTTTACCAACTCATGATTAAATAATAGTATGAAGTTTTTTTTCCCTTTTTAATAGAGGAAGATAAAACAACTTTAAAAGATATAAAACATAGTATTTTAATTAAATCTTCCAGTTTGGTATATTTGCACAATTGAGGAATATATTTTCTGACATTAAGGTCTAAATATATCAATCCTATTCATTCCTTCATTTTAAATAGGGATTAATTCTTTTTCAAAGGAAAACTGTAATTCGTCGATAGTAAAATTTACAGACATGACTCCCATAATTCTGTTCTAAACGGGAGGGAAAATCTCAGAAAAAGAAATGTTACCAGGTAACAGCATCCATGTTATTGTGACCTGTGAAAGCTCTCTAGAGCGCCCATATTAGATAGCTTTGCTATTTTCCAGTGGGTGTCTTTATTTTCCCCCTGTACAGTAAGTGGCTTGCTTAGGGTTTCCTGGAATGCTAAATTATTTCTAGCAAATTACAAGCAATATGGATGAAAGAACATGTAGTATTTCATTTTTGCCTCATTATGCTTTAGATTTGGGATCTCTGGTTTTGTAAACGATAGCTATGCCATATCGGTCCATCTTTACACACACTCATGCTTGAGTGCACCCTGCCTCTCCTCCCACATGGAGCAGTGTCAATCATGATGTACAGCTGTTGTTCAGCTACATCCTGTGTCTACAGAAAACAGCGCATAAGTATTTGTTATGAAATAATGTATAAGACTGCAGGAAAACACAAGAGAATTGGTCTTGGCTTTTAAAATAAGCAAGCAAGCAAGCAACAAACAAACAAACAAACAAATCCCTTTGGCATATTTTTAGGAAGAGTGAGGTAGGAGGTATTCTCTTTTCTCAAGCCTCAAAAATTTTCTCATAGCCTCCACTACACCCCTGCATGACTGAGGCATTTGCCTTCATCTTCCTGTACCTCAGTTTCTTCATTTGTAAATAATTCTTAGAGTCGACAGCATTTTGTGAGGAACAAGACATACAAATGCACCGAAAGTGCTTTGCAAGGCTACAGTACTCTGTAAACGCTTAATGATAATAATATACAGTAGGGCATCCTCTCTTGAAAACAGCAGGAGCGTTTCCTTACATAATGACCTGACAGATGGGTTATGGTATCTAATCCCCTTAAACCCCCAAAGCTCTTTGATAGTAGATGTTGTAAAAGGCCAGATTAGAGCGCATGCTGCTCTTTTATTGAGCCCTTTCTTTCAGTATCTATGCCGTATTCAATTGCTTCCTTCTCTAAGGAGGTTACGTGTTAACCTACTACCTGCAGGAACAATTAGGAACAAAAATAGAGACTAAAGGACAGTGTACTCTGGTAGGAAAAATGAGTTAATGCTTGTTGTTTCCAATGTTAAAAATCCACTTTGGCCTTTACATGTGGCTTTTATCGAAAGTTCCTGCCCTCTTAATTCCTGACTATTAATCTCAAACTGTGGGTATTTGTCGATGTTGAACATGGGCTCTGTGTTTGTGTGTGTGTGTGTGTGTGTGTGTGTGTGTGTTAGTCCTGTATGTGGTGAGACTGAAGCTTTAGTGATATTAATTCTAAACCAGTGAGGCTTACAGAAATCACAGGCAGTTTAGGATATTTGTAACATTTATGGAAGAGTGGGAGCTTTCAATTAGTTCAAAATGAGGAAAGGATAATTAGCAGTTATTCTACTGTAACCTTAATTCAGCTCTTGAACCTAGATTGGACCAAGACATTTTTCCATTTCCTCTTTATGCTGTGCTTGTCTTTTGAGAATAGCTATTAAAGTTATCAGTGTCTAAAACCTTTTGTCAGAATCCCTTAACCAAACACATCATCCTTTCTTAGTCACAAAGTTTGCTTTCTTTGCATGCTGGGAGAAGTATAAATTGTTGTGAAATCAGCCATGATGTATAATCTGTATAATAAATAAAATAAAGGGAAACAGCAACCAGTATTATTTTTTTGTCTTTTTTTCCCCCTTTTTTGACAACTGAATGTATGCCAGCATGCAATAAACATTTTAACTGTACTATCTCTTTTATTTGGGGGTATTTAAGGAAACCAGGATTGTTTCAAAGGTTTGTTCAAAAACAGTTCTGAAGATCCCCCTCCATTTTATGCTGGAGCCTCTTGCGTCACGCCTTCTCAAGCATGTCACTTCTACATGTGTGTCCTTTTTCCTGGACCTTCATATGCTCCCTCTTTTCTGAATCATGGTACAAATATGCTAAAATGTCATCTGACGTTTAAAGCAACCTTACCTTGACCTCACATTCCCTTCATGCTCCATTTGTCTGAATCTATAGCAGAGCTTCGCTAAAGAGTTACCCCTACTTGCTATCTCCACTTTCTCTTTTCCTGTTCTCTCACACATTCTATTTCTCTCTCCTTATTTAACCTCTCCCATACACACACACACACACACACACAGATCTGAATATTCTCCAGACTCATAGGAATCGCTATTCTGATTTTTCATACCTAGATTTGCTCTGTTTCTGGATTTAATGAAAATGAAATAATAAAGTACGTCTTTAGCTTTTTTTGCTCAAAATAATGTTTCTGAGATTCATTCAAATGTTGCCTTTTGTCAGTGATCCATTCTTTTTGTTATTGCTGTATAGTAACTCATTGTATGAATATGCCATTTAAAAAAATCTATTCTCTTGTTGATGGATATTTGCATTGTTTCCATTTGGGGCTATTATAAATAAGGTCACTATGAACATTCTTGTACAAGTATTTTTGTTGGCATGTATCTTTATTTCTCTTGGATAAATATCCAGGAGAGAAACTGCTAGGTAACAGGGTAGATTTAGCTGTGTAAAAAACTGCTAGCTTTAAAAGTGGTTGTAGCCTTTTTATACTCCTGATAGCAGTGCATGAGAGTTCCAGTCGCTGCCTATTCCCACCAACATACGATGTGGTCAGTATTTTAATTTTAGCCATTCTAGTGTGGGTGAAGTGGTACCACACTCTGGTTTAAATTTGCATTTCCCTGATGAGGACTTTTCATGTGCTTCTTGGCCATTTCTAAATCTCTTTTTGTAAATTGTTTGTTCAAGTCTTTTGCCCATTTTTAAAACTTGAGTTGCTTTTCTTTTTATTATTGACTTAGTAGTTCCTTTTATATTTTGTATACAAATCCTTTGTTAGCTGTATGTATTGCAGTCTATTGCCGGCCTTTTTATTTGTTTAAATGGTACATTTTGTTAAGGTCAAGTCCTTAATCTTGTTGATGTCTTCTTTATCAATATTTTCTTTATGATTGGTATGTTTTAAAAAATGTTTGTATACCGCAAGGTGATGAAGATGTACTTTTATATTTTCTTCTCCAAATTTTATAGACTTAGCTTTTACATTTAGGTCTGTCACCCATCTCAAATTAGTTTTTGTGTATTCAATGAAATAAGGGTTGAAGCTCCTTTATGTTTTCATAAGGATGTCCTATTGTTTCAGTGCCATTTGTTGAAAAGAGTTTCCTTTCCCCATTGAATGTCTTTGTACTTGGGTAAAAAAATTCTTGATCACGTATATACCTTCACATATTTTTTTTTAGACTTTTTTGCTTGTCTTTACACTAGTACCACATACACATTGCTTAATTACTGCAACTTTGTTTTAAAGTCTTGAAATCAAATAGTGTTATCAATCCAGCTTTATTTTGATTAAAAAATTTTTTTTGCTATTGTCCAGCTGTTGTAAATCCTTTACATTATCATATGAATTTGAACATATATATATATGAGGTCTGACAATTAAGTTCATGAACTTAATTGTCAGGCCTCATGTGTCAATTTTTCCAAAATGCTTTTGGGGTTTTGGTTGGGATTATATTGAATCTAGACACCAATTTGGGTAAAATTAACATGTTAACGTTATCAAGTCTTCTACTCTATGAACATTGTTTATCTCGGTCTATTTATTTAGGATTTCTTCGTTATTTCTCAGAATGACTTGGATTTTCAATATATATGTCTTTTTTTGTTGTTGTTGTTGTTAAATGTATTGCTAAGTATTATAAATTTTGGTGCCTTTTAAATAGAAAACTTTTACTTTCTAATTTTTTTGCTGCTATTATACAGAAATATAATTGCTTTTGTTTATTAC